>NC_136796.1:29046421-29598921 GCF_951216825.1 Electrona antarctica | reverse complement strand
TGTCATTGTTACGAATCTAAATTATAGGCTTTGGTAAAGTATGACACACGACTACTAGTGTTTGCTTTGGGGGCAGAGAACCAATTTGGCACCAGCAAAACGATCCCAATGAAAAATATGATACGGTTTTGATAAAGTTATGAGTCGTTCAGTTTAGACTTCTGAATCCCATCACTAAGCACTTTTCTACTTTGGTGAGTTGAATCTGCATGAAAATAACGACCCCATAAGGACTGCACTCCCAATTTACTGTAAAAGACCAACTAATTACTGTTTCTCTTGGTTATTTTGAGAATGCGGATAAAGTGAATGTGTTATCACTTCTCTCTATCCCTGTTGCACCCCTGGTTTTTTTGGGGGGGGGGTTTACAATTACATTTACAATGCCTATTATGATCTGCATCAGCTGCTCTTGTGAAATCCCTCTATCTGCTGCCTTTAAAGCTCTTTGAGAAGACAACAAATGTGATCATATAAATTGTCTCATATAATGAACAGGACAGTGTCCTCACTTTTACATGTAAAGAATGTAGAAATAATTTGGAAATGCTGGAAGGAAGGAAGGAAGGAAGGAAGGAAGGAAGGAAGGAAGGAAGGAAGGAAGGAAGGATGGACATTAAACTGGACCAAGTGCTGTAATTTGTATTTTAACAAGTTAGCTACCACTAAGATCCTCCTGGCGCTGTCGCTTGACTGCCAGCCGGATGCAGGGAGCTTTCTGAATCACTTCACTTTCCATTTCCCCCAAAATCAGGATCCACCATTACTAAGACTCGCTAATAACTTTTAAAATTCTCTTCAGAAGCGTTAATTTTGTAAGCGTGATGCAGCATGAAGTCAGAAATGGGCCCAGAACGTCTGTGATCTGTTCAATCACCCGTAATGCAGCTTAGATTCAGAGAAGGATTTTAAAACAGAGTATAAACAGGAAGTAGACGGGAGGATATTTTGAAACAGGCCGGGCGGGGCTGAGCAAGATTTCGGGCCCTAAAAGGTTGCCCACCCCATCAGACAATTGCTGTAGGTAATAGAAATCCGCTGAAAGCCCCCACAGGGACAGTAAGTAAGATTTTGTATCATACCGTCTCTCAGAGATGTGGAAAAGTGGAGCGGGCTACCAAGAGGTCACAGCATCCCCCGTGGCTCTGCCAGTCCATAGAGGATGGGGGTTTTGTTGTTTGTGTGCGCTTATGAAGTGGGACTGGCGCGTGCGTGCGTGCGTGCGTGCGTGAGTGCGTGCGTCAAGGATTGCTTAATTACATTGCTAATAGTGGGGACTATATGGCTGGTTCAAGCCCGTTCAAGTTCCACAGTATAAGTCTAGAGAAAGAGCCTTGGAGATCTCTTGCACAACACGCGTACTGTACAAGCACCTTTTAAGAAAACGACAGACATTACCTCAGTAGGCATTGGTGAATAAGGCATAATGTGTGACATAGATTTCTTACTTATATTGTTTTATCTATTGATTTTAAATACAAACATATCAATGTTAATCTTTTTGATTGCTTTTTAATTATTATTCATTAAGATTTAGATAGACCAATTTGATTACATTTAATTTAATTTAGTAAGCAACAAACCAACACATTTACAACAGCGAATGGCCTTCAGAGGACATTGCACTAAAACAAAAGACAAAGAAAAGTAAACAGACTGAGACAATAAGAAATCCATGAAAGAAAAGGAATACTTTGAATAAAGAAAACTAAACAGTTTTGTCTCTTGTTGAAGGAAAACAAACATCCCGTTGCCTGAGGACAACACAAAAGTACTTCTACAGTATTCACCATCACAATAGGCATCATCTCCAAATTAAAATTCTTTGTCCTTCTTTGTCCTTCTTTGTCTGAAAAACTAGCCTCCATTTATCATTGAATGCCTCCTCACAATATATTATGAGATTTCATTGAAATGGGAAAAGAGGAGGAAAATGTAGAGAGGGTGATGATTCAAATTAATGCCACAGCAGCTCTAGCTCCCAAAGCAATAACAGGGATTTTAAAGTAGAAGAAGGGGGGTTGGGGAGGCTCCTGATGGATGGATTGCTGGCACTACTGCTGGCCATTTTGAATGGAAGTGTGGTCAAGGCACATTGGATAATCACTCAGCTGAAGAATATCATTTGAAATCACAGCCTCCGGGTTACATGTAGAGAAAGAACAACCCAGGGTGCGTTCAGGTTAAGCGATGTTGTGGAACGTTCCCTTTTTTTTTTTTTTTTTTACCCTTTTGGCCAAATATTTACATTTTAAATGCCACTCACGTTTGGCCGCAGTCCTTGTTGGAAAGTATAGCTTTCTAGGACCTTGGGGTTGTTAGCTCGGAAACTGAAGGAAGACTGGAAGCTACAGTACTTAGAGATAGCATCTCTGTTACGTGTGTGTGTGTGTGTGTGTGTGTGTGTGTGTGTGTGTGTGTGTGTGTGTGTGTGTGTGTGTGTGTGTGTGTGTGTGTGTGTGTGTGTGTGTGTGTGTGTGTGAATGTGTGTGCGTGTGAGTGTGCGTGTGTGCGTGCATGTGTGCATCTGTGCGCGTGGTCCCATGGGAAGCGTGATGCCTGTTTCTCACCAGCACGAAGATCTTATCAGAACTGAACTATCCTGTCTCCCCATAGAATACCCGGGGCAGCGCTGCAGTGATTGCTCCCATTCAGGGACTGGCAACCTGGATTTCTGTGCCGTTGGATACCATCGCATTTAATATTTCATGGTGGCGTTGAGTTGTGGGGGACGATTCTTTTTTTTGCCTCCCCTAGATATCACATATCAACTTTCCCCTCGGCTGACTTTGGCAGCAAGACAAGCTGGAAGCTTTTAACGCCGCTCCTCTCATGGTTAGCCATATGGTGGACAAAGTATACTCAACCCCAGCACTTGAGCCAAACTATAAATACTGTATTACTCAACTATACGTAAATGGTAAATGGTGAAAGTTGCTCTGTCAAATTAGTATTTGAGAAAAAAGGAAATTACAGGTGAGACCGAGACTAAAGCCATCAAAATGTGGTCTTGAGCCGGTCTTGAGTATTAGCCCCATTGATTCACATTTAGTTATGAATGCCGACACAGGTGCCTCTTCAGAGGGTCGTATGCACGATTTGAGCACAGTTTATTCATACGTTTGTTTGGGACTGTCTGACAGCGCATATTGAACACATATATGATATATGAACACAACACAATCAATGTCGTGCAAATACACCACATTTATCATGCTATAGTTTCCATCCGTATAGTCCCCATATACAGAAAACAAGCACATGTTCACATGTTTGATTGCATGTCCATTATTCCTTTTAGCTGGACCTTAAAAGATAAAGAATGGACTCTCTCTTACTGTAAGTTAGTGGATAGATTGTTCCAAATTGTGCACAGACAGAACATATCATAGTGCACGTTGTGATGCCAGAGACTCCATAGATGCACGTCACTGTAATCTCTGTCCTATGCACGCAACATGCAGTCCACAAACAAACAAATACATTACACATGTAGGGTATATCTGCCTAGCCTGGCTAATAAGCCAGACTAATATCACACAACACTGTCGCGGTATATTAGTCTGGGCTGGCTCCACTTGGATTTCATTTCCCGGGGGGCGGGTTCAAACATTTTCTCTTTGACGCAATTGGTCAGAGCTACTGTCAGTCAAAAGTCTCAAGCATTGAACGTCACTGTACCAAAGCCCGCCCATATTGCATACCGTGTCCCGATTGGTCCGACCTGTTCTCGGTTGTAGGAAAGAGGCGTGCTACTGAGCCTCGCCAGACCGTAATCCGCTGGTAGGCAATTTTTTTTTGCCAACGGCTGATTCGGTCTGGTTTATTAACCAGGCTAATATCTGCCTACTGTATAATGCCACAAAGTTCAGAATCGACTTTATGTAGACTGACGTGTATCATTGAACTCTTCATGGTCTATATTGTTTAGAATTGTTTAAAAAAAAAATAATAATAAAAGCAATAAAAGTAACTTGTAAAAATGCAATAAATCGCAATATCGAATCGCATCGCATTATATTTGTGAATCTTAATATAAATCGAATCGGCACCATAGGTATCGATATTGTATCAAATCGGGAGGTAAGTGAATCGTCCCACCCCTGCTACACACCCAAACTAGTAGTAGGCTACAGTAGTTGGCAGCAGTGTTGATTTCGTCGAGTAAAAAAATGTCACGATCCGTGACGTTTTCTGCTGTGTTCTAGTGTTCCTTGTTCCTAGTTTGTGTTTTAGTGTTGTGCTCTTTTATTTTGTAGTATTTAGTGCCCTGGTTTCCTTTGTGGTTATGGTTACCTGTCTTGTCTCACCTGTGATTATTAGTTTGCTCCACCTGTGTCTTGTTAGTCTCTTAGCCAATCCCTGTCTTGATTTTGAGTTATGTTCACCTGTGCCCTGTTTTCCTTGTGTTTTCCTTGTGTGTATTTATAGCCCTGGTTTGTTGAGTTCCTTGTCAGTTAATTGTTGTATGTTAAGTGTGATGTTGCGGTGTATCCTGGATTTTGGAATAAACCCTCTAGCATTCAGACTTCTCTGCGCCTCCCTGTTCTGCACTTGGGTCCTACCCTATTGATTCACACCGTGACAAACTAAGACGAAAAATGTTCGTCGACTACCTTTTTTCACTGACGGAAACTAAAGAAAAACTATAAGCTATGATGACTAAAACTAAACTAAACTAGTAAATTAGTCATCATAGCTTATAGTTTTTCTTTAGTTTCCGTCAGTGAAAAAAGGTAGTCGACGAACATTTTTCGTCTTAGTTTGTCACGGTGTGAATCAATAGGGTAGGACCCAAGTATAGGGGGCGGCGGTGGCTCAGGGGTAGAGTGCCTGGATGGGAACCGCAAGGTTGCCAGTTCGAACCCGGGCTCCCCCAGAGTCACTGTCGAAGTGTCCTTGAGCAAGACACTGAACCCCCTAATTGCTCCCGATGTGCTAGTTGGTGCCTTGCATGGTTTCCGCTGCCATCGGTGTATGAATGGGTGAATGTAATGCACAATCTATGTAAAGCGCCTTGGATAAAGGCGCTATATAAATGCACCATTTACCATATTACCATTTAACTAAATATACTGACAATTTCGTTGACAAATAAAAACTAGACTAATATAGGAAGGGACTAGTATCAGTCCTTTTACACTTGGTTGCATGCTGAAAATAGCAAGCCCACAACGCGTCGCGCTGCGTCGCGTTGTGAGCTTGTAGATCGGCTATTTTCAGCAAGTGTAAAAACAGTCATTACGATGGCATCAAGGCCCACCAAAATACATGTTAGTCTACTAAATCAACTGTAGATTTAGTTGACTAAAACTAGACTAACACTAAAACATTCCAGGTGACTAAAATGTGACTGAAACTAAATAAACTATTGAAGAGACTATGACTAAAACTAAAATCTAAATTTGCTGCCAAAAACAACACTGGTTGGCGGTGTGCAAAATAAATGGCCTGAAAGTAAAACTAAAGGCCTTCCCCCTCTGTGTATTAGCTGCCGCCTGGCATTGTCAGCAACACGCCTCTATACTGGCATGTGTAAATTGGGTATTTGACATCTGTGAGAGCCTCTGCTGGTCTCAGCCCCTCAGCTCATTTCTCCTCTACAAAGGAGAACTTTCACACTCTCATCTCATCCTCATCTCTGTCATTGGCGAAGAAGGACATCTGAAGTTAAAAAAAAATAAAGATAGTAATAGACCCTTTTTTTCTTGGTTCTTTTTGTGAGACCATGCATGGTATATATGAAAGATATATAGATAATATAATAAAAGACTAACAGAAGCATATGGGAGAAGGAGAGATAAAGAATCTCATGAGATACTGTAAATATCGTTCTGGCATTGCTATACGTGAACAAAAAGCTGCTGGAAACTTTGTATGTGCATTTGTGTGAACCGATCATGAATAACACCTTGCCCTTGATGTCTGTTCCACATCATTCTTCAAACTTATACTCACTTGGACTAAAGCAGAAATAATATAACGTATTCTTAAACAGTGTGTGTGTGTGTGTGTGTGTGTGTGTGCGTGTGTACGTGTACAAGTCTGTGTAAGCACGAGCATTTGAAACTTAACATGTTTTAAGTGTGCAATAGAAACCCTCTTGACAATAATATTCTTGCCCTGATTAACTAAATAAGCCTGAAGGAAAACATGTTTTAAGTAGCTATATTTGGAGAAATTAAGGGAGAGAATTTCCTTGGAGATAATCACTTGTACCGCAAAGTATAATGTATTCTGCATTTGGAAATAACAAGCAAGGAAGAGGAATTATGCGGGGTATAAAACACCCGTCATTGTTAGCGACGATGAAATGTTCTTCTTAAGGTGCAATGAATTATCATGTTCCGCTCAAACGAGCTTCCTCAACCTGATTTTCCTTTCGCTACCAACTTTCAAGATAAAAAAGAAAAAAGTTTAAAAAAGCTAATTTAGGCAAGTTCCAGCGCAGAAGTGCCATTAATGACAGAACAGCACCACCTCATGTGGAATATTGCAATTATACAAGAGTTACCCTTAAAAAACACACGTCAACCCAATTTCATTCAAACTAAGATATTAAAAAACTAAAAAACAAAACTAATGACGGATGTAGCCACTACGACCTAAAATGTGCCTAGAAAACCTCTAGCCTAGCCACCCAGATATGCTCTGGGAGAGCAGTGAGACGCAGCACAGCTGATTTTGATTAGGCGTTCCATCATGCTCGTTTATATGCATGGCTACTGTATTTCAACCAATCAGATTGGTTCCTCTAAACGTCCTGTAAGTAGTGTCTCCTAACTCTATATAGTTACATTTATCTGTATGTTATTTAATGCAATATAATTTGGGGAGCTACACAAAAGTACACATTTTCACAAACTTCATATGTTGCAAAAAAGATACTGCAGGATTGCTACATTTATAATTTAGGGTTACATTTAGGTTGTGTTCAGAAATGCGCACTTGGAGCACTTGCACAGTGCACACTGCGCTATAGTCGAACGCACCCACAGTGATTGTGTGATTGCTTTGTAATTTTGTTGTTAAATGAGGTTAGATTAACCCTATGCCACAGGTTTTCTAAAGCTCATGCACAACACAATAGTATGCTGTTTGTTGTTTAAAAATAAATAAATCTCTCCCCTATGTAACAGATGTAAACTACATTTGGGTACCTACCCGCATATGTTCTGGTTTTGTCCAAAAATAAAACCTTTTTGGCAAATAATTCACGATCAAATTGAAAAAATTCTCAAGATAAAATTGAAGAAATCTCCTCTGTTATATCTCTTGGGGGCTGACCCAAATGTAAATATGAACTCTGCCCATAGGAAACTATTTGATCTATTTAGATTCTTAGCAAAGAAATGTATCTTAATTTTGTGGAAGACAGATGAGCTACCTTCAGAACATATGTGGACGGCCCAAATAATGTCACTACTACCACTTGAGAGACTTAAATATGAAACACAAAATAAGCCAGATGCATTCGTAGAGGTATGGACTCCCTTTTTGGACTATATTGAAGAGCGCAGTTGATTCTATGTAGGACGAAACCCACCATCACTTTGCACACATGCATTCCACTTCCACAACCCTGTACCACTTGGGAATTATTATTATATTTTCTGTTCCTTTTTCTTTCATTTTCTTTGTTTTGAATTGTTGTTCTTATATATATTATTGTATATTACTTTTGTTTAAGTAACTGTCTTGTATTGTCTTGTACTGTAAGTCTGTGTTGTCTTTGTGTCTATGTAAAAAAGAAGAAAAACCTCAAAATAAATGATGATAAAAAAATAAAAATAAATAAATAAATAAAAAGGAACCACTGGTGTATTGTGTTAAAAAGTGATGAAACGCGGGGGCGCTTCAGAAGTCAAAGATGAGGGATGGGGAGTAGATGCGTTGACAGACACTGGGGGATATCAGCCTGTAAATCAGGTGGTGACCTTAGCATCAGAATCCCATTAGAATGCAGAACATACTGGAGGAAGTCTTACATCCCAGAACAGACGGCAGGGTATAGACTAGACCAGTGCGTCTGAAACATTTTCATGTCAAGGACCCCCAAATTGATTTGGCCACGGACCTCTATCTGAAAATATATTGCGAGGGACTCGCATACAAAATATGTGTGTGTGTGTGTGTGTGTGTGTGTGTGTGTGTGTGTGTGTGTGTGTGTGTGTGTGTGTGTGTGTGTGTGTGTGTGTGTGTGTGTGTGTGTTTTTGAAATAGCAGATATATTTTTAACAGTTGATGTATAAAACAAAAGTGGTTCAACTGATTTTGGCACTATATCAATTTAAACCCAATTTTGCTGTTTGTGTCTGTGGTACCGGTTGAACTAGTCATAGAAAGGTAGCCTGGCTAATAAGCCAGACTCAAATCACATTGCTGCAATTTTATGTTCCAAAGGAGGACGAAAAATGCGGAGAAATAGAAGAAATGTTTGATATTTCACATTATGTTTTGAGTGTTAATTTGATTATTCAATATGTACGCAAAAAGCAACAAAAAGTTGCTGCTCAGACAAATGGCTTC
Source organism: Electrona antarctica (assembly GCF_951216825.1). Taxonomy (NCBI): domain Eukaryota; kingdom Metazoa; phylum Chordata; class Actinopteri; order Myctophiformes; family Myctophidae; genus Electrona; species Electrona antarctica. The sequence goes on along the minus strand of NC_136796.1, from coordinate 29,590,392 downwards.
AATAAGAGTGGCCTTTGACTTTTGCAAAGCAAGTTAAGGTTTATTTGCTTAACTTCAACCACACAGCAAGTATTTCAGCTCTTCATCTTATTTTGTTTTTGAAGAAGTGCCATGAGGAGATAGAATAAAAGCATCGGCGACCTAAGACAGGCAAAGGGAGAGCACTTTGATGGTTGGAGCAACAGCTGTGTCCCTGATGAGAGTCTTTGAAGAACAAGAGGAGGTCTGGAAATAAATGAAAAGAAAAAAACAGAGAAGCGAGAATGAGATGGGGGGGACAGATTGTGTTTGTTGAATCGAAAGTCTCCAGCTGAGGACAATGAACAGGCAGGAAAGCAAATCTGACGCAAGTGAATTTTCCTTTCACAATTTATTTCGGCATTTAATTCTTTCAAATGCAGTGCCAATTAAATGTAGTCCCTATACACATATATTCTGGGTTGCCACTATTGTTGGGTTGCCAGTGAGGAGCCCCCACCGGGAAGATGTTATGCATCTGTCCTACTTCTCCCATTCCCCCTCCCCGCTCAGCTAAAAACACGGCCAGCTGTATTGGTATAGATAGCCAAGTCAGAATCTGAATTTGAATCCCATGACTCCACAGTGGTGGACAGGTTCTTTACCCCTGCCACGAAAGGAGTACTCTTGCTTTTTTATGTTTCACTGTATTTCAGAAAGGTCAATGTAGAGAAACAGGAAACCAAGGGCAGAGAGACAGGCGAGACAAGATGGGGGGGTCAGTTTCTAACCCTGGTTCTCATGCTCACAATGACCATTGTCACTCACTGGCTGAGGCGCACACGTGCAAGAGAGGCTGTTGAAACTGTGACTGCCAGAGATGACCAGCCATGGCAGCAGGCCCGGCAAGAGGAGCCAACGGTGTGGGGGTCATTTGCATAAGTAGAGGGGGCAGCCAAACACTACTGTAAGTGGCGTGTGCTCTTGACCAGTGTTGATTTCGTCGACTAAATACAAAATTAAGACGAAAAATGTTTGTCATTACGACGGCATCAAGGCCCGCCAAAATACATTTTGTTCGACTAAATCAACTGTAGATTTAGTGACTAAATCTTAATTTTCTCTTAATTTTAGTCGACTAATTTAGTCGACTAAAATTTAGACTAAAACTAGACTAACACTAAAACATTCCGGGTGACTAATGTGACTAAAACTAAATAAACTATTCAAGAGACTATGACCAAAACTAAAATCAAAATGTGCTGCCCAAAACAACACTGCTCTTGACTAGGAGTAGGCGGTCAATGTGGTCCGTTTAAGAAGGGGTAAATGACGCATTTTGACAACCACCCCCGTCGGGCCTGCCAGCCAATGTCCACCATGCTGAATGATGTTTGACCGGGTCAGGTTCAAAACACTTTAGACTCAACTTGATTGTCAGACAGAAGGACATTCAAGGCAGAGAGCTCGGTATATGAGCAGCATCCTCACAAAGGCTGTGCCATTTTCTCTTGCAAGTTTTAATTTACAGTATCTCAGAAAGCACCGTAAACATTACAAGCTCAGTGGCCTTGCAGGGAGGAAATAATGAGAACGTTGCGCTTTTGTTTTGAGACATCACAGCATTGAACTTCCATCTATAAATCTGGAGAGAAGTATCTTGTATTTCATATGTACACGGAAATTGCCTTTGCTCTTGTTCTGAACAGCTTCTCTTACCAAGACAGCTGTCAATGTTTCATAACCTCAGTATTTCTTCTTCCCTGTTCTTGTCTTCTGAGACTACGGCCCCATGTCTAGACTTATCCGCCGCTGTTAAATACAAAATAAAGAGCATAACGTAGATAAAGAGGCGTGAACTGACGGAGACTAAGAATAAGAAACAGACAAAACAAGCCCAAAATATTATAACTTTAAGATGAGGGGTTGCCAACGTTGTAAAATATGGATATTTCTTTACCTCTACGAACTTGATAGCATTTGAATCATATCTTTCTACCAAACGTTTTTTCATTTTAGACAGCAAGACAACAAAGAGGAAGATTGTATGAGGTATACGCACAGGAGGATCAGAGGATGGCTCTGCTGAGATTCAATCCAACCTGATCACACATGGATGCCTCCAACTTCCAAAATTTATATTTTTAACAATTCTGTTCCGCGGTTGATTCATATGGCCCAAACCATCCTAATGTAATATGTCACCATTCTAACACCATCCTACAGGTGCAAAGTAAGGGTGCAACAGTTTATACAGATTATGGAAAAAAAAATAATAATCGATAATTTAATAAAATAATCAATTAATAATTGATCCCAACTTTGGGCATGTCATTGTAAGGCAATATATAGATCAGATATACTGACACTTGAAAATGTTTTTGCGTATTAGATTAATCGGAAAAGTAATCAATAGAATAATCGCTAAGGAGATAATCAATAGTTGCAGCCCTAGTACAAAGGTGACCTTTTGTTTGGTTATTTGCATTCTAAGTTCAGCATTGCATTCAGTTGTGAACATCAATCCACCTGTAGCTACAATATCATAATCTTAGATACAGATACAAAATAGAAATAAACAACAAACATCCAACAATGACAACAAAAATATTCTATATTTTGGGTCCGAGAGGCTAAATGTCATCAAATAGTGGTCCGTGGCTCAAATGCCCAATCAATAATAGGCCTTGATACGAAAAGGGTTGAAAACCATCGTGTTAGTGATTCCTCTTCCTCGGTAGCACTACTAGACATCCGTGATTCCCTCCCGCAGACCGTGATATAAAACATTCATCTCAGACATTATGCACTGCTAGAATTGCAAACCGTCTGCTCACAGTCATGGATACTCAAGCAAAGGAATTACAAGAACCCAACATCTGTTCTCAAGTCCATCTCCATGGGGGAGTTTTACCCTCTCTCGGGTACCCTCTATTTTTTATAAATAGCCTGTCTATAACTGCATTATACATGGTATATACTGTATGTTCCATCTCCAAAGACCCTTGCTGCATCCCCTAGCCTCTCTCCCACCAGCCCTTTTCCCAGAAGACATCCTCTGTGAATTGGGTGAAGTCTTCCTCCCCTGCGCCCTCTTATTTGAGCGGCTCCACACATGCACCCCCCCACCCCAAATCCCCTCGTACCACCCACCCCCGACATTAGCATACCTTTGATCATGCCCGCCCTACCTACTGTACCTTCTCGCCTTCATTACCAATGCATGCGATTCCACTCTCATCTCTATCTTTTTCTTCTTTTTTTCTGTTCAAAATATCTTTGTCCTCGTCAGCAGTTAGAGATGTTCATTTAACAATTGCCTTAGATGGAATTATAATGGGAAACAAAAAAAATGGGAAGATGGCTTTGAAATGGTAATCACGAAATGCAAGGAGGCCCCATCGAGGCTCTCCCTGACAGCCTCTCTGCACCTGTGACGAACGTGCACTTTTCATTCCGTACGACATCAGAGCGAGAGCTAGGCACGCAAAGAGAACAAACACGTCACGAGGAAAGTGAAGGGGAGAGGGATAAGAAGGGTAGACAGGCGTCCCTGGCCTCAGTTCACAAACAAGCACATCGCCTGCGTTATTTCTGTGTTGTGCTTGGCGTTCTTTTTTCCCTTTCATGCGGCTCACAGGCTGCGTGTGAAGGCATTATTTACTCGTCATTAGAGCGAGAGGAAATTGCCTCCGTCGTTAAGTTGATAACATAGCTGTCAGATGAGGTGTCAGACAAGACGCAGTGACGCCGTGATTGCAGGAGACACGAGGGTCCCGGGAGATGAGAGAATCAGTGCTGTAGTATTGGTTCTAATGTCTTGGTGGGGGTTGAAATAGCAATAAAGGTGGAAATGAAAGAGAAACCGATAAATGATCGGTCAGCACCACAGGCAGGCAGATGGAGGTGGAGATTAACTTAAATTACCTGTGCGACACTGGAGGGGGGAGGTTGAGGGCCGGAAGCCCGAGAGAACTCTCTGTATATGAAATTAGGACACCCCCCTCGACTCTTTTTTTCATTGGATTGTATGGTGTGTGTGTGTGTGTGTGTGTGTGTGTGTGTGTGTGTGTGTGTGTGTGTGTGTGTGTGTGTGTGTGTGTGCTCGCTCGCAGACTGCATGCTTGCGTGCGGGTGTGCGCGCATGTATTTTCGTGTGCGTACAGCATGTGCGTGTGTTAGTGAGAGAAAGGAGCGTGTCAGGAAAATAGTGTCAGCCAATGGCCATTTTTTTCAATGTCCAGTTGAGCTGCCACCCCCCCCCCCCCCCCCCCCTATTCAAATAAAACGTGTGGCCTCCCTCCTTGTTCACTCTGCTATAATTAGCATAGGCTCATTAATTAAGCCACAAGGCGCTCAATTATACTTCTCCTTTTAGCGCTGACCTAAACTTGAGGGAGAACGTGTTGAGCTGTCTAAGGAAACAGTGCCCTCACTGAACTTTGGGTAATTATCACTTACTGCGCAGATTCATCACTCACTGTCAAGCCTATCTGCAAAAAAAAAAAAGATAAATTAATAAATTAACATAAAACTGCCACACTGTATTGTGCTCACAATGAATAGCGTGTGAAAATCTTTAAGAAATTCATTAAAATGTTGAGTTGCAGGTTGGTGACTTTGCAACGCCTGTGACATGCGTGGCATCAAGGAATTATGCGTGTGTGTTTTGTGGTTAGACCGAGGGAATGAAATGCTATAGGTGCTTGACTTGGCCGTGAAATTGGGATTTGTTATTCATTTATTTATTTATTTATTTTGCAGGCATCTTTACAGGAAATGCGATTCACCATCGAAGTTTTATTTCCCACTAGGCCCGGAAGGCTGCCGTGACAATAAAAGGAACAAACGGTAGTTCCAGGGCAATTTCTTTAAAAAATAAATAAGTGTGTGTGTGTGTGTGTGTGTGTGTGTGTGTGTGTGTGTGTGTGTGTGTGTGTGTGTGTGTGTGTGTGTGTGTGTGTCCGCGCGCACATTCCGTCTTTGGAAAGGGATGTGGACGAGGGGAGACGAGGGGACAGCGGGTAAGGATGGATGAATGGAACACTTTAACTTGTTCATAATTAAGCTAAAGTCTTTGTGCGGCTCTCAGTCTCCTAGTGAGAGAGAGAGAGAGAGAGAGAGAGAGAGAGAGGGCAACACATGCAGAAGCCTCTCTCTCTGGTGACAGCACTATCTGATTAATTGGCCCCTAAACGCTCAGCTTTAAATCACAAAGTCCTAGTCTCACACCACACACAAATAAACCAAAGCACGACACAATGCACTCGCAAACAGACAGACATGTGCGCACATGCACACATGCGTGCGCACGTACACGCATGCACACACACACACACAGTCCAGGGCCCCTATACCCACAATGCTTTAAATCAAAAAGTTGGACCAAAAACTTATCTTTTCCCCATGACAGCACTAAGGCACGACCTTGTGTGTCATCAGTGGGGGCACTGGGGGGAATCTGAATGTGGAGCGCACGCACGCGCACACGCACACGCACATGCACACACACACACACACACACACACACACACACACACACACACACACACTTTACTGTGCATGATGTAGTAGAGTCCTGTACACACGACTTACAAAAGGACAGGTGTGTGGGCAGTGTTGGCAAGTACTCAAGTACTGCATTTAAGTACAATTTTGAGGTATTTGTACTACATCTCAGATGCAAATATTGTACTTTTACTCCACTACAAATATTTAGTCAGGGGATATTAATAACATCTGGGAATACATTTCTTACCAAGAATATTCTTCACCAATGTGTTTGTAAAAGTGTCTACTAACATAATAACATATCGTGCAATTGAATATGGTTCATATTCAACCACCCTAGGGGAATTTTTGACAGCTGCTGAAAGTTGGGGTACCATCAACAACCAATATAAGGCAAAATGTTCTAAATTTCATTATGCTTTAAGTATAGCATGTGACATGTCAAGCTAGGGGTTTTTCATGATTCTAAATCCATTCCAACCATTAGTTTTGCACGAAAAACACGGGCTAAAAATGGCCATAGCCGTCATCACAAATGTGTTGAAGTCAGCACATTTGGGCACATTTGGGCAAGTGGTTATGGCCGAATTGAGCCGTCCAGAACCGCCCCAAAAAAACCTCTGCCCGGGCTCTGGACAGGGCCCCTGCCCAGTGTCCATATATGGAGCTGGCCTGTTCTGACATCATTCTGACGTCTGCATAGACTCATGCTTGACAAAGGGACACAGACATAATGTCTGGGTGGGGCATGCATTTCCAACTTGCATCGTTCCAAGTAGGCCATTGCCCAACTGGCACCGCTCTAGTATATGAAATGCATAGAAATAGTAATCTGGTATCATATAGTAGGCAAACCAAGAACCTATCATCAGTAGTAGCAGTATAATATAAAAAAAATCACACCCGTGTGAAGTGAGGGGCGCTCTTATCATCTTACAGCATCAATTACAACATACTGTTTGTTTAAGCAACGGGTGCTAATGTTTGTTTTCGTCCTCAAAACAAACATTACATTTCTCTTTATTGTCTATGGCGTTTTCTTAAACAAGCATCGTTGAAAGACAAACATTAAAGCTCTATATAGGAGGGGCTAGAGCCCCTCAAAAATCACACCTGTGTGAAGTGAGGGACGCTCTTATCATCTTACAGTTACAACATGATGATGTAAAACAAACATTGTGACAAAACATTCTCTTTATTGTCAATGGCGTTTTAAAAGAAACATTGAACTAAAAACAAACATTAAACCTATATATATGAGGGGCTAGTGCCCCTCAACTAGCGCCCCTCAAAAATATCACAAATCTGTACATTGAAACTATATATAACACACAATAGAATGCCAGGTGTACAAAGGACCTGGCATCCAGCTACATAACATGCCATCTACATGACATTTTAGCCTTTGCATATGCCTGCAAGGTCGTCAAGGCTAGGGCCTTAACCACTAAAACTGCCTAGACTTAGTAAACTGGACCAGAGTTATTTGTACTGCTTTCTTTCCCCTGTCTACACTAAATCAACCTCTGCAGTTTTTCCATGTGAAAGAAAACAAATCGTGTTCCTAGAAGTGGGTGAATGGACACTCGACAACTGACAGCCAGATACTACCTGCTACCCTGAGACATTAGCATATTTCCTTCCGGCGGTCATCAAATTATTTGTTTAGGAATGCGACAAAACCTAAAACAACTCCATGAATTCAAGGCTTGTGCAGGCTGTAATTGTCGTTTTTCCACTTTCCACAGCCCTATTTTATAATTGTCTTTTTTTAAATACTTCCGTGCATTTACTTCAGTAACATTTGGAATACAGGCTGTTTTGCTCCTTTTTTGTATTGCTACTTTTACTTCTGTAAAAAATAAAAAATAAATCTGACAATCCCCCCCCCCCCCCCCCCAGCTGACAGCTACAGTACGTGAAAAGCGGTGCGTCTGTTGAGGAAGTGTGCACAGTAAAGGATTCAGGATATCGTCTACATCTACTTCTCAGATCCACTCCAAGAATAGCAGAATGTGCCTATGGAGTGTGAATCCTTTCATCTCTCTCTCTCTCTCTCTCTCTCTCTCTCTCTCTCTCTCTCTCTCTCCACAACATGGCACTTGCCGCTACCCGGCCAAAGCGCAGCTCTCCTCCCGACACAATCTATACCACCTGTTCACCAGTCTGTCTCCATCTGCCCCCCCTCAGCCTGCTGTTAATACATTGATAAAGCTACCGCCTATGAAATATCAGACCCCGGTCGGCAGCAATTGATTGTCCGCGCTTTGATAATACATAAAGGCGCGCGTGACTTGTGGCTGTCAGGCGGCTGTGTTTGAAAATAAATGCAGCCATAGATTTCCAATTAAAGGTGGCCGTCGGGACCATTAGTTAGCTCTCTAAAGGTAGTTGTCAGACAACAGAATGAGTTGGGGTCTAGAGTGACTGCGATAAGGCCACAGCCAGAGGCGTATTCATCAACAGCCAAACACACACTCAAACAAATCAGACATAGCGTGGAAGTGGTAAACACGGGACCCAGTCTCCCATTAGTTTCCCCACCCTACCAGCCAGGTGGAGATAATTGGTTCTCCACTCCAGCTCGGTGGGCACAGGCTACTCTATACTGCAGGTTGTGTGTTCCAGCAGGCGCTTAATTGGCTCTCAACTACAGTACAGTACAGTACAGCTTGTTTCCTGTTCTCCCGGTGCACTGCGTCTGTATTCACACATTTAAAGCAAGACTTAGCAGCTTCCCTCTCTCCCGCTCTCCTTCTCTCCCTCTCCTGAAATAGAAATATATGAGAACCTCCAGAATCAAAGAAACAAAACCGTGTAGGGTGTTCCCAGGATGCACAGTGGCGAGTTTACTGCATCCATTTGAATTTTAACAGGACACAGACAGGAGGTCGTATACCTAACTAACCTGACTCCGCCGGGTTGCGGCAGTATTGAGTTCACAAGTTCCCTCCTCCTACCTGCACCTGGTCTCTCTTAAAGCAGAAATGGTTAACTTGAAGCAGCGGGACAACAATCTGATATCTCCATAATAATTTCGAGTTGTAGTCTTGTTAGGTTGTGTTTACATGTGCGCTGTGCAGAGATTAAATTAGGGTGCATTTTGCATCCCAAAACGCAGTTTATAGTTAAGGGACGCAATAAAACAACGACCTCTGCATCCACGGGATGCACTACTGTACTACTGTACTGTTTTTTAGTCTAGTTTATTTTGCTAGCTTTAGTTATAATAATAATTTCTTCTTCTGTTTTCTATAACCACATTCTAACCATATAAAATGAAATGAGAGTTAAATGCTGCAATTTGTAAAAATGGCAAAAATATGACTCCTAACGTGGTTGAAGTGGGACTCATAAAATGTCCCTGGGACTCATTTCTAAAAGACCATCCATGCATCCCGGGACTCATTACATTGAAAACCCATTTACATCACTGGCTGTGGCACAGCTTCAATACGTCATCAGTCTCGCGTTGATCCCGCCTCTAGCGGCCGCATATCGCTCCGATCAGCACTGGTTCGGAGTACATTGTCTCTGCCTGAGAGAGACCAGATGGAAGCTGGAGGAGGAACTTACTACTCCCACCATCTGGTGGAGTTAGGTTAATACCTAACAACATCACTGTGAGAAAACAAAAACAGACAGATTTTACAATTCAGTACTTTTGAAAGGTCCATTTCACCGTACTGTGCCAAATCATTCTTCACCACCGCCCTAAATGGGTGAGTAGGTGGTGTCCCAGGCTAGAAACACATCCCATCCCTAAATGGGTGAGTAGGTGGTGTCCCAGGCTAGAAACACATCCCATCCCTAAATGGGTGAGTAGGTGGTGTCCCAGGCTAGAAACACATCCCATCCTAAATGGGTGAGTAGGTGGTGTCCCAGGCTAGAAACACATCCCATCCTAAATGGGTGAGTAGGTGGTGTCCCAGGCTAGAAACACATCCCATCCCTAAACGGGTGAGTAGGTGGTGTCCCAGGCTAGAAACACATCCCATCCCTAAACGGGTGAGTAGGTGGTGTCCCAGGCTAGAAACACATCCCATCCCTAAATGGGTGAGTAGGTGGTGTCCCAGGCTAGAAACACATCCCATCCTAAATGGGTGAGTAGGTGGTGTCCCAGGCTAGAAACACATCCCATCCTAAATGGGTGAGTAGGTGGTGTCCCAGGCTAGAAACACATCCCATCCTAAATGGGTGAGTAGGTGGTGTCCCAGGCTAGAAACACATCCCATCCCTAAATGGGTGAGTAGGTGGTGTCCCAGGCTAGAAACACATCCCATCCGCCCTGCCAGCGATGCAAGCAAACAAACAAACGAGGATATGTCATTCGAATACATGCTTTCAATCCTGACGTACCGCGGCGCCGTGCAGCGACATCGTCTATATTAGCTTGCAGAGTCTCTAATTGAGCAAGGTTTTGCAACCCAAACACTTTTATTGGTTGAGATCTACACGCTACTTTTTGTTGGTTATTTGATTGGTTCAGGCATCGTCACAACGCACTGACCGACGCTCCATATAAGGACAGTTTTTCGTGCGATATCGCCGTCGGAATGCATCGCTCCTTGCCTTTGCAGATGAGGTGTTATGCTCTAAGCCCTCAGGGGTCAGGCCCATCAAATTAAACAAGCATAGCAACAAATGGCATCAAATCTACACAATAATGCTATGCCAATGTTCTGTTCACCTGCAGGACAGAGAAAATGTGTACATTGTTATTCAATGAGTGTGGCATGAAAGAGAAGAACATACTATACGAGATTGAGTGTAAGGGACTGAAGATTGGAATATAAACATAGAGAACAGACTGCCATGGGCATTTGCAGGAATGGACAGAGAGAGAGAGAGAGAGAGAGAGAGAGGGGGGGGGGGGGGGGTATGTACTGTATATGCGTTAGAATGGACAGAGCGAGCGAGAGAGAGAGAGGAGGGGGAGTATGCATATGCGTTATCACTGTATCCCCATATGTTGCCTCTCTCTCAGCCGTTTTTCATCCAGGTCCCCAGACAGACAGGCAGACAGAGTGGCCGGGCCTGGCAGATAAATCCATATGTCCCCCACAGGCACGAGGGGGTTAGGCTGCCCATATACACTATACACTTCTTCCTTCCCTATGTATAGTACTGATGCATGAAGATGAGCAGATTTCCCTTTAGGATCAAAGATGACATATTGAGAGATTCCACACCAGGAAAGCAAGGCTCACTGTATCCACCACATATACACAGTCGCGCACGCACACGCACGCACAAGCACACGCACTCACTTTCTTCCTATATCTGATTAAATATGACTTTATTACTTCTGTTTTTATTCACAAATCAAAACGGCATCTGAAGGGGGAAGCGCCTCAGGTCAGCACCACGAGAGACACTGGAGACATTTAGAAAAACCCATAGCCTCTCTATGCATACTAATGGCCACGTTCACATGGCATTCTGACAAACAGAAAGTTTCACTCTGGCAGCAGCAAGGCACTGACAGAGTGAGAATAACACACTTCTGCACTCTGGCTGCTCAAAATGTTCCCCTTGCAGCTACCAAGTAATATATATTTTATATTTACATTTGGCATGGGAACAATACAACTTAAAGTCCTAACACAATCCACCACAGTCTTTTACACCTTCCATAGGACACACTTGAGTGTTCAGGTATATCCATATATGGGTATGAGAAATGGTCTCTCTCTCACACACGTGCATGCACGCGCACACGCACACGCACACACACGAGAAAAGTAATCACTAGACTATTCACAAATCCTCTGAGAGCTCTTGCTGGTCCCTGGGGACTCTCCTATTGCATATTACTCAACTTGATTGGAATGGATGATTGCATCACTTCATGGCTCATCCCAGTTTAAGGGACATATCACCCACTGTGAATGTTAAAGATGTAGTAAAAGATAAGTAAAAGTTATAGTGTGCATTGGTGCAGCGGCCTCCAGGCTATAGAGCTTATCTGTGAGCTCCCTATACTGTATACCAACGTTAACATTTTACAACGTCACATTTATTATGATTATTATGATAACAATAAAACGCAACTGTCTGTAGCCAACCTGAGCGATCTTGTAAAGCAGTGGTTCCCAAAATATTCAGCCCGTGACCCAAAACAGAAATTACATATTCGCCCGGGACCCAAACTAGTGAAAATAGCTGATCTATACAAGCTCAGAACGTGTCGCTTCGCGCCACGTTGTGAGCTTATAGATTGGCTATTTTCACTACTTATTTTCTTCCAATTTACGGAATTTCTTAGATCATTATAAAGTTAAATGTAGGAAACAAAAACTAAGGGGAGCCATAAAAATGTGTCCGCGACCCACTGGAAACAGTGTGTAAAGGATTGGGAGGAGCTCATCATCACATAGTGGTTTTCCTGTAGACTGATACATATACCAACATAACACACACAGTGTGTAAAGGATTGGGAGGAGCTCATCACAGAGTGATTTTCCTGTAGACTGATACATATACCAACATAACACACACAAATGATCAAAACTATCTGCTATGATACCAGCCATATGGTACCACCAGTGATGAACAATTTGCATACATCAACAAATCAGCAGCCTATACAATCAAAGACTAGGCCTCTATGCATATAGGCCCCATTGTGCAAGCATTACACCAACACATCCCAAGGTTTCACTTGATTTATTTGCAGCAAAACGCAGTGTTGAATCCTATTGGACACTGTTTGCAAAGAGCAGATGTTCCGTTTTTCCAAGGCGAGATATTTCAGAGTTTCTTGTTCAGTTTGTTTTACACTAAACTGGCGGAAAAAAGCATTCCTTTCTTGCGTGATGGACAGATTATCATTACCAGTGTCACATCTGAACAGACACAGATAATTAAAACAGTTGGCTCCTCTCAGCACAAAACGACTAAACCATATTGTGCTACAAAAATAGCCCTGAGTTAAATGGACTTGAAAGAATTTGATAGACCTGTGATTTTTATTTTAGAATTTTGTAGTTTGTGCTTTCATCCATAGTCCATAGTGGCCTTCATTCCTGAGGACTTTAACCCATACTGCCTCCTACTGGACGCAGAGCCAACCACAGACTGCCGAGCCTATTTCAATGCAGCACACACTGGACTGACATCCTGTCTGGAGCGTCCATCTTTAATACTACATAAATAGCGTCAATGCTAGCGAGCTACAATGAAGCCATTCTTGCTCTAGAAAGCGCCAATGTTTCCATCTAAACCACCGGATATTCAGCAAAGACCTCCGAACATCGCGCATTTTATCCAAACCATGGAGAGCTCCGTAGATTTCGAGTTATTCAGCTTTTTTGTCAGCCTGTATAATGGGAGGTGGACTGCAGCGCGGTTGCGCAATCCGGTCTAGGTTCGCTAAAGAAGGAAAGGTCAAGCCAAAATAATAATAATTATTATTTTGGCTTGACCTTTCCGGTTTGATATCAATAATAAAGCTTATCAGACGGAACATTACGCCAGAAGCAGTTGCTAGTTGGATTCCTTCTGACGGAACGTTCCGCCACGAGCAGTTAAACCGTTAAGAGTAAATTCCATATTTTCTTTATTTGTAGACACACAATGTTATTCATATTATCATACAATCTTAATTATTTATTGTTTATAATATAAGCTAGAAATCAGCATCAGCTAACTTATGTGGGCTGAGGTGGAGGTATAGAAAAACAAAAAAAAAGTTAGTGGCCAAAGTCACAGTAGTGAATTTCTTCTGCTACTTCCCAATTCATCTTCTTCTTATCGATCCTGAGCTTCAGACATTTTCTTTCAGGAGACCACAAGCACTCAGCCGTAACCTTTTGGCCTATAATGTCTCAATGGCTCACACGAACTAAGGTAACTGCACTCTCATTTTTATACTTACATGTCGACACGAAGGTCAGACAGGATTTCTTTTCCCTTGTGCGCTTTCAACAGCCATACACAAAGAAAGAAAAACTGTGTTCCTGCAGTGTGCGTGTGTGTGTGCTCATGGAGTGTGTGTGTGTGTGTGCGCGCGTGCGTGCGTCATTGTGTACAGGTTTATGGAGGCAGATGGTACAACCCTGAGTGCGTTTGGGTCCACATTTCTGACACTCCTTTCATAAAAGCCAAACTTACTCTGGTTATTGCAATTGAAAATGGTTTACCCTTATGGTACCGACTTTATTATCACATACATTAAATATGCATCACACTCTCTCTCTCTCTCTCTCTCTCTCTCACACTCACACAGTATAATACGTACAGTATACAACTATAATACAGCCAAGACAGGAACTCAAAATCATGGTGTCTGTCAGATTCACTGATAGCTCACAGAACAGTTTGCAAAGTATCGACAAATACAAAGTAAAGTACATATACACAACAAAATCTACTGTCCACCAATGGTTGTGTTTTCCACCCTATATGCTACATCACAGGAGAGGGCCTAGGGCTGAACTATAAACCAAACCATAAAACGGAAGGATATGGACAATATAATTAACATTTTCAGCCAGTCGCCCACTTTCCCTGCATGTAAAGCTAAAGCCAGCCAATAACAAACAACCGCTTCGTGCTCTGAGTGTGTTTAATAGTAGCTTGCTTAAAGTTCAGCTCATTCAACTCTTCTGTGTGACGTGGCAGAAGTTCACAACTATTTAATGTTAGCACGGCGGGCGTGTGTGTGTGTGAGACAAGCACCACCGTGACTTGTTCCTACTTGCTCGCCTTTCGTTGAAAATTAATTACTAGGCAATGTGTGAAAAATGTGTGAAAAATGTGTGAAAAATGTGTGAATAATGTGTGAAAAATGTGCAGCAAGCAGCTTAGGCCTTCTGTATGATAATTAGTTTAGCATACTGACATTTGTCAGATCAGTGACCTCCGCCATCCAGGCCATTTCAAAGCGTACCTCGTTCGTCAAGTTCTTCGTCGAGCGTTTGACTTTGTGGTCGGTGGAATTCAAAGTAAGAGCTACATTGTTCTTTAATATGCCGTTTTCTTCAGAATGCTTACAATTGGAGGCCATCGATATTGTCCTTTTCTTTTTGCTGAGGTTTGCGTGATCTGCGCAAAAGGACAGTTATTAAACCCATTTTGGGCGGGAACCCCTTTTGGTGTTTTAAACATTATGTTATAATTTAGCTATTGAAAAATAGCAGATCTACAAGCTCATAGCGCGCCACCAAGTGGCGCGCTACGAGCTTGTAGGTCTGCTATTTTTGAAAAATCGTGAAAATATTTATTTCAGAAAACTGGAGGATTTAGAAGGATTTTTTTAAATTTTGAGGTCAGGCCTAAATGGGTCAAATGATAAGGTCCAATATCGGTGGCACCCAACTGTAGTTTTCACTGATGTTGTATATCGTATCGCTATTGAGATATTCAGAATGCATATAACCGATGGTATGGCATTTTGTCCGTTTTGGCAAGCTGTCAGGAGAATGCAACAGGAACCTGTGCCTCCAGAGAGAAAATAATGTATTCTGCAAATAACCATATTTAAAATTTCTTAGCCTAGCTAGTCAAATAATCCCCCTCATGAGGACTGATAATGATGAATCTTTAAAAAAGAAATACTGCTGGAAGGTTCATATTTACATGACCAAACAAAGCATCATATTTTAAAACAAAAAGTTTAACCTAAGTAAACCTAAGTAATCTAAGTAAGCCGGCATAAATGCACCATTTACCATTTACCAAGTAAGGAACTATTGTGTACTGGAATCTGTAGTACGCGTGCACATGCACGTGTTCTTTTCCGCAGGGAAACCCTGAGTAAAGTACAGTATACTGCAAGTATTCTGACAAGGGGTAAGTACTGCTCTAGTTTGTGTACATTTACACCAATGTCTAGTGAAATGAATGTGGAGAAACAGACATTGCATCTTTTGCATCAGTTACAAGTTTACTTGGTGGAATGATGGGTGTAATGTTGTCCAAAACAGTGATGAGACACAACCCAGTAAATGGTCAAGTCTGACAATCTGTTCTTGTTCGTACATCAGCGCGTGACTTGATTGCACAGTGCGACATCAAATATGATCGATTACGTACTGTAGAATTGACCTTGACCGTGCCCTTTTCAACTCAACATGTAATCATCCTTCTGGGCACCCTATTGATCATTCCATTCAAGTTTCATTAAAATCCAGCTGCTAATGGTCCAGGTGGATATCATGCTCACCCATGACAAAAAAGGCCTATGAATGGCGACAGAACTCCAGACAGATCTCAAATGGTGCTGCCTCATGCCAGCAAGATATGCCACCAGCAAATAAAATAAATCAAATTCAAACTATTATTTAGTAGGCTTATGTATCAGTGAGCCTGGTGGTGTTGCCCGATAAGACGGTAAGTGGTCATGCCAAATGTGTTAGATTTGCTACAGTAAATACAGATGGCTACACTTGTAATATGTGTGAGTGTCACATGTACTGTGTAGGCTTAGGCTACAGTAGATGAGTTAGAGATGGGTGCAAATAATTCACAGTCAATCGTCAGTGTGAGAGGGAGAGAAACACGCCAGAGGCCCCTTCCTGCCTGGAGGCAACTAAGGCTGTGTAGATATTAGTCTGGAATCTCTGTGTGGAACCTGCTTGTCATTCTACCCAATTTAGACATAATGGTAGGCTAATTGATTCCTCGATTCCACACACATGTGTGTGTTGTCAGTCAATGTTGTATCCTATACCGACTCACCTGTCAGTGAGGAGCTAGCCCACACCGGGAGAACGTAGGACCATCTTCCTACTCCGCCCGGCCGCCCAACACCCTCACCACTGACAGGTGCCGCGGCTTGTAGATTGGCTATTTTCAGCATGCAACCAAGTGTAAAATGACTTATACTGGATCTCTTGTCCACTAGTCCCTTCCTAACATTTTAGTCTAGTTTTTACTTGTTGACGAAATTGTCAGTATATTTAGTCTTAGTTTTAGTCATCATAGCTTAGTTTTCATTTAGTTTCCATTTAGTTTTTGTCAGTGGAAAAAGGTAGTCGACGAAAAATTTTCGTCTTTCGTTTTAGTCAACGAAAACAACACTGCAACCTCCGTGGTGGTGGTGGGCAGGGTCTGTTTTGATTAAGAATTGAATGTTTAAGAATGGTTAACTTCTGCTCACTGAGGCCATCTTCTGGGCTGGATGTTTATTCCTGTGCATGAATGTAAATTATTGCAAATGAGGGTCGGTCGGTCGGTCTCTGTCTGTCTGTCTGTCTGTCTGTCTGTCTGTCTGTCTGTCTGTCTGTCTGTCTGCCTGCCTGCCTGCCTGCCTGCCTGCCTGCCTGCCTGCCTGCCTGCCTGCCTGCCTGCCTGTCTGGTCAGTCAGTCAGTCAGTCAGTCAGTCAGTCAGTCAGTCAGTCAGTCAGCGTGCGTGTGCTGTACTCTGAGAATGAGGGGTAACACTGCAGCTGTGTGCTGTAGGCCGAGTGGATTTGCTGCTTTAATGTGCATTTCCTACTTTCCATCTGGGTAATGGCTGCAGCTCCTTGTAAATTGTAACTTTGAAGAAAAAAATGCAGCTAGCTATGGTGATTCATCTTTCTCCAAACATTGCCATTAGATTATGAAATCAGATGAATTCAGACAGGTTATTGCTAGGATTTAGGTGATACGTGCTGCATGTTAAACAGTTCTTCAAAACTATGCTAATTATGGTTATTTTATTTAATGTGTTTATTTATTTTTGTATTACCAGTTTCATAACATTGCCTGCAACTTTTCCCACGTGTCAGAAGCCAGATGTATGTCTGATGTATTGGAATGCCGTGATTTTCTTCCTCCCTAAAACATGATCATCAGGTTTTCCTTATAGAGGATATCTGATTGAAATAGCATTAAATGACGTTAAACTCACTTTGCCACTCAATGTCCCACTCACTTTATGCATGTGCATACCCTCTATAGTGTAGATTTTTGTCCGAACACAAACATTAAATAAATGCCATTGACAATGAATGGAGAATTTACGTCATATGTGTCTGAGCAAATCGGTATTTTTGTCCTAACATTAATTATTGTGAAGATTAGTTCAAATCAAGACTATAATTTGCTCATTCAAATGTTGGAGTAATAAATAGCTTTTGTTGCCAAGCGCAGATGAAAGCATGCAGGTCAGATTCATTTATCATCACTCATACTGGGAGCATACGATAGTTTGCCAAAGGAAGTTATAAGTGCAAGCAAGTGTAAACAAGCACAATACACACCCCAGCTACTGTATATGTACAGTATGTAGTGTACAACTGTGCATAGTGCGTACACATGAGGGCCGTTCTCAAAGTCACACTGCATACTGCCAGAGTTATTTGGCTGCGTTCATCTGAAGAAGCAAGCCAAGGCCTTTTGGAGGAGGCTGTTTATGCAGTGAGTGTACTGTATACATTACATATTATTCACACCACGCTAGATAAACAGGCTGATGTTGTATCTCTGCCAGCGATTTGTCCTTCCCGCACCACGGGCTGCTTTCTGAATGTGGCTCAGGTGTGAATCGCACTAAACAAACACAGTGGGTGTCATTGATGCCACGGTCTATCAACTAAATTAAGTGAAATCCCTCCATTTATCTCCCAGCCAAACACTTACCTAGATGTATTTGTTTATTTTATTTTTTACTTTTATTTAGTGCTTGTTTGTTTATTTTGTGCCTTTAGAGTTAAGTTCATTTGTCTTGATCAAAACATAATGAATTCTTACTCTCTAGTCTTGATATCAGCATAAAGAATCAATAAGTCTCAGGTGTGCGCCTAATAGAAAATAACAGCAGCTATTCCAGCAGGTATCCACAAGCCAGGTCAGGTTATTGTGGCCTCCTGGTGGCGCTAAAATAGGCCAATGTGAAAAGGGTGCCATTTCTTCTTACGCATTTGATGGCAATTGGACGTTCATATTCATGATTTGGGGCATTTTGTTCAATTTGTTTTTTAAATCTACCTTTTGGTGGCGCTATAACAAGCCAATGTGAAAAGGGTGGAGCCTAGTAGGAAAGTGTGTGAAGAATTTTGCGTAAATTGCACGCTGCGTTCATGAGTTTTTTTGTTCAAAACGGGCCAATACTGTAAACTTTGGAACTCAATGTTAGCCAATTATGATGAAATATGACTATAGAGATACTGTGTCACAGGATCTTTGGACAGAATCTGGAGTAATTAAAAAACATGTTTTAAAAAAAGTCGGCCTCCTGGTGGCGCTATAAAAGGCAGATGTGAAAAATGCAGGTCAAAGGTTTTTCCTTGGCCTCTAGGTAGATTGCAGTTTCGTGCAGATCGGTGCAATTATACATGTAGGTAGAAATGTGAAAATCTGCCTTATGGTGGCGCTATAACAGGCCGCTCTGAAAATGTGGGGCAGAGGTTCGTCATTGGCATGGCATCCTGCAAAGTTTGGCATCGCCCGGGCCAACTGTGCCAGAGATTAGCTGTACACAGACAGACGGACACGTGGACACACGGATGGACAGAGTAGCCTACATGCCTTCGGCCTGGTGGAGACAACAATCAGGGCAGAACGACAGGAGAGATTCCGGCCACCTGTTGCCATGCCGTTTCAAGCTACTGTTTCTGTTCTGTTGGCTCACGTCTCCATCTGCAATCAGTGGCAAGGTTAACATATTCAACTCTAATAGAACTCAGGAAGTTGACATCACGTCAAGCTGAATTTTGTCATGTTCTGCCACCTCTCATCATGTCAGTGTAAAAGCGCCTGCTTATTTGACCTCCCTGTCATTTGCTCAGCAGCGCGCTGACGGATGAATCATCGGAGGATGCAAGGAACAATGCACAACAATAAGCACTGGGTTTGAACAGATTATTGCATTGACAACAAGCCAAGGACATTCATGAGGTGACTGTGACACGTTGCACAGGACAAGGTAATTGCTGTTGGAAAGCGCGACCCAATGAATTGAAAGTTGAAACCTAGAGATTTTTATCAGTTTACTTACTGTAAATTAAAACACGATGAATTCGTGTGCAATGTGCAATTGTCTATTGTCCCAAGCTATTTATTACACACAAAGGTGAGTCTTGCCAGAGAGAGGAGAGAACATGGCAACTTCACAATGCATGTTTTCAAACCCAACAGTAGCCTGCATGGCTCACATAACCGTTCACGGATCATTGTCAGGAAAATTAAATGACACTAATACTGATGCACTCACAGGTGACAAGCGGCATAGCTAAAGTTTGCATGGGATCGAGGCGAGCAATGATGCAGCCGCCCGAAAATTAAACTGTCACTCACTTAACACCCCACGATCCATACTTACACATTTATGAATAGACGTTTATGAATAACAATGATAGATTGCCACGGAGAGCTTACTGAAAGATTTGACGGCGCCTGCTGAGAAATGAGAGTGGAGACTGAATATATTGGCGAAGCCACCGACGCTATGGCATCGTAAAGTTTCACGACAGTAAATCTCTCGGTCTCATCATGGCATGATCATGATACAACAAGCGGTTCATAAGTAAAGCAGTCTAATGGGCGTAAAGTGTTCTGCTCTGAGAAAGAAACGAGGCTCGTAAAAAGAAAAGACTAAAATAGATTGATTTGCATACATGGAGAAAGTATGGTAGACATTTCACAATTTCTCTGCCCATAGGTTCCATGTCAGCATATAGAGGGCGTCTTCAGCACATTAATAGCAAAGCGATATTTTGAGGGCAAGAGCGGCAGACCTTCCACTCCCACTATTATAAAGTCGGAGGAGAGGAGATCAAGTCTCTTTCCGGCAGAATCAATGATGGAAAGTGAGAGGATGCAGAATTGTTTGCTTTACATATTGCATGCATGCCATAACACACCTCTAGGCCATGACCTAGAAAAACTGTAGTATGAAGTGTTTTTTTAACTGCACGCACGCACGCACGCACGCACGCACACACGCACGCACGCACGCACGCACGCACGCACGCACGCACGCACGCACGCACACACTCAGAATTGTGCCGGGCAAGTGAGCAGCAAGCCCATGCGCTCTCATACACACTACCTATTTTACAGAATAATAGGAACTTAGGTAGTGCTGATGGCATGCAGCAGCCCAGCATATAGAATGGATGGAGTGAGCACTGAGCTCGACTGTTTCTTGGCCAGACCACTCTGTCTTGTTTACATGCACCTCCACTGCCCTCCCACTCGCATCTGATTTCCATAATTCCCTCGCCACCTTAGGTACAGCTATCCCTATCCTAAGTGCTTAAGACAGAGTTCAGCAGCTCGGCTTAGGCGGTGATATGGCAGGATGGGACAGTGTGTGTGTGTGTGTGTGTGTGTGTGTGTGTGTGCGTGCGTGCGTGCGTGCGTGCGTGCGTGCGTGCGTGCGTGCGTGCGTGCGTGCGTGCGCGCGTGCGTGCAAGACGAGCCATCCCGGGTCAACACAGAAGAACAGATGCCTTAGGGCAGAGTTCTAGCAACAGACTTCGGAAGCGAGTGTTCCTCATTCTCTCCTTTATCTTAGCATGAACTCGGCACACCTCCCTTTCCGAGGCAAATACAGCATTATTTAAAGTGAGGTCAACTTCTTCATCCTCCGTTTCATGCTCGGCGGGCCTGATGAATAAAGATGAAGTTCAAACGTTCGCCGCACTAAACATGCACCACAAATGGTGATGGACGTATGGGAACGCGTAAGGTTGAGAGGGAAATAGAGGTTGCCATGTACTGTACTGTGTACTGTATAATATAGGACTTTACTGACTGTGTTTTTTTATATTGTGCATTCTAAATCTAATCTTCTATTTAGGTTGGCCAATGAACTAATTCAAAACAAATATGAATACAAAGAAATCACAAAACTATTCCTTAATTTCAATTAAATGTTTAATTGCATTTTTTAATTAATATATAGGCTAATGCCAGTGTGTCTTTTAAATTATAATTAAATAGAATAGTAGACAACAATATTTAAATGATGTACAGTACATTTAAAGCCATAAGCTTCAGTGGATGGAATGGCTGTAAAATTGTTGAACCACCACTCCCAGACTGTACACAACAAAATGTTGAGGTTTATGTCCGGGGGTTATAGGGATATTTTTAGGGTAGGAATCTGTGAATCCCTGCCAAATTCTATCAGCCTGCTGAGATGAAGTAATGTCTGTCATTCAAGAAGACAGTCTCCTTTGCACTCTTCTCCCTGGCAATGGCAGCTGTGAAGGCTGCTTGTGATCGAGTGCTCGTGCAGGGCCAATCTAATCATCAAACCTCACACTGAAAGGCTGAATGTTTGCGAGGAGCCACTCAAATAACGTAAACTAATGCTATATGTACATAATGTACATCTCTGGAAATGGATTCAAAGCACTAAGTAAGTATGGCCAACAAATGCAGCTACCGTGGCAAATCAAAATGCTAATGGACAAGCGCAACTTGTGCAGCATCCAAATGGTGCGTATACAGATGTACCATTCCAACGCTTCACGCTTTCCTGATCTTTTCCGGAAGATTTTCTGAAAATGCATACAACATACGTCTTCCCTGCAGGTTTTATTCACTGAATTTAGCCTGGCTAATTCTACTGCTTTGCTACTGAAAAGAAGTGTCCAGCAACTCTCTCTATTCAGGGAATCTGAATAGAATTAACATATAACAACTTGGCAAATGCCCCCCTTTCTCACTGACAATGTTCTGTTTCTGAAAATCCACTGACAAACTATTGAACTGCCAATGGCAGGACATGTGAAGTTCTCAAACGGCACACCTGTAAGTTTAATGTCAACATTATGAGTGACAAAGCTTCAAAAAGTTTAAACTATATATAGTGTAGCCTACAACCCTCCCTAGTACTGATATTTTGTAAATCAGACCTGTCTGAACTGAGTGGTACTGTACTGTACTGTACTGTACTGTACTGTACTGTACTGTACTGTACTGTACTGTACTGTACTGTACTGTACTGTACTGTACTGTACTACAGTACAGTGCTCTCCTCCCTGGCCTCTGTGTGTGTGTGCGCGTGTGTGTGTGTGTGTGTGTGTGTGTGTGTGTGTGTGTGTGTGTGGTGTGTGTTAGGCTGCGCAACAGTGACATTTGGTGGTCAACAAACGTTATTTTGTGCTTGGACAGACGGACGGACAGACACGTACACATAGGGACACACATTGCTGTCTATATAGTGGCTAGCACTCAAAAATATTTACATTTTAATTGAGCCTTTGGCAAAGAAAAAACTCAAGCTGGTTTACTTATCTTATAAGATAAGAAAACCAGCTTGAGTTTTTACCAAAATGCCAGAGAGAGTTGAAGAACACAAAGGGAATATATCCAGTTCAACAAGGGTTAAGGTTCAACCATACTGAACCCAGTACAGCAAACATTACTAAACACCTGGGGTGCGTTCGGAAATGCGCACCGGGAGCGCACTCGCCTTAGTTTGCATTGCACAGTGCGCTCAGTGCGCTATTTCCGAACGCGCCCTTGGTCAGAAAGGCTAAGCACACACACACACACACACACACACACATACACACACACACACACACACACACACACACACACACACACACACACACACACACACACACACACACACACACACACCTGCGCACGCACGCCGCGTGCATGTGTGTTTTGCTACATGCCACTCACCTATTTCTTCATGGGGGTAATTATTTCCATCACATCGCCAGTTCCCGGTGCTTTCATTAGTCCAATAAGCCTTAAGCTTGATAACGCTGGTGCATGTTGCAAACACGTTCAACCACGAGTCGGCGACAGATAGCCTATATATATAGCCCAACCTGCAAACCTGCATTGCGTAGTTTAGTAACTTTTGACAAAAGTCTTTTGTAGCTGCTCTGACGCTCTGAGCACAGCATGCTGTCCAATGTCCATTCAACTCGTGTGCTGTCCATTCAACTCGTGTGTGTGCGTGTGTGTGTGCGCGCGTGTGTGTGTGTGTGTTCTGCCTCTGCGAGCGCTCATGTGAGCACATGCATATCACATGATCACAGGAAACGTTTAATAAATAAACTATAAAGAAATAAATAGAAAGGCTAATTTCGTCTCATCTTTGTTAATGAACTAAAATGAAGACAGTCATTATTTTGTTAACTTCATTTTCGTTTTGTCTTTATCAACGAAATTAGTAAATTACATAATAATGATTTAGTCCCAGTTATTGTTTATTCAGATTTTACAGGGCCAGTTTCGAATTGCAGCCATCCGTTGAGAGCGGTTTTGAAGGAGTCAAGGGATTCGCATGTCTTAATGACTGTTGGTAGGGCGTTCCACATTTTGGTGGCATAGGAGCGAAAATAATTTAGTCCCTTGTTTGTGCCGAATCTGGGTTGTACATGGTTCGTTGCACTCCCTCTGGTGTTGTGGGTGTGGACTTCGTTAACATTAAGGAAGTATCTAGACAGGTACACATGGGTATCTTGGTGGTGTATCGAATCTTGGACCAGACCCATTGCAAGATGCTGTACTCTGTGGTCGACCCTAAGCCATTCAAAGTGGGCAGGGGTGAGGTGGGTTCGGGGGGTGAGGCCAAGTAGGAGCCTGACTAGTTTGTTTTGGGAAGTCTGGAGCCTAGTTTTAAGGGCATTTGAGGTGCTGTGGTACCAGGAGGTGCATGCATAGTCAAAGAAACCTTGTACGATGGCTCCTGTTAAGGTCTTCAAGGTGTTTTTGTTGACCAGTGAGGAGATCCGGCAAAGGAATCTTGTTCTTTGGTTGACTTTTTTGATTACGTTGGTGGCCATTTTATCACCGGAAAGATTAGCCTCCAGGATGGAACCTAGGTAGGTAATTTCATCTTTACGTGTGATAACATTGTCACCCACTTATGCTTTTGTGTGTGTGTGTGATACCAAATGAACAAATAGAACATTGAAATAATTACAGATAAATTAAAACAAAAGTATAGCCTGGAGGTTTTCATCTGTCGAATACCTGGTAATTGCTGTTTAAGTTTAGCTTCCTGCTGAAACTATACTGTTTCCATTTGTCCTCAGTCAATCTCTATCAACAGATAACTGCATAGTGCGTCAGTTTCCCCAGCCGGACGTAGCGTGTGGAAGGAACACGTTATTCCGACCAGTTCCTTTCCCCTCCATCAGGCGCCCCGGCTGGCCAGGGGGAGGCAGTTTAGAGACCAGGATTACTGCATGTTTTTTGTGAGGGTATCTAGGGGACATGGGGAGAACATGCAAACTCCACACAGAAAGGCCCTTTCGCCAACCCCGCCTCGGGGTATGGGCACTGATGACGTGTAGGAGAGAACACGCACCCCAGCGCCCACAGAGACTTTCATGTTTATATGGCTGTTGCAGTCGAACCAAAAAGTATATTCAACCTAAGTGGTCTATTTTGTGCAATAGTAGTCCTTCTCATCTCTCATCGATCTTTCAGAATATTGTAGCTGTCTCTGTGATGGTATATTTTTCACAATATAGTGTCTTTCTTGTTCCCTTCATTCTCTTTCAATGACATTCATTTCCCCCTGTTTTCCATCCCTTGGCCTCTCAATTCAATTCGTTCTCATCTGTTTCCCTGGTTCCCTGTACTTGTTACACAAGGTTTTTTTTTATTATACATTGTTATCCACATATTCTCTTTCCTCATCTCACCTCTTATTTCAGAAAATGTAGGCTTGCAGCAAGAACATCCAATTTTGAGTTTATCTGAACTCTAGCTAGACAATGTCATCTCAAGCAATTTCCTTGATGGTGAACATAAAACATGGGATTGTTTAGACAGTGACACACATATACTTCATAAGGTCATTCAACAGTTTTTTTTCTTATGCAATATGATATGGGTCATGCCATTTTATGTGCTTTTGTCTCCACACCAATTACAAGTGAGTGATAGTTTTGCTGTGTAATGTAAAGAACCATACAGTTGTCCCGGGCTGGCCTATTGGTCCAGGAACCGAGGCTGGCGTTCCAGCCTGACAGCGGGTTGCGGGTTTAAGTCCTGATCCTGACGAACTTTGCTGTGTATCACCCCCCCCCCCCACCTCACTCCCCATTTCCTGTCACACTACTGTTACCTATCAATAAAGGCATAAAAAAGCCCCCAAAAATATCTTACAAAAAACGACCCATAAAGTTAGCCGAAGTTAAAAGTTGGCACTCAGTCAGTGGGAGGAGTAAGTCCCCTCTGAACGGGACGGACAAACATAAGAACAATAGCCAACCATTTGTCTTCAAACCCTTTAGTGGTGCAGCGACACAGCAGGGTAATGAAGATAGTGAGAGACTGGACATCTTTTCTTTCAGATGTGTGACTGTGATAATGAGATTTCTGGGTCCTGTGTCATCCCTGGTCCCCCCAGCATGCGCCTGTCAGAGGTTTGGAAGAACCGGTAATGACATTCAGCAGGCCTACTATGGAGCAGCAATTAGGACATTTAACCAGAGTCACCAGAGCATGGACGTAAAAGGGAAACCTTTTGCATGCAGAGCCATGTCAAGACCACACTGAACATCGACTTGCCTGCTAATTTCACTACTTGATGTGATTCACTGTGAACATAATGAGGTTTAATAACCACATCCAAATATTAGACTATCCAAAATATCACTCCCCCTAGTAGCACAGCTCATATAATGCACTCATTGTGATACGATAATGGAACATCAGACTATTGGCTGAAGAGTGATAATTATGGCAATCACTAGTCCCAGGCATGTAAGTGGATCTCCAAAACCATACGGTACATTCAGAGCAAACAGAAGCCACTCACACTCTCATGAAGTGTCAGCTGGAGGGCAAAAAAGGGAAAAGAAATTTGCCTATGGTTGTTTCTTTAGTATGGATACATTTGATTGGAATCAGTTGGCCCAGCACTTTCACCAAGATACATTTTTTGTTCCTCTTTTCTTTTTTTCCTCCACTTTTAGACCTGTCTCTCTGACACAATTAATTTAGCAGCAATAAGCATCCATCACATTTTCCGAAATATGCCATAAATCCTCTAGACAAACAGTAATGGCTCTGCATGCCCTCGCTGTCAGATCTGTTTTGGATTAGGCCACGCCAATGTGTTATTACCCACGATGCCCCGTGGCAGACAGTCTCCCCTGTCTAAACAATATTGCCCACCAAGGTAGAAAACCAACACTGTCATGTGGGGAATTAAGGCTGCTCAGAAATACTCTTATTTTCAGGGAAATGTTTATCCTGTCACGGTCAATTTGTGGAGACAGTTTTCCTCACTGGCCTTTTAGTCAGATGTGCTTTTCGATAAGAGACAATGCTAGTCAGAGCAAATCTCGTCCGACCCACTTAACATATTGGAGCGCAAAAATCCCTGATGCGAGATTTGGATGGCACGTACAGGTCCGTCTGCAGCGTGAGTAATGCACTCCATTACAGCTGTCTAATTTAGACATACCCATGCTTAGCATGGGAAGTGATGGTCCAAATGCTGAACCTGTCTCTTCCTCCCAATGCATGTGCCATAGCTTGTTATCACAATTGTAAATTTACCCCTACTATATGTTGCGCACATTTGCATAAACATATGGGTTACATTTCTGTGCCACGCAGGTGGGTGATTTGATTAAGTAGGGGGCGCTCCGGGCCTGTTCCACTGTGATTTTACGCTGTTAACCAGGCCTGCTCCTTACCCTCCGTGTTACAAAAGGGACCTGCCTTCAAATGTTGGAACAAATTAGAACTAATGGAAATATTCCCTTCCCTAGAAAGCCAGCCCCATAAGTCCCCGCCACCACCACCTGTATCTGTCAATTCATGTTCCTGTTTGTACACACTCAAGGGTCAGTCTCAAAACATGAGGTCAATTGCAGCATAATTCACATCTTTTGCATAATTAATGACACATTCTAAAATTCTCAAAGGTCAACAGCCCCAGAGACAAACAGCCAATTTCCATAAGATGAAACGGAATGTCACAGCTTTCAGAGAAGATTCTATTCAGGTCTTGACAGGGCGTTTCAGCAAGACACAGAACCCCAAATCACTTCTGCAGTCAGTTTGTGTCCCCAGCGCTGATTGTCGGTAATACCAGCAGTGGAGGTTTGATGGCTTGCAATAATACTCGGGACAGCCCCACTTCTCCATCCCTGCCTCAATTTTTCTATTACCACATTTTCCCATGCCCATGCACAGTACGCATATAAGTATTATGCGTGTCTTAAGTACCAGGTCTTATTACTTAACTTAAGACCTGGAGGCGTGATCAATGCCATTTGGCCACTCAGAATAGCCAAATGGCATTGACCATGCCTCCAGGTCTTAAGTTAAGTAATAAGACCTGGTACTTAAGACACGCATAATACTGATACTGTCCACACACTGTGCTGGACGCACAGTCCAACCATACTCAAATATAACTGCCATTCTACATTATTGGCAATAATAACTAGGGTTCGATTTGAAATGTTATGAAGGTAGGTGGGTGAAGTCGTTCTTTAAGCCCTATAGACGTTTTGGCATGCACATTTGCAAAAACAGCCAATCTATATACAGTATCTACAACATACTTTTTTTAAATTTAAAAATAAATTAAATTATGATTTAGTTTTTTACATTTGTCCCCCAAAATGCCCTATAAGTAACAGGATGCAGTGGGTGCTGCGGTGGCAGCTCCTCTGGGATAAGTTAGGAGTTAAAAGTGTCTTGGCCTTTTGTATTACATTTGTATTTTATATCATAAGATAAAGCAGCAGGGGCATGGACATCCCCCCTCACAACAAATCAAACCCTGATAGTGATAACAACCACGACACATACGCACCAAAACAATATCCATCTTTCCATATCTTTGCATTTGGTATCACAGAGAATCAAAATGAATGCATTTCAGTTCTACTGAGGGATAAACAAAAGCAGAAAGGACGTGGGAAAAGTAGTCAGAAATGACGCCTTGAACAAATAAAAAGTTCTCAATGGTGGTGGCAGAAAGTGATGATAGGTTTTTGATAGCATATCTGCTTAGGTCTCTTCCTTTCACCTCTTCAGTCTCCCTATCAGCAATTTGTCAGAGATGCAAGCCCTAGACTTGTTGTAATAAGGCTCCCATTGAATAGCACAATCAGCCATCTGGCCCTGTATGATTTTCCTCAGGGACTGCTTTCTCTGCCATCACAAAGTAATGAAAAAGGGTGGAGAGAATGCATGCATAAAATGTAAGAAAACATTGCTGGTCATTGAATATACAGCTAGGGTAATTGCTTGCTAGAAACTTCTTTGAGTGATAGCCATCACTCATAATAGACCATCTACATATCTACAAGTTTGTCGACCGGTTAGTTTCGGCGTGCAACACCGATGCAAAGTATAAATCAGGCATTACAGATGGGTGAAGGTCAGCAGGAGACGGGCTTACAGTAATTTCCAACCAAAATACAAAACCAATGTCTTGACAACATGTTTAATTCCTTGCATGGAAGAACATGAATGCATCACTGTCCTTGTAGTGTGTACATCATTTCCATCACGTCAACGTTTTTGCCTATGTGTTCTCTTCAAAATAACAGTTTACATTTTAAGGAAAATAGAAAGTACATATTTTGCTTGACAATTGCTCATGAGACAAAGTGCTTTTTTTCTGCATGTAGAATCCTAACGCTCACCTCTGGATATGTGCCATCAAAACAACAAGGCTTGAAATTGAAAATTGGTATCCATCATCTAATAGCATCTACAGAGTCGGTCTTAAGTGATGCCTGAAAGCCTTGGCCCAGTGCCCAATGTGTTCTTACGGTTTTAGGGTCTACAGCGTTTGCTTGGGGAGGAAAGAGCTGCACATATTGAAAGCTTTTCTTGTTCCTATCGGCACCTGTGGTGATTGTAACTGGTGGAGTAAGTGAACAAGTAAATTGAAAAGTCATGTATCTCTGCCACTTTATGTCCCCAAGGCGGCACGAGCCGTTTGGTTTGTTCAATTTTCAAGATTTGCCTTTTCATCACAACACCTTTGGATTCTCATGATGGTTCCCTTACAGATAAAGTGTGGGGTATTTGTCTGACTATTGAGTTTAAACGTTGTGCTTACAGCTACTCCAGAGATCAAACAAAGACGGTTATTTATATAATGTACTGTTTCATAGACCAGATCTGACAGAATCTGACCCAGAGCATAGAGGAGTGTCTGTATAAACAAACAAACATTCCCTGTCAAAGAATTCGATCTAACTTACAAACATTACACAAGCGAAAGTATCTGTCTAACCACATCACTGGACTGTGAGTATGTCACAGAAGTACCTCCACACACACACACACACACACACACACACACACACACACACACACACACACACACACACACACACACACACACACACACACACACACACACACACACACACTCTCACACGCATACAGCAGTTTTATGCTTAATATCTAACTTACTGTTATAATAGAAGTCAATGGAGGTGTGCTCTAAAACCCAAATTTGGAGTCAGACGTCTTGGATGAGTGATATGATATCACAGGCTATCAAAGGGAGTTGCAAGCCCCATTATTTTTGTCATGATGTCACAGGCTGGTCTCAATCAGATGAAGTCGAAGATCCACATTGGAGCCAATTCAGAGATCTAAATTTGAGCCTCGCCGTTTCTATGGGGATCACATGAGCCACACCATTTCCCAGTGTGCAACATGCCCAAAATAGCGACGCCAGGTTACCTGTTTATTAAATGGAACATACGTCAATAGAAATAAAAACCATGTACCAGAATTTTGAAGCTTTGACTATAGAGGACATTCATCACCTCGGTGCTTTGCTTGGCAAACCTCCGCCAGGCTATAGACATTGTCTTAAATAATGCAGCCACCAGCATGAGTTGGCCCTGTGATTCCATATGAATTTTTAAAGTTCAATAAATGTTTCTTGTCCACCGGCCATAGCTAATGGCCCCCATTACTATTTTATGCCGAGATATTTTGTACAGTGTTAAAAATCTGTTCAGTCCTACAGCATTTGCTCCACTGCTCTCTTTAGCATCAGACTTGAATCCCTTGTTAGTCTGGATGTAAAGGGCTTTTAGGGAGGGGGGGGGGGAGGCTTTTAGGGTTATTCCTGGAATTCATCGTTAGGTTTGGCGTGTAAACTACATTAACCCTGCAATTGCATGGAATCCCTATTTTTTGTTTGGTGAACATCTTCACACACACAAACCTCTCCAAAACAAATACGCACGCACGCACGCACACACACACACACACACACACACACACACACACACACACACACACACACACACACACACACACACACACACACACACACACACACACACACACACACACACACACACACACACAGATATTTCTCATGGTTGGTTGCTCTGGCTGGTGGAAGCGTATAGCCTAAGGCACGTCTTCCCGGTGACTAATGGTGGCATCCCGAGATGAGAAACAACTTTCACAATTAATAAAAGGCATAAGGGCAGGCGCTTAATGCCGGGAGCCATGCCGGCCCTGCGACAGCACAACAAGCGTGCATAATCTGTTCAATTATCTAAACTCTCTGAGGAGCAGTGGCGTCCGTATCCCTGAGGCACCCCTCAGCCTGCAGGGCCATGATGGGCCCTGGCATTCTAAGGAACAAGCATGTGTGTGTGCGCACATGCTCGTTCCTAACTATCATTTATTTAGCTTGTGTGTGTGTGTGTGTGTGTGTGTGTGTGTGTGTGTGTGTGTGTGTGTGTGTGTGTGTGTGTGTGTGTGTGTGTGTGTGTGTGTGTGTGTGTGTGTGTGTGTGTGTGTGTGTGTGTGAGTGTGTGTGTGTGTGTGTCTCAACGTGTGAACTGAGACAGTCTGTCTGTTTGTGTGCGCGTACGTGCGTCTGCAGGAATTAGTCAGAGAATTGTGCGTGCTTTAGTTCATCAATAATAATGGCACGCTTGAGAAGCGGTTTGTTATTTTTGCGAGAACACAGAGTAAATCTGGGAGAGATGCTAATTATTTTTATTTAACGAAAGGGATCAAAAGCTCCAAATTGAGTCCAATTGTTGAATTGTGACTGAATCATTGCAAAAGGGATCAAAAGCTCCAAATTGAGTCCAATTGTTGAATTGTGACTGAATCATTGCAAAAGGGATCAAAAGCTCCAAATTGAGTCCAATTGTTGAATTGTGACTGAATCATTGCAAAAGCAACATCTACATTCTGCCAGAAGCACATGTCCTATAGTTATTAAAATTTCATTGAACATTGTGTATTGATGTATCTCCTTTTAGGAGTCAACAACGGATTCATATAGTAGAAATAACTAGTGAAATAGACTTTTTAATTTCAAGGACCATGGGGGTCCTTGGACAATGGGTGTCCTTGGTAAGCATTAGGCCATAACTATACACTCCCAGAGTTACAGACCTGAAAGGGTCCATTTGGTTCCTAACTATCATTTATTTAGCTTGGGACACCCTGGAACCCCCCCTTAAGGACCCCTGAGGGTCTACAGACTCTGAGAGAACCACTGGTGTAGACTTCCACTTTCATCAGGTTTATTAAAATCTACCACCAAAAAATCAAAATCAGTGTGCCGTTCCATTTTCCATTTACCAAAAGCCAAAGTGTGCTGTATGTACTTTAACACAGCCATTGCGGGAATCGGTTTTCTACGTGGTTCGAATCCCAATAGTCCGGTGCGGGACACGTAGATGTCCGTTTAGCGCATATCTTTATTGATTACTTTCAATCGCCTTTCTACACACCCGGGCAATTTATCAACCAGCCTGGTTCATAGCACAACACTCCGATCACGTGATCCCAAAAAAAACTAAAAAAATGCCTCTCCCCCTCCCTTCCTGAAAACAGGACGGGAGGGGGAGGCGTATTGTCACGTAATGGCGGCTCGGAGACTCCCATGCAACTCAGGTCAACAGAATCGCTGCATAACAAGCCGATCGGCTCGGTGCACCTCTCATCTTATTTCTCTCTCTTTGTTTCAGGGAGGGGAGGGCTCCCTCCTGTTTGTTTCAGCGGAGGGAGGGGAGGGGTCTTGTGTGTAGTGTGTGACTGTGAGTGTCTGTCGGTCAGATTTCTGTCTCCTTTTTTCTTCATACTCAAACAAAAAAACTATCACGGATTGTATCGTCCCTCGGCGAGCGGTTATTTCTTTATCATGATGCTCAAAGCCGGTCAGATGGAACAATGCAAATGCGCTGTTGTGTTACGGGAGGTGGGCAGGCGGGCAGCAACACTAACCGCGTCACAACAGTCTTTCCACCTCGGAGGAAAAAACAGCAACACCACCGTCCCTCGGCGAACTCGGCTAGCCGAGTTGGAACGATACACAGAGTCTGACATAAAAAGGCTCCTAACTAGGATTTCTGTTCAAGAAGAGTACGTTACTACAAAAGCAGGTGTTACATAAAGGTAAATATCTCCAGAATGGAAGATGGTAAAATCAAAAACTAATTAAAAATTGGAGTGGACATGTTAAGCTTTCTTTTGAGGTATGCTGTGTGATTCTCGCTATAAGAGAACATTTACTGTGGGCCTCAGAAAAGGTCCTTCGTTCAATGCATCACCCTTAGCACCACAAGGCTAGCTCTGCCCGAAATGGCTAGCAAATAGAGTGTTAATAATGCAGCATTGAATTCACACCATCTCTGTTTCTCAAGACCTGACTCATGCTGCATTTGCTGCGGGGAAGCATTCTGCACTAAATGTACTTCTCCTAAAGGTTGCATCACAACCTATGTTTTGGCAAATGGCTTGCAAGCCGTTATCTCTATTGAATGACACATACATCCTTTTAACGTATACAGTAGCAGGTTCATGTTGTGCCAGAAGTGTCCCTTTGGTGATCTTTTTAAATGTGCTCCATATCAGTATTGTTTAGCGGCAGGTCCAGTCGGCGGGTTCATTTAAGAACTATCATTATGCGTTTCAGTCACATTCAACCCATTATCGTTCAATATATATTCTATCCCTCATTCCATTTTGGTAATGAAGTGCAAACCCCAGGAGACTGGGGTGAGGGTAATGTTATGAAATTATATGTGAAAACTCCTTATCAACAGATCAGGTCACATAATCGCTTCCTGCTCTCCCCTCTACTTGTCATCCATTGACCCCCCCATAGAAATTGCTGTATAATATTCATATTCTTTATGTTCTTCATTTATATTCTGTGGAGGGCCGATGTTCATAATGCAGAGAGGTATCTGCCGAAGATTACATCTCGGCATTAGGCAGGGTGTGTGCGTAGGGCGGCAAGGATGCTACGAGTCAAAACTATCAAATCAGGACACTGAAATCCGAAATCCTGAAAGTCTGCAGAGAAACCGGGGGGTGTGGGGGGGGGGGGGGGGGGAGACAGATAGAGAATGAGAGAGCGAAGAGAGAGATTCCAAGGAAACTTAAAACTTAACCACAGAGAAATTAAAGTCAAAGAAAGGAAAATACAAGTCAAAAGTTCTTTGCCAACTCTTTCTTTTTGGTCAAGGGGTTTTGGATGATCAGGGGGCGAATGTTTTATTCAGGAGAACTTCGCTCAAGCTTAGGGGGGCCCCCTCTGATAACAGTATAGAGTTCTGCACCGCACAATAGATGGAGGCACACACACTGCAGTAAGGAGAAGCGATACACCAAAGAATATCAGCTTTTTTAAATCACAGCAAAAAATATGTTTTGATTATTATAGCAATGGACTTTTGAAATGGTTGCCCATAATATGCCACTCTCATCTGTCCTTGTAACTTATTCTGTGAGAAAGAAAGCCAAATGCTTTCACACAGAAAAGAAGCACACCTTGAGCTTTCTCTCCTCAAGAGAGCAGGCGAGGACAGAGTGGAGAGGTAACGGAAAATGGAAAGCAGGTGTATAATCACTAATCAGAGACAGAGAAAGGTCACAGCTAGCCAGGGTTCTGCAATGCCTCTGATATGTTTTGTCCCTGCTTCTGGTCAGACTGAATCAATTCAAATCGTGAAAATATTTATTTCAGAAAACTGGAGGATTTAGAAGATCTTTTTTAAATGTTGAGGTCAGGCCTAAATGGGTTTATCTTTTGGAAAATAGCCAACCTGCAAGCTCACGCTCTGCATTGCAAAGGGTTGGATGGTCTGTGATGGAATGGTGGATGGTCTGTGATGGGATGGTGGATGGTCTGTGATGGGATGGTGGATGGTCTGTGATGGAATGGTGGATGGTCTGTGATGGGATGGTGGATGGTCTGTGATGGGATGGTGGATGGTCTGTGATGGAATGGTGGATGGTCTGTGATGGGATGGTGGATGGTCTGTGATGGAATGGTGGATGGTCTGTGATGGAATGGTGGATGGTCTGTGATGGGATGGTGGATGGTCTGTGATGGGATGGTGGATGGTCTGTGATGGGATGGTGGATGGTCTGTGATGGGATGGTGGATGGTCTGTGATGGAATGGTGGATGGTCTGTGATGGGATTTTCATGACTTGCAAAGGAAACAAATGGGGTGAGTGACAATAAGAAAACGCCTGTAAACAATACAGGGGGGGAAATAACGTAGCCGACGATTCATTATTTCCTTGGTAACATAGCACTCCTGCCACTGCCAGTGATTGTTATAGACTGGAATAACTTTGTGCCATTGTAATTTGTTCCTACAATACATACTTGTACCCAGTGGTGGAAAAAGTACTCAAATGTTGTACTAGTAACAGTATCAATACTGCAATCTAGAACTACTCTGTTACAAGTAAAAGTCCTGAATTAAAAATGTACTTGGTGAAAAGTATGAAAGTATTGGCATCAAAATGTACTTGAAGTACCAAAAGTAGAAAGTACTCATAGTGTAGACTGCAGAATGTCCCATTTTAAGTTTTCAAATGTAGGCTATAAATCAATCATGTATCGCATTGTGACGCATTGTGAGCTTGTAGATCGTCTATTTTCAAATAGCCAAAATGTAAGGTCTATAAAAGGTAGTGAAGTAGAAGTGAAAGTGTTAGATATGCTTAAGTAAAGCTTAAAGGGACACTTCACCCTTTTTGCTAAAAAAATACATGTTAATGACGTTTAGAAGATTTAGAACACTTTCCTGGGAGTCTTTATGTGTGTAATACCGGTATGTGGTTTTAGATATTTTAGATTTTAGCAGTGAGCCCAGTGTCTCTGATGTCATGGACACTGGGCTCACTTCCTTCCTGGACTACAGTTCCCATAATGCTGGAATATGCGGATAGGTTTCTGCCTGACAGAGATATGATACAGTACAGTCCTGTCATTAAAAACCTCAACGTGTCCCTCTCTCTCTCTCTCTCTCTCTCTCTCTCTCTCTCTCTCTCTCTCTCTCTCTCTCTCTCTCTCTCTCTCTCTCTCTCTCTCTCTGTCTCCAATTCAATTCAATGGGCTTTATTGGCATGAGAAAACATATGTTTACATTGCCAAAGCAAAACGTGGAACGATACAATCAAAACAAAATGTGTGTACAATTGAAAGCCAGAATCTCCAATAAATCAATGTATGTACCAAGATCACTCGATGCAGATATAGTGCAGGGATACACACAATGGTTAGTAGTCTTTAGGTGTGGTTGTGTTCCATTTGATTTGATATCCTCTCTCTCGCTCCTTCCAACACCTGCTTCTCTTCCACTGTGTCTCTCCGTGTCTCCCTCCCTCCCTGTGTGTTTAAGAGTGGGGCAGTGGATCACAGCCCAGGGCATCACTGTTGTCCAAGCCACCTCCCAAAGGGACGCAGTGATGTGTGCGTGTGTGTGTGTGTGTGTGTGTGTGTGTGTGTGTGTGTGTGTGTGTGGTTGAGCACATGTACCGTATTAGATGGATTTGTGTCAGCAGTGTGTGTGCAATGCTGGTTGTACTGTAGCCTATGTCAATGAGTTTCTCTGTGTATGTGTGTGTGTGTGTGTGTGTGTGTGTGTGTGTGTGTGTGTGTGTGTGTGTGTGTGTGTGTGTGTGTGTGTGTGTGTGTGTGTGCACGCGTAAGTGCATACAGTATGTGTCAGTGGATGTATGCACATACAGTATTTGTGTGTATATGAACGCAAGTTGTGTAAGTGTGCATGTTGTCTGTGTGTATCACAATGTGAGTATTATGCATGAATGTGTCAGTGAGCTTGTCAGTGTGTGTATATATTTTCACGCGTGCGTGTGCGTGCGTGCATCTGTGTTTGAGTGTCTGTGAGCGTGCATGTGTGTGTGACATAGCATGTCATTCTGGAGCCCTACGCGGACGACCTCATTCTGTCAATGTGCCAGAGCGCCCGCCAATGCAACAGCCACACGCGCGCGCGCGTGCGCGTGCACACACACACACACACACACACACACACACACACACACACACACACACACACACACACACACACACACACACACACACACACACACACACACACACACACACACACACACACACACACACACACACACACACACACACAGTACACCGTCCTACACAATGCATAGGTCAGGATCAGCACTTAAAAGCACCACTCTGAAACAAAGTTCTATATCTAGCTTCATTTAAGACCTATAAAGGAACTGTAAAGACCTAGGCATGCCATGATTATTCGGAAACCCTTGTGGCTAAAGAGGTTACGCCGTCTTCAAAAAAGTCATCAGAAAATCCCAGGTGACTGATGATCC
This sequence comes from Electrona antarctica, assembly GCF_951216825.1. NCBI lineage: Eukaryota > Metazoa > Chordata > Actinopteri > Myctophiformes > Myctophidae > Electrona > Electrona antarctica. The sequence continues at coordinate 29,553,415 of NC_136796.1, read as the reverse complement.
ACCTGAAGTGAAGACACACCCACAGCGGTTGTAAGATAAAAGGGGAGGGGTTAGGGGAGGGGATGATATTGTGATGTGATTTCAGGAAGAAACCAAAAATGCACAGGGAAGACATATTTCAATATTCTAACCACACAGGGACTATTAGACTAGAGTAATGTTAATTAACTCCATATATTATAGACACATACAAAACAGAAAACGTAGGCCTATACAAAAATCACGGCACTCCATCTTTAAGGAATTAATTGCATTTTTAATGAATTGCATTTTCATAGCGCTTTTCCAAGTGCTCAAATCGCTTTACAATGGTTCATTCATTCATACATTCATCATACATTCATTCATTCTTACATTAATTCATTCATACATACATGTATTCATTCATACAAGGAAGAGTTTTGCCTTTGCACTCTACTACCACTATTCTACATTATTGAGATGTGCTGAAATTTGATGGGAGCAGAGTTGAACACAATTTACTACTTTCAACATGGTGTCCCTATTTTAGGCACTACCACTGCACTACCCGAGCGACTTTTGTACATTTTGTAATCTTGTAGATCGTCTATAATTAATTAAATTATGCAAGATAACCTATCTACTTCTGGTAATACATTACACTATCTAATACCCTTTAAATTGAGAATCAATTATGTTTCATCATTAGTCAATCACTCTGTTGTACATCAGTGAGTCATTGAAGAAGCTCATAAAAATGCCATATTATGCATTTTCAGTGGCTGCTGTAACTTGGAAAGGATTTGTTCACCACAGATTACATTCATTTGGGAAGGTTTACAATATCCAAAATCTACAAAACAAAGGATAATGTTCACCAACAGGCCTATGGTTATGTTGTGGAGCTCGGCTATAATCTCTCAAACAAAACAATCAGCAACCGATTCTCCAAAATCAGCAAGCCTCAGTGTTCCGACAACAACAAATACAGATAATTCTGTGTTGTCAGAAGCAATTAACTATGTATGATTAAAAATGTGTGACAAATGGGAAAAGCATTGCAGTATATGCCACGATCGCAGCGACACAAACGAGCAATCGCTTGCTGCACTCGTGTTTCATGCTGGCTTTATCCGTTATTCTCTCGACAGTTTTCAGTGTCTAGTGGCGAGGTTGTATGTAAATCCATCTATTTTGTATACGCTGTGTGTTTTCCCGGTTGTTTCACCTGGCTTTACATGGCTTACCGCCGCCACTCGTTTCAATGCCACCCAAGGGGTGAGGGGCTTAAGTTATAATGCTGTTTCAAAGGTTAACATTAAGCGGAAAAATACTGAAGTGAAGTGCGTACTGTATATAGTGCGTACATTTATGTCTGCAGATTAATTCTGAGGCCACATGAGGAGCACTCTAATGTTTCGGAAATCCAGAATGCTCGGCACGTTCCCAGAACAGACACAAGACGCTCGTGTCAATAAAAAGCAATAAGCCCAAAGAGGCTGTGGTTTACAGTGATTGTTCAACTATGGGGGGTTGTTAGGCCTAACGCAGAGCGGACTGTCACATCTGTGTTCAACTGTTCATAGACAGAGCATTTTACAGCGGCTTTGAATGCAGCTCAACCAATCATAATCAATCATATCCATTTTATAATTAACATTTTCTCTTTTCTTACACTTCTCCTAGACCAGAGGTTACCACTGGTACTATTAGTACCACATACTGGTGCATGGTACTTGAGCCCCCCTCTGGGGGTACACAGAGGAGTCGCCCAAAAAAGGAGAAAAAAAGACAAAAGTGGAATTATATTACTACACCAAGCAATTGGTTGAAATAAGCTATCCAGCCGTGCTGAAATGAGCATGACGGCACACCTAGCCGTTAATAGAAGATTTGAGAACGGATTAATCACATTAGAAATATCATCAGTTGTGCTGATTAGTGATTAGACATAGTTTTGTCAGAGCAGCAGCATTATTGGCTTAGGAATGAAACAAAAAGGGCATGCAGGTATGCTCCTGTATTTTCAGTTATTATGGTGGTACATGGAGAGCCAAATATGTTCTGAGATGGTACTTCAGTATAAAAAGGTTGGGAACCAATGTCCTAGAGTCTAGACCACAGAACACTATAGTCTGGGTCATGTCTGCGAGTTCTAACTATAATGTACTGTAATTTGAATGTTTACAGTATCTGTACATGTTATTGGCTCACACACTACTTCATCAAAAATTACAAAAGGTCCTTTATTATGAAGTCAAGGACTCCATTTTTGCAAAGAATACTTTCTTGCCTTGACCCAGCGCCTCCCACCCTGGTTTCTGGGTGTAATTACATGCATGCTCTCCAATTGCCCAGAAAGGAAGTGTTGAATGTATTGTTTCAGCATCGTATATTAGCAACTTTGAACATGGTAAAAATCAACAATTAATGTTGATACCCGACTAATTTTAAACAATTCTGGAGTCACTATGGCACTATAAAAATAAACAGAAACTAAAACTGAATCGATTTGCCCCCGTTCCTTTTTAAGTTTCATCATTAAGCAACAATAAGCACCTAGCTGCGGTCACTGCCATCATAATTTCCCCTACAAAATATCCAGCAGTCAACCACCAACAAAGCTGGTATCAAAACAGAAGTAAAGAAGTAAACAGAAATGATCTGTCTCTGCTTGGTAGCTTTGATGCCAATTTGCTACTTTCAGAATGATGGAGAGTGCAGACCGTGCATATCGGAATTCTATTGACAGGCGCAACATGACAGGAGTCGGATTTGAACGTCAGTCCATCACCAGGAACAGATGGACAGTGTTCCATGCAGCACGCAAGAGAGATGCAATGAGAAGAAGAGTGACAGTGAGAGTGAGAGAGAGAGACCCCCCCTCTGCTCGCTCATGACCCACCTCTTTCCAAACCATTTTGCTAGTTTAAACTGGCTCCGGGTAGAAGACAGAGTTTTTACAAATTGTAAATGCAGCCTTGCCCTGAATGCCCTCAGTACCCGCATGTACCTGACTAACTACCTCAAAAGAAGAAGATACACACACACACACACACACACACACACACACACACACACACACACACACACACACACACACACACACACACACACACACACACACACACACACACACACACACACACACATACTAGAATCTAGAACACCTGGGTTTTTGGACCATCTAGTAACTAGATGGTCCAAAAACCCAAGTGTGGGATGCCTGGGTGGCCAAAAAATGCAGGTCACTTACATTTTTTAAAACAGGCCTGAAAATCCACCTTTCAGCAGGCCCAAGGAAGAGGAAATGATCACGTCTCCCTTAAACAGGTGATCCCCCTTCCCTTTTTCACACTTTTTTCCTGTAATGATATATATGTTTTTGTTTTTGATGATATAGATGTTTTTGTTGTTATTCTTCATGTCATGTCTATGATGCATAGGGCCTAAATGGAAACAAGACCGCAAGGTGCTATCCCTTTTGGACTAAGTGTTTGACTGTACTCTGTTTTTACATTTATGTATGATAAACTATTCAGTCAAACAATCAAAGATGCAGCTAACGTGCATGTTCGCCAAACTTAATGCATGTTCGGACTAATGGGACTTCGGATCTATGGGCAGTTCCCAACACAGGGCGGCTGGCAGAATCTTCAGTTAAACAGCCACACACATCCCAGATTCTTCTCCCTTCTGGCTCCAAAAATATTGCAATCAGAACTGCAGAGTGCAGACTCACTCCCAATCTTCCTCTGGAGTCTGAAAACCCACCTCTTTAGACTCCACCTTAGCCCACAGCACTTGCCGTAGCACTTGCCCTAGCCTTGACGGCCTTCATGCAGGTGTATGTGTAGCAACCTGCCGTGCCAATAGGGCTGAGTGGCTGAGCCCGATTGGTCAGGGCTGTTGCGGGCTGGGTCATGGCTGGGGGCTACATATGCAAAGGCTAAAATTAATAATTGTAATATAGATAGCATAGATATAGCATTATATATAGCATTATATAGTGTATACTTATAGTTTTATTGTACAGACATTCTACCATTAGACAGATCTTAGGTTACTTATGAATTATGATCCTTGATGAGTATTTCTTTGATGCATTACCATGTGTTGCTCTTGCTTACTGTAAGTCGCTCTGGATTTAGAGCGTCTGCTAAATGCCTAAATTGTAATTTGTAATTGGAGAGAGAGAGAGAAAGAGACGGTTATCCTAATTTCCGTGGGCCCCATGCATTCTGGATCACATCCAGGTACATTTACCACCAGTCTCCTGCATGCAGCACACAGCAGTGGTAATGGTGCCCCCTGGAATGGAAAGGGCTGCGTGCTCTGTTCAGCGTGCTGCTGCTGAGGAAATCACCCGGGGAGAGGAAGCAGAAGCACATCTGATGCCGCACCGCTGCCATCCATCCATCTATCGCTCATCACCTCAGGCTCAGACCTGTCTCCCCTGCTCAACAACAACATGGCGGATAGGAATCACAACATACTGACTTAGATTCCTCAGCCATGCAGAGGGAAAAAAAACACAAAAAGGCGTTCAAGAGGTAACAGTATAGGCAGCCTAACTGCGCTCGCTCACAGTATAGACCCGAACTGACATGAGGATACATACTGTACTGTACACATTTTATCTACAAAAATATGCATACGCACACGTGTGCGCACGCACACACAAACACACACACACGCACGCACGCACGCACGCACGCACGCACGCACGCACGCACGCACGCACGCACGCACGCACACACACACACACACACACACACACACACACACACACACACACACACACACACACACACACACACACACACACAGTGAAACACACACAGTGACACACACACTTACTCTGACAGGCACTCAAACAAACCAACAGGGTTTGGAGAAAAGGAATTTCGTTTCATTTGAAAAAGAAAGATTATCGAGCTGTTGTTTGCGGAGGGTCATGATTGCCCCCTGCAGGACGGAACCGTCTCGCATCCTATACCGATAGGCGGTCACAGTTTCCCTGCAGGAATAATGTGAGCTAGCTCACAAATACCATACTGGTTTAGATGCTTAGAGGAGTCTTCGAAAAAAAATTATTGTAATGAAAGAAAAACACATTTTAAATCCAGGGAGGGGCGGGCCCGCACTTCTAAAAATAGCACTACACCAACAACCAGCAATTGACAACAATATTTATGAAGGAATTTTAGAGCATGCTCGTAAAATAATAAGTCTCCTATGACTCCACTCCACTGATAATAGTTTTTCCCTCAGAGTTGTTTAGAATTAGTTGTTAATACTATTTTAGTTTGTGTATTAGAATTGGATTTTAATTCTCATTTTAGTTTTTAAATCCAAAAGGGATTAGCTCCACAGTGCATCACGTACTGGCCTGCTATAAAGCCATATCCTGCCCCCAGGGCACTCAGGTCATCATCTAAACAGCTCTTCCTCTCAGTCCCTCACTCACTCACTCACTCACTCACTCACTCACTCAGACACTCATCTCATGGCCTAGGGGGCCGTGTCATTGTAGCCTGGCTCCAGCCCCTGAATCGCTACCCACGCCCATTCAAAATATGTTCTGGGCGATTCAGGTCTGGTTACTCTGTCAGCCTTGGTTGAAAATCGCGGCTACGGCCAATCAGCACCGTTTGAACTCGATGACGTCAAACAACAAACATGGCTGCCCCCACTGTGGTAACTTGCAACCGTATCGATCTGGCTATTAAATCGCCCTATGATAAATACTGTAGTTTCTTTACAGAAACGACAGGTTTAAGAATCATCTGACATGTTTTACTGTGTTTGTTTACATGCTAGCGCTCGTTTGTGTGGTTAGCAACCTTTTTGGCCACATTGACAACGACGTCCTCTGCTTTATTGCTACTATTTTGATTGGTTGGTGTGAACGAATCGCCGAAGACTGCCACTTTGGCAACGCCCATCCCAGAAACTGCTGCTGTGGGAAGGGCTTTCAGTCTGAATAATGAAGTGCAACTAAATAAAAGGGTCAGGCTAATGATATGGTGGATGCTTGGGCAGTCAGGGAACTGCAGCGCTCCGGATCTTCTGCTGTGCGTAGCAGGGTTTAGCACTAACGTAGGTCTAGTAGTTTTCGTTTTTAGTAGTTTGAGTGAGCTGCTATATGTGTATACTGCTTGACGTGCACATAAAATGAGAACAAACAGGTGTAGGTGCAGGTGGGCATTTTAATGGTCCTGTTCCTGAACTTAAGCTAAAATAGTAGAACTAAAAGTGAATGACCATGTACTGCTATATAGCACACTCAATGTGATTAAAAGGCTCCATGCAGGGAGCGCTGTGGAGCAGTCAGTAGCTCTCACAGCTAAGCCACCTGGGACCTGGTCCTGGGTTCGATTCCCACCGGGGACACTGTGGGCGCTGGGGGTGTGTTCTCTCCTCCACGTAGTGTGCATACTGCATAGTACCTATAGGTGGGGCTGGCGAAAGGGCCTTTCTGTGTGGAGTTTGCATGTTCCCCCCTGTGTCCCCTCGGGTAGGTATACCCTACAAAAAATGCAGTAATCATGGTCTCTATACTGCCTACTGGTCAGCCAGGACGCCTGATGGAAGGGGAAAGGAACTGGTTGGAATAACGGGTTCCTTCCACGTGCTGTACGTCCTATACCGGGGAAACTCCCCCCTGTCGTCATAAGAAGTGGCCTGCTCACTCCTCATGCATTGAAGGAAGCATGAGGTCAGTTCAGCAGGCCCGGCACCATAGGGGTCAAAATGGACCACCTTGACCCCTAGTCAAGATTTATTTTTAAAGGGCGCAGGCCCCTTTAATAGCACAGGACGCACCGCAGAGTGTACAATAAAATGCTTCAGTGCAGTGGGTGTTATCTATTTTCAAATCAAATCAAATTAAACTTTATTTCTAGAGCACATTTCCAAAGACAAAACAAGAAAACACAAATAGCATTACAACAACAGAACAAAGACAGGAATAAGTTAACACAAGTTAATTTAATCAAACATAATTAAAAGCCATGGAGAAGAAATAAGTTTTAAGTAAGGATTTTAAAAGCCTCTAAGGAGTGAGCAGACTTGGGGGCAGACTGTTCCAGAGGTTGGGGCCGGCCACTGAGAAAGCATTTTGAGGTTGTATTTCATACCAAACTAGTTCAAACTTCCAGATGTATGGTCACTTGGTAAGTCACCATATAAAGCTATTGTCAGACCTGCAGCTGGCCCAGGGAGGATCATCCCCCTCTTTCTTCCACATTTCCCACTGTAACTATCAGTGTTGTTTTTGGCAGCAAATTTAGATTTTAGTTTTAGTCATAGTCTCTTGAATAGTTTTCATTTAGTTCTAGTCACATTTTAGTCACCTGGAATGTTTTAGTGTTACGTAGTCTAGTTTTAGTCGACTAAATATCATAAGACTTTAGTCGACTAAATCTACAGTTGATTAGTCGAACAAAATGTATTTTGTCGGGCCTTGATGCCGTCGTAATGAAATAGCAGATCTACAAGCCCACAACGCGTCGCAGCCCCAGAGTTAGTGTCGAAGTGTCCTTGAGCAAGACACTGAACCCCTAATTGCTCCTGATGTGCAGGTTGGTACCTTGCATGGTTTCCTCCGGCATCGGTGTATGAATGTGTGTGTGAAATGTGAATGGGTGAATAATAATAATCTATGTAAAGCACCTTGGATAAAAAGGCGCTATATAAATGCACCATTTACCATTTACCATTCATAGTATTTTCGCACGTACCATTATGGGCAGATCAAAGGTGTGAATCTTCCCTTAAAGCTGCTCTAACAACCTGGCCACAGTACTGTCAGACTCATTATTTCAGAATAAATCAGAGGGTGGCAACTAAGTAACTGTGCAAGCCGTAAGGCCCGTACTGTAGACATGGCAGAAAACAAAATAGCAGATCGGCCAGGTCATAGATCTGCCTTTTTTTTCTTCTTAAAAAAAAAACATAACACGTGGATGCCGGGTTGAAAGACAAGCTTGGCTAACGAATGTGTGGTAGCAGACAAGAAAACACGCCGAAACATAAATTGCAATGTTTAGAATGGATGGGCGTGGATTGAGAGGTTCGATTTAGGTTTATCATGCAGGTCCGTCCCCAGTTTCTGCTTACTGTTGCATGTGTCCCTTATGACATCAGGGAATGACAGTTTTCTACCTCTGGTCTGCTTTGAGGCAGGATTCCAGAGAAGAAGGGAATATATAAACTGCATAAAGACCTGCATGCCATGTACAAACGCATCGGGGAAGAGGGGAAGACGAGGAAACAGACGAGGAAACAGACGAGGAAACAGACGAGGAAACAGAAGAAGGGGTTGCTTTCAACTTTTCTACCACCTGGACCTGGTTGTTTGTAAGTCCCCGTCCACTTCTCTCTCTTTCAACTGGTGAATCAGAGATGGAGAAAAAAACAACTTGCGAGTGAAATGGGCTGGAAAGAAAGGCTTAGAGAGTGGCAGCCTCCACAGAGGAAATGACATTTTGCTCGGGGCAGGCGGCCATTCTCTTTCAGCTGATGAGATAGAGGAGGCGGAGGAGGAGGAGGAGGAGGGAGGGCATTAGATGGAGTGAGTAAAGAAAAAAGAAATGTGTGAAGGAGGAAGTGCAAGGTTGAGACAGGTCAAAATGAAAATGACGGGTGGGGGGTATGACTGAGGGGGGAAGAAGTTTGTGCTAAATGTCAGAGAATCTCTTCTGTCTGTCTGTCCGTGCGTGCGTGCGTGCGGCCGTGCGTGCGTGCGTGCGTGCGTGCAGTGAGGTTTCTGAATTCCCACCACACACTAGATTGTCATTGGTTTTGATGAAGTAAATGTCAGATCTCAGGCTAATGGGGAGTGATGAGAACCTGTCATGAAAGAAAAAGAAAAAAGGAGTCGTGGAGCCTAAGGCTTGATGAGCCTTGTTAGCTTGTTCAGTTATCTACAATGAAATGCAATATCTGACATATGTCTAGTCTAGGTTCCAAACATTTGAAGAACTGAAGAGTTTCCATCTGGTTGAGATATAATAAGGTGTCATTTACTCAGACATCTGACAAAAGATCACTGGGATAAAGGCTTTTTATTATTAACTGGCTTAAGGCATTCATTCCCAGAATAATCTTTAATACACATACTGTATATGAATAGCATAAATGCTGTTTTCCCCTGAACAATGTAATAATCTGTAAATTATAACTATTAACTATTACAAATATATAACCTATTAGGCACCCCTATATTATGTTTCTTAATTGTATAAATAAATCCACTTATTTTGTCAAAATAGTCAATCTACAAGCTCACACACCCTCCACAGCTCATGTGAGTGATTTCTCCCAGCTTTTTTGCTTCTACACTTTCCAGTCTGGTCCGGGATTTTGTTGGAAATCAAATTACAAATTGACGCAAGGGAGGCCAAGACAGGTTGGCTTAGCTACCGATACACACAAAAATACAAATACAAAGATTTTAAATGGTGCCTAAAGGCATTTCACAAGTAACCATTCCTTTATAATGAACCACATAAAAGGATTAGAGACCATTCGAAGAAATCATTCATATATAAAACCTGTGTTGATAAGACCGTTTTGTTGTTCATATTGTGCTTGCATCAGACAGTCATAAATAATGTAATAGCATTGGAAAAAACACTTTATCCTTCCTTAAATTACTTTTACACAGAAGACAAATTTAGGTTTCTCACAAACTGACAATGAATATAGCCAGAGAATGTAATAATGGAGAAGAATGAAGAAGAACCGAGTACACTGCACGGTACAGCCCCATGCATCTTCTCTCATGCCTAAACACATGCTTTGTGTACAAAGATGCTAACGCACACCAAAGGCCTTGTAGCGGTGCCGGCCCACGGGAGAGAACTGCAGAGGGAATCTTGAAAAAAACAGAAAGTGGCCACACACGCCAATAGCCAGAGTGCTAATACTTTATTATAGGACGCAGCAGGTTAAGACAAATGAATCCAATGTTCCAACGGCGGTTAAGCCTTCATCAGGGAATACAGAGCACATGTTGTCGCCTTCAGTCATGCAGTTCCTTGAACCATTTCGAGTCATTCTGCACGTGTCGCATCCCTCAAAACTCACCTTATGGCTATATAGCAACATGCACTATACTAGTGCATGACTATACTACCACATGTCTTCATTTTGTCTTCCATTAGCCCCATCACCCCACAAACCCTCCACAACACGTTCACTCTGGATCCATCTGTGTGCCCTGATCAAAGGGAAGTGGAGCACGAGGCCTTTAAGGACATCTCTGATTACCAGCGCCTCAGGCGAATGCCGCAATCAATGTTCTCCCCGTGGGCCACGGCCACACGCATGAACACGTGGCATATGCACCCTACAGTGCCAGTGGTGGAAAGTAACTAATTATAGGTTTACTTAAGTACTGTACTTTGTGGTATTTGGACTTCACTTGAGTATTTCCAATTTCCAATACTTTTTTTTTTTTTTACTTCTACTGCACTACATTTCAGGTCCAAAATTTGTATTTTTACTCCACTACAATTATTTGAAAACTTTAGTTACTTGTTGTTACTTTGTAGATTTTGATTATTATTACAAAACATACATTAACCACTTCAGCCCAATACACATTTTGTCCATTTGAAAATAGCCGATCTACAAGCTCACAATGTGTCGCGATGCGATGCATTGTAAGCTTGTAGATCTGCGATTTCAAAAGATTTTTTTACACATTTGAAAACTTGTGAGATGGGAAAATTCTGCACAAAGGGTACTTTTACTTTTTGGACTTTAAGTACATTTTAATACCATTACTTTTGTACTTTTTCCACCACTTTACAGCGCTATTCTCAGGGAGAGGGACCAATCATACATCATGTTGCACGTCTGTCTGAGACACTGTCGTAGCTCCTCACTGGCTGCACCAATCGCTCCAACTTTTCACACAGGCATTGCCCCGAATATTATGGAGGTCTTAACGAAGCCCTTTTTTCAATTGAACAACTTATTAATTAATAAGTAATTTATTAGTGAATTAAAACTTCCCATCAACTTACATGGGAAAATGCAAAAACTCACATCAAGTCTTTTTCTCTCAGAAACGGTCAGAGCTACAGTTACAACACTTGGAAGGGAGGTCCATATTAATTATTAAAATGAATGTAAAATACATAATTACATCAGTTGGCCTCATGGTGGCACTATAACAGCCCACTCTACATTTCGCCTTATAACTCTGGAACCGTAGGCCGGAGACCACGCCCATTTGCGTCAGGATAGATTTTCCACCATTTTGACTTTTCTTCAAAACACACTTTTTGCACTTCCACCTACAGCTTTTGTGCAAATCTCACAAAAATCGGTACACATGATCTCTGGACCTATCCGATTAAAACACCACAGGCAGAAATACTATCGTCCGTATCGTTCGGCTGTAATCAGCTCCCAAAGTTAGTGGGAGGGGCCTGTTTCACACAAAATGACACAAATCACAAATGGAATGTCCAATCCACCCCAAATTTTATTCACATGTCGAGGGTGGTTTAATCAACGGAGAGCCCAAAGCAATTCCATTTGCATCCATAGGGGGCGCCACAAATGCGGAATATTACGTTTATTGCAAAAACATGCTTTTTGGGGGATAAATCCGCTATGTTAGCGTAGCCTACGTGCGCTATAGCGAGACAGGAAAATTCCCTCCCAATCAGTAATGTGATCTATTACATCGCATCACCCACACTGTACATCATTTGGCGTTCATATATTCAGAACGGGTCTAGTATTTGAAATGTAACCCTCAAGAATGAAATCAAGTCATGTTGAGGCAGAATAAGCTTTCAGTTACCAGGTAGAATCTGCAATAACTTTCTGACACGATTCATGGTTATGGAATATACTTTAAGGCCTTTTGCATGTATAACCACTGGTAAGATTGGTCTGATGGGGCTATAATGTTTGAAATGAAAGAACACAAGAATTAAATCAAGTCATTTTGACTTGAGGCAGAAATAAGATTTCAGTTATCAGGCAGGAACTGCAATCACTTTCTGATAGATGCATGTAAAACTGTTTCAAATCAAATGGCATATATAAGGACTTGTACAAGTGACACATAACCCTCACGAATGACATCAATTAAGTCATTTTGAGGCATAAACAAGCTTTCAGTTACCAGGTATAGGAGCTGCATGAATTTTCTGGCAAGAGAAATAATACATATTGTGGCTATGGCCTTTTATAGGTATGTCCACTGGTGCATTGGTCTCATTGGAATAATATAGAACAAATAGAGACATGCTAATGCAAAGAACATGCATAGGCTATATTTGTGGCCGAAATACTGCATTCTTTCGCAAAACATTATTTCCGGCAATTCATCCCCAGACAAAACAATCTCTCGACTTGTCCCTCCACAAACCTGGCTGCCTGACACACAGTTTATCTTGCCTTTGTTTTTACTATCAGCAGACACATTCATTTGAGATGAAGTGAATCACAGTAGTTTACACACATGCATTGCACACACACATAAGAATGAGAGAGAGAGAGAGAGAGAGAGAGAGAGAGAGAGAGAGAGAGAGAGAGAGAGAGAGAGAGAGAGAGAGAGAGAGAGAGAGAGGAGAGAGAGAGATTGCATAAAGTAGATATTACATATACGGTAAAGTTTGCATTGGCAAATATCCTGTCACAAGCGTGACAGGAAGTGCAAGACCTGAAAAACTTTTAAAACCCTTCAGTGGCTGTCCCTTCAAGACGATCCTCTTTAGGGCCCCTGGCATGAATAAAACAATTTAGGGGCAGAAATCTGGGCAAGTGCAGACAGCCCGTGTGTGCGTGCGTGCGTGCGTGCGTGACTGGTAATGCTGGGTTGATGTTGAACCACTGTTGCTTGCCATAAGTTGCAAGTTGTGCACATTCACAAAGACCTTTCAAGGTGAGTTGTTACGGGTAACAGCATCTGCAGATAGTCCCTCAACTGGCATCACTTACCAAGCACTGATAGATATAGTACATGCACATCAGACCTCATGTAGCTGAGAAGAACTGTTACGGACTCTTGGTTTCTAAATGGTTTAAAAAAAACGTAGTGATCCATGGCAATATTTGTGAAACTGTCAGCTAGTGCTGATTTTGACAGGACATTTTGATTTAGTCTCTTTTGAATAAAATTCCATTTCGTTTGTCTTATTTTAGTCATCCGAAATGTTTTAGTTTTAGTCTGGTTTTAGTTGACTAAATATCACAAGATTTGAGTTGACTAAATCTACAGTGGATTTAGTCGACTAAAAAAAACATACTGTACCCACTTCAAACAAACGTATGGTGCTGCTGTCAGCATCTATCTCACTGTCTTTCTCTCTTCAGACAGACAGATTGCTGCTGCAATCTGTCTGTCTCCATGTCTCCCTTCCTGCTGCAATCTGTCTGTCTCTGTCTCTCAGCCGAGGATCATCTTTCACTATACACCAAGTAAAGCTGAGAGAGAGAGAGAGAGAGAGAGAGAGAGAGAGAGAGAGAGAGAGAGAGAGCGAGAGAGAGAGAGAGAGAGAGAATAGCCCCATGTATAGACAGATTTTATTAACAGGATGAATTTACAACAAGATATTTGTAATGAACTTGCTTTCATGTTATGAAATTAACAGTTATCAGTAGTTACTTAATTATTCCTCCAGCTGTTCATGTTTTCAGACTGATTAAAAGAAGATAGGATTGTTGTTCTTGTATTGAACAAAATTACAAAGTAAAGATTGACCTTTGACTATCATGTTTATTTATTAAAAAATATAATCATTAATTTGTAGGGCAAGTTTTAATTAAAGTAAAAGTTAATTAAATTGTTTATCTAATTTTGCATCTTGTATAGGCTGATCATTTCCTCGTTGATTGAACTTGCTGCAATGTGTCTGTCGATCCTCAAATTTCAAGTATCTCGCGATTGAGCCTGATTTATTCGGCACGCTCTCGCCTCCATTAGAAGTGGAAGCCAAATAATTACTTTGGGTTAAACGGGCACTCAAGCAGCACATAAAGCTCTCGTTTTTCCTGCATCACTCAATAATTCATTTGTATTTGTATTTTTTTTCCCTTTTAAATTTTTTTCCCTTTTTCTAAGGTTGCGTTGCTGGCGGAGGAGAATAGAACGCATGCAGAGCCTCCCAACTTCAAAGTCCATGATGGATGATGTATTGACTGCATGCCCAATGGATCCTATACAAGGAGAAATACAATTTACAATTTACAATTTAGGCATTTAGCAGACGCTCTTAATCCAGAGCGACTTACATTAGGCAAGAACAAAAGTATGGGAATACATCACATATATAAAATGCATTTATCAAGAAACATGCGTAAGCTAAGAACGTAACTAGAACATATCTATATAATGACACTATACATATTAAATATACATATATACTATACTATGCTATACATATGTACTATGATGTGCTATGACTAAATACAATGCAATTATTGTGCTGTCTACATGACATGCTATAAGTCTGTTTCAAATGCTATCTAAGTCTAAAAAGTGCTATCTAAGGGGGTAGGATAAGTGCTATGGGCCATGATGGAGTCTGAAAAGGTGGGTCTTCAGACTACGGCGGAAGATTGGGAGTGATGCTGCAGTTCTGATTGCAACGGGGAGTGCATTCCACAAATAGATCTGATGGATGCTGTATTGACTGCATGCCCAGTGGATCCTATACAAGGAGAAATAGATCTGATGGATGATGTATTGACTGCATGCCCAATGGATCCTATACAAGGAGAAACAGATCTGATGGATGATGTATTGACTGCATGCCCAATGGATCCTATACAAGGAGAAATAGATCTGAGGAGTGATGTGAAATATGTGTGTCATGTCATGTGGTTAATGTGGGGAAAAACACATTTTTATGTCTGTTTGTTGAATAGCTTAGGTTTCAATGATTTTGTTTACCGGTAATGAAAATAAAAGCCTTTTTCTTGTTCATGTGCACGCACGCACGCACGCACGCACGCACGCACGCACGCACGCACGCACGCACGCACGCACGCACGCACGCACGCACGCACGCACACACGCACACACGCACACACGCACACACGCACACACGCACACACGCACACACACACACACACACACACACACACACACACACACACACACACACACACACACACACACACACACACAGCAGAGCGCACGCGTGCTTGAACACACCTGCTCATATTTTCGGAGCTCACCTGAGAGAGGCTAAGGTGACAAGACTCTTTGTCTATTTTTGTTTCCCTCACTCTGCTCTCTGCTCACTCCACAGGGTTTTCAGAGACCACACGCTCAATTACCCTCTGTACCCCCATCAACCTGCTTAGCCTTTCTCCTCCCGTGGGCTGTGCGAGAAAAGCTCCCTCTGTCCCAGATCATATGGCACTAAACCAGCCACAGGAGCTATAGTTGTGTATCAGCCATTAACAATAAAAGGATGTCTGTCTTCTCATCAATCCTGATGTGCTTTTGCCAGAAATGAGCAAGTGTTTCATAAAATAATTGCATCCCTGATGTGCCTGCAAGTCTCTCTCTCTCTCTCCCTCCCTCCCTTCCCCTCTCCCCCTCCCTTCCCTTCACCCCCCCCCCCTCTCTCTCTCTCTCTGTCTCTCCCCCTCTCTCTCTCTCTATATATATATATATATATTTATATATATATACTGTATAGGCTAAATATATATTACATCTTAACACCTTTCTTGCCAGAACGGAGGGAGGCCGAGTCTGAGGTGCCGTGTCACTCTTCAAGTCAGAGACCACCAACTCTCAGCGGGGGCTGCTGCTGCCCACCACATTAGATGCAACTCTCAGCGGGGGCTGCTGCTGCCCACCACATTAGATGCAACTCTCAGCGGGGGCTGCTGCTGCCCACCATATTAGATGCAACTCTCAGCGGGGGCTGCTGCTGCCCACCACATTAGATGCAACTCTCAGCGGGGGCTGCTGCTGCCCACCACATTAGATGCAACTCTCAGTGGGGGCTGCTGCCCACCACATTAGATGCAACTCTCAGTGGGGGCTGCTGCCCACCACATTAGATGCAACTCTCAGTGGGGGCTGCTGCCCACCACATTAGATGCAACTCTCAGTGGGGGCTGCTGCTGCCCACCACATTAGATGCAACTCTCAGTGGGGGCTGCTGCTGCCCACCACATTAGATGCAACTCTCAGTGGGGGCTGCTGCCCACCACATTAGATGCAACTCTCAGCGGGGGCTGCTGCCCACCACATTAGATGCAACTCTCAGCGGGGGCTGCTGCTGCCCACCACATTAGATGCAACTCTCAGCGGGGGCTGCTGCTGCTGCCCACCACATTAGATGCAACTCTCAGTGGGGGCTGCTGCTGCCCAATACATTAGATGCAACTCTCAGCGGGGGCTGCTGCTGCCCACCACATTAGATGCAACTCTCAGCGGGGGCTGCTGCTGCCCACCATATTAGATGCAACTCTCAGCGGGGGCTGCTGCTGCCCACCACATTAGATGCAACTCTCAGCGGGGGCTGCTGCTGCCCACCACATTAGATGCAACTCTCAGTGGGGGCTGCTGCCCACCACATTAGATGCAACTCTCAGTGGGGGCTGCTGCCCACCACATTAGATGCAACTCTCAGTGGGGGCTGCTGCCCACCACATTAGATGCAACTCTCAGTGGGGGCTGCTGCTGCCCACCACATTAGATGCAACTCTCAGTGGGGGCTGCTGCTGCCCACCACATTAGATGCAACTCTCAGTGGGGGCTGCTGCCCACCACATTAGATGCAACTCTCAGTGGGGGCTGCTGCCCACCACATTAGATGCAACTCTCAGCGGGGGCTGCTGCTGCCCACCACATTAGATGCAACTCTCAGTGGGGGCTGCTGCTGCCCACCACATTAGATCCAAGTCTGCAACTCCTCCAGAGGTTCAGGGTCCATGTGCCTCCTTAAAGTCAAAGTAAACGCCCCCCCCGCCACTCCCCCCCCTACACTATATTCTATTCTCCCAGGCCATGGTCCAGGAGTTGCACGCTGCTCGGAGTGAGGACAAAGACACAGCAGTGTGCTGCATTGAGGGGGAATGGGCTATAAATGGTAAATGGTGCATTTATATAGCGCCTATTTTATATTTAAAGTTTGTTGTTCAGTGAGATTGCTGACCACCCAGAAATGTTCAGATTAAAGACTTGACATTGACTTTTCAGGTTGGTGTTTGTATTTATTTCCACATTCCAGAGACCATGGTTATTTTGTCAAGTACGCATGGCTGGTGCTGTAGACTCAGTGGGAAGTGCATGTTCTGCATGTGGCTTGGATGAGGTCTGGAAACTGAGTGAGGGCTGTGGAGTGAGTGACTGCTTATATGTGGCACACCTAAACTGTGATTGGCTAATGAGTTGAGTGGTGTGATGGCAAACAGGTGTCTCGTTATGGATGCAGGGAATGGAGAATGTCCACCAGAGGCTGCCGTTCAGACAGCATGCAGATAATTCACAACAGCCGCCCCCACGGTAGCTCAGCTACTGTGAATATAGAGAATTGTCTTGATGCTGTTGAGGTGGCAGTGAGTGTAGTGTACTGGGATGGACATAAATGTTCAGTTGTCGGTTCGGGGGTCGAACGTTGTCTGGGAAGAGAGACATTCAGCCGCCCCGTGGGACACAAACTTGGGGCTGGTGAGGGGAGGCATTCAGCCGCCCCGTGTTGACCAGATCTCCAGGCTGGTGACAGGGGGTTACCTCGGGCGGACGGCCCGGGGGCTGGATAGGAGCGGAACTGGCCACCCCAGTCAGGAGCGAAGGGCGAGGCAGGTGCAGAGGGTGACCAGATGGTCGGGACCACCCAGGGGACCATGGCCGTCGACACGACCACTCTGGAGGACGACCATGGTAGGGGAGCCAGACTGGAAGCCGCTGACGCCGGTGAGGCCATACTGGAGGAGGGTCTGGAGGAAACCCTGAGGAGTGGAGCCACGAGGAAGACCGGTGCTTGCCGCGGGGCCACACCGGACGGTGCCGATGCAGGTAGGACCAGGCAGGAAGTAGTGCGGCAGGTTGGCTTGGCTCGGAAGACGGGTCTGCTGCATACTGTGGACGTGGACCTGTGGTGGCTGTGGGCCCCCGGACTGGAGGCTCTAGAAGAGGTGCCAGGCAGGGCGATGAACACGCCGGGACCGGAGGCGACACACTCGCCAGGCTGGATGGCGATACAAACGCCGGGCTGGATGGCGATACGAACGCCGGACGGGATGGCGATACACACGCCGGACTGGGTGGCGATACACACGCCGGACCGGATGGCGATACACACGCCGGACTGGGTGGAGATACACACGCCGGACTGGGTGGCGATACACACGCCGGACTGGGTGGCGATACACACGCCGGACTGGATGGCGATACGAACGCCGGACGGGATGGCGATACGAACGCCGGACGGGATGGCGATACACACGCCGGACTGGATGGCGATACACACGCCGGACTGGGTGGCGATACACACGCCGGACTGGGTGGCGATACACACGCCGGACTGGATGGCGATACACACGCCGGACTGGATGGCGATACACACGCCGGACTGGATGGCGATACACACGCCGGGCTGGGTGGCGATACACACGCCGGGCTGGGTGGCGATACACACGCCGGACTGGATGGCGATACACACGCCGGACTGGATGGCGATACACACGCCGGACTGGATGGCGATACACACGCCGGACTAGATGGCGATACAAACGCCGGACTGGATGGCGATACACACGCCGGACTGGGTGGCGATACACACGCCGGGACTGGAGGCACCAGGACTGGAGGCGCCAGGACTGGAGGTGCAGCACGAGGCACCAGGACGGGAGGTGCAGCACGAGGCACCAGAGCGGGAGGTGCAGCAGGAGGCACCAGGACGGGAGGTGCAGCACGAGGCACCAGGACGGGAGGTGCAGCACGAGGCACCAGGACTGGGGGTGCAGCAGGAGGCACCAGGACAGGAGGTGCAGCAGGAGGCACCAGGACTGGAGGTGCAGCAGGAGGCACCAGGACTGGAGGTGCAGCAGGAGGCACCAGGACTGGGGGTGCAGCAGGAGGCACCAGGACAGGAGGTGCAGCAGGAGGCACCAGGACTGGAGGTGCAGCAGGAGGCACCAGGACGGGAGGTGCAGCACGAGGCACCAGGACTGGAGGTGCAGCAGGAGGCACCAGGGCTGGAGGTGCAGCAGGAGGCACCAGGACTGGAGGTGCAGCACGAGGCACCAGGGCAGGAGGTGCGGCACGGGGCACCAGGGCAGGAGGTGCAGCACGAGGCACCAGGGCAGGAGGTGCGGCACGAGGCACCAGGGCAGGAGGTGCAGCACGAGGCACCAGGGCAGGAGGTGCAGCAGGAGGCACCGGAGCAGGAGGTGCAGCACGAGGCACCAGGGCAGGAGGTGCAGCAGGAGGCACCAGGGCAGGAGGTGCAGCAGGAGGCACCAGGGCAGGAGGTGCGGCACGGGGCACCAGGGCAGGAGGTGCAGCACGAGGCACCAGGGCAGGAGGTGCAGCACGAGGCACCAGGGCAGGAGGTGCAGCACGAGGCACCAGGGCAGGAGGTGCAGCACGAGGCACCAGGGCAGGAGGTGCAGCAGGAGGCACCGGAGCAGGAGGTGCAGCAGGAGGCACCGGGGCAGGAGGTGCAGCACGAGGCACCAGGGCAGGAGGTGCAGCACGAGGCACCGGAGCAGGAGGTCTAAGCAGGTTGCATGGCTGTGAGTAAGCTGGGCTTGACTGGGGAGGAATTCGGTGTGAATGCACCACCTGAACTGGTGGGCATATGACCATCATCTGCTTCTGTGCAGTTAGGTGCTGATCCTGGGGAGGTGCTCCCCCTCGTGGCTCAACCCTCTCTTCAGGCCGTGTTGGACTCCTCTGATGACTGAGGGATTTGAGGTATTCTTTTGCACTAAAGTGCACTACCTCCTCAGGGTCGTCGTCTGCATTGGGGGAAGGTGCTCCCCCTTGTGCTCCAATAAGGAGTCCGGTGGGAAGTGCTCCCCCTACGGCTCTAATATGGTGGTCATCTGGCTCCTCCATTGGTTGATTGCCACTTATTAGCAGGGTGCTAATGTGAGCTAGCAGGTTGGACGTCTCTCTGCTTTGCCTGCCAAGCTCCTCCATTTTCTTCCTCATGGTCTCCATTTCTTCCTTCCCCTCCGTCTCTGCTCTTCTTAGAGCTTCGGCCATGTTGGCCAGGGACTCCATGGCCGGTGTGGCCTTTTGTGCGGGGGGCTGTGCCGTCCCATACCTCTGGGGTTTCTGTCTATCCCTGCCGGGGTAGGTCTTGGGCACTGTTCCTCCGCTTTCTTTCTCCTCTTGCAGCATATTTTCAATTCCAATGTTTTCAAAGTCAATGTCTATCTGGGCAGTCAGCCTCCGGCTCGAAGGACCATATTTTATATTTAAAGTTTGTTGTTCAGTGAGATTGCTGACCACCCAGAAATGTTCAGATTAAAGACTTGACATTGACTTTTCAGGTTGGTGTTTGTATTTATTTCCACATTCCAGAGACCATGGTTATTTTGTCAAGTACGCATGGCTGGTGCTGTAGACTCAGTGGGAAGTGCATGTTCTGCATGTGGCTTGGATGAGGTCTGGAAACTGAGTGAGGGCTGTGGAGTGAGTGACTGCTTATATGTGGCACACCTAAACTGTGATTGGCTAATGAGTTGAGTGGTGTGATGGCAAACAGGTGTCTCGTTATGGATGCAGGGAATGGAGAATGTCCACCAGAGGCTGCCGTTCAGACAGCATGCAGATAATTCACAACAGCGCCTTTATCCAAGGCGCTTTACATAGATTGTGCATTACATTCACCCATTCACACACACATTAATACACCGATTGCGGCGGAAGCCATGCAAGGTACCAACCAGCACATCGGGAGCAATTTGGGGTTCAGTGTCTTGCCCAAGGACACTTCGACATGTAGACAGGAGGAGCCGGGATTCGAACCGCCGACCCATGGATCATTGGACTACCTGCTCTACCTCTTGAGCCACAGTCGCCCTATGCACACAGAATAACTCTTCCTACTTCCGTGTTACCGATGATACTAATAAAGGCTCTGTTCCATTTAGTGTGAAGTGGTTCTCACTTTTTGAGGGCCGCTAGCCCCTCCTACAGTATATATAGCTTTAGTCCCCACACGTCTCATATTTGCCATTGACAATGAAATGAGAAATTAGGTTATATGTCCTTCAAATATGATGTACATTTGTGGCAACACAAACATTAATTGCCATTGACAATGAAGGGAAGATTTACATCATATGTAGACGAGCAAATCGGCTAACCAATCACCTAAATTCAGTTGTTCATGAGATGATGTATGATGATGTATAATGATAAGAGCGCCCCTCACTTCACACAGGTGTGATTTTTTTTTCACGGACCCCCATAACTCTGCAGAGGGTAAAAATGAAGAAAATGGTTTCATTTGTTACACACCCATACGGGGCCATTTGGAACCCACTCAAGGACACTTTGAGACCCACCGGTGTAGCAGAGTGTTTCCAATGAGCCAACATGCACAATAGTAGCACCCTGACTCTGTTTGACCTGAATGGAACAGAGCCTTCATCAGTATCATCGGTAACACCTGTGAAGGAAGAAGGAAAGTGTGTGCATATACGTAGCTCATTAGTTGAACAGACGCAGGCCCTCGGCCCTCCATTTCTACACTTGGGGGGCAGTGGCTCACGGGTATAGAGTGGCCACACGGCAACCGGAAGGTTCCCAGTTCGACCCCGGGCTCCCCCAGAGTTCGGGTCTAGTGTCCATGAGCAAGACACTGAACCCCTAAATTCTCTCGATGAGCAGGTTGGTGCCTTTCATGGTTTCCTCCTAGCCTGGCAGCCCTGAATCGTTAGCCATGATGTATCATTTTGCAGATGATGGCACTGTCGGTCCAATACCTTCAGCTCTCACTGGACCGCGGTTTTCAGTCGAGTGTACGGTGGCTGGGATGAGGATCAGCATCTCCAAATCTGAGGCCATGGTTCTCAGCAGGAAACTGATGGATTGTGTCCAAGTAGGGAATGAGACATTACCCCAGGTGACGGAGTTTAAGTATCTCTGGATCTTGTTCACGAGTAAGGGGAGGACGGGGAAGGAAATCAGCCTGAGAATTGGAGTGGCAGGGGCGGTATTGCAGTCGCTGTTGTGACAAAAAGAGAGCTGAGCCAGAAGGCAAAGCCCTCTGTCTACCGAGCAATCTTCGTTCCTACTCCCACCTATGGTCATGAAGTGTGGGTCATGACTGAAAGAATGAGGTTGTGAATATAAGCGGCCAAAATGAGTTTTCTTCGTCGGGTGGCTGGCGTCTCCCTTAGAGATAGGGTCATCGTCATGTGATGTGCTTTAATGCAGGTTCTACCACCAGGGGACCTAATTGAACCCTTACAGATCTGGAACTCTGGGAGTGTATACTGGAACCAAAGGAATACTTACTGGTCCATGTGGTTTACTTGTACACACTCAGAGTTAAATGAACACTGGAGATTTTACAGTGTAGATAAATATGTGTATCAAATTGTTGGCCCGTGGTCAATTCAATTGCATGTCAAACTGGGCGTCCTTGAAATGTAAAAGGTTGAGAATCGCTATGACATTATGGTCATTATTTACAATGACAATCATCGACTAAACTCCATGAATCACACGCGTGAACATCATCCTATTTATTACCACTGTCATTACAACACACCATTATCCCCACATCATTCTAATCTACAAGTGTACACACACACACACCGCCGGGTATCTTCAGGGCTCAAAACCAAGTATTTCTGCCGGAGAGCCCACAACCCTCTATTTGTTTAGTAATTTCATGACTGACTACCCTTCCTTCTCTGGGGCATCTCTCCGACTCAGTGAGAGCTCCATATGTGCATGTGTGTGTGTGTTAGATACTCGTTGTGCATGTGTGCGTGCATTTGTATGTGCGCGCATTTGTGTGTGTGTGTGTGTGTGTGTGTGTGTGTGTGTGTGTGTGTGTGTGTGTGTGTGTGTGTGTGTGTGTGTGTGTGTGTGTGTGTGTGTGTGTGTGTGTGCGCGTGCATGCATGTCAGCATCAGTGAGTATGTCTCTGTTGGTCCTTGTGTCTCTGTGGGTATGTAGCAAATCATTTTATGAAATTGCTTCAGTGTATATGCCCTTTTCCCTGTGATTGTTACTTCCAGTACTTTCAGACCAGTCCAATTCACAAACACCTCACCCCCAGTAACGAGACACATTCTTTTTTCCCCCTTTCCCCCCCCCCTAGACTGGGGATATGTATTGATTGTTGTGCGTGCGTGCGTGCGTGCGTGCGTG
This sequence comes from Electrona antarctica, assembly GCF_951216825.1. Taxonomy (NCBI): domain Eukaryota; kingdom Metazoa; phylum Chordata; class Actinopteri; order Myctophiformes; family Myctophidae; genus Electrona; species Electrona antarctica. The sequence continues at coordinate 29,530,113 of NC_136796.1, read as the reverse complement.
CGTGCGTGCGTGCGTGCGTGCGTGCGTGTGTGTTACAATACTTGAGCGTGAAATGTTCCTACAAATTATATAGAACTTCAGAAATAGACATGGTGAGGAAAAGTTTCCTGATCCTCACATAAGCAAAGGATTTGACATCCATAATAAAACTGCCAACATAAAGTCTTGGTCCTCACAAGTATACCAACGTAATTGTTGGTGTGTGTGTGTGTGTGTGTGTGTGTGTGTGTGTGTGTGTGTACACAGTGTGTGGGGGACAGTGATGGGCAGTTAAACGCTGTTTAGTCCTTTTAAATCCACCGTTCACCCACAGGTGTTAACAGCAGCAGCTGCCTCCGTGTTTTACACATTTGCCAAAATGACTTTGCACTGCTGCCCACCCACCTTGCTTACTCTCTCTGCCACACACACACACACACACACACACACACACACACACACACACACACACACACACACACACACACACACACACACACACACACACACACACACACACACACACACACACACACACACACACACACACACACACACACACACACACACACACACACACACACACACACACACACACACACAATATACCTGCGCCCTGCCTGGGCGCTTCTCGCATTTCCATCAAACCTTGGCTTCCTTTCAGCCCTTGTTTGTCTGAGCGGCAGGGATTTTTTGCCGTGTGAAACTTCAGCGACTGAGTCACTCAGCTCCCCCAAAGACAAACAAGCCTTTGTCTCTCAATTCTCGTCAACTCAAGGCCTCCAGTCCTCACCAAATGTCTTTTTAATGAAAGCTGTTTCGTCTCATCGCTCAGCAAGTGTCTAATAGCCCCTTTACTGCTGCAGGTACCAGGGAGAGTATAGAGGATGTCTGCCACTATAAAGTAAAGAAAATAGCAAGAAAAGGCTATGCACGCATAAAGACAAACAGCACATGTACATAAATAACTGTATGCACACACATGCAGCCACACAAGCAAGTAAGTAAGCATATAGCCGGGCCTTATTCATCCGTTGACAAATGCATTCATCAGAGGGTTGTCTGTACAAAGAATAATCTCAAGGACTAGATCGGTAAAGTACATGTCCAGCACTGTGGACTGAATCCACGGCTTGCCGAGCAACTATAGCAATTAAACATTGGCCGTGATCAGGGGAGCGAAGCCAGAGCAGACTGGATAGGAGTGACTCCTATGGGCTAAGGTGGTACAGCAGGTGTGTGTGTGTGTGTGTGTGTGTGTGTGTGTTTTTATAATAATAATAATAATAATAATAATAATAATAATAATAATAATAATAAATGTAGGCTAATTTAAGGACATACATAGCATCATCACAGCAAGTTGCCTACACGTTATCTTCAGTATACTACTGTAATGGTTTTCACAAGTCCCTAAAGTATTGATCAGACAGATGGAGTTGATTCACAATGCTGCTATTTGAGTCCTTCCTAATACCAAGAAAGTGAGTCATTTCAGATATTTAGAGGTTTTTATGCACCTAATATCTGGAACAAACTCCCAGAAAACTGCAAGTCAGCTACAAGCCTTATTGCTTTAAATCAAAGCTGAAGACTATTCAGCTTGCTGCCGCCTTATTGAGGGGTTTGATTCCTGTGCTGCAATGAACATATTCTCTGTTTTTATACAGCTTTAATGTTTATCTTTCAACGATGCTTGTTTAAGAAAACGCCATAGACAACAAAGAGAAATGTAATGTTGGTTTTGAGGACTAAAACAAACATTAGCACCCGTTGCTTAAACAAACAATTGCTCCTAACTCTTATTTTCCGTTTAGAATTGCGACCATAGGTCGAATTTACTATGAAAACCTGCATCTTCCGTCCGTCAGTCAGTTAGTTAGTTACCCTATGCCTCCATACAGTATATGGTCACGCCTCGTGACATCACACCTCCATAAATGGTCATGCCTCGTGACATCACACCTCCATATATGGTCACGCCTTGTGACATCACACCTCCATATATGGTCACGCCTCGTGACATTACGCCTCATGACACATCACGCCACCATATATGGCCTTCTCCATATATGAAGATCATGACACTGACCTCATCTAACCCTGGATAACCATACATGGAGAAGACTGGATCATCACCTAGACCTGCAGGAGCTGGCCAGCAACTCAACATCTGACCTCAAACCTCAAACCCTTAGATCTTCATGGAGCTGACCTGTTCTGACATTCCATGTCTGACCTCATCAAACCCTGTACACTCAATACATGCTCCATATATGCCCAGTAGAAAATTCATTCCATATGTTGATCTGACTCCCCATGCCAAAGCGCCAGCGCTCACCCAGCAGTCTTCCGTCTGCCGTCGTCATCCATGCAGGCGGATGCACGCGCAAGACATGCTCCATATATGGCCAGTAAATAATTCATTCCATATGTTGATCTGACCCCCATTCCAAAGCGCCAGCGCTCGCCCAGCGGTCTGCCGTCACCCAGGGGGCTGCGCTTCTCGCCCTCAGGTCGTCTTACTGGTTTAATGTATCTTATTGTCTCCACCAGGCCGAAGGCATGGGGAGAGAGTATGTTTTGCACTCCGTCCGTCCGCCCGTGTGTCCGTGTGTCCGTCCGTCCGTCCGTGTGTCCGTCCGTGTGTCCGTCCGTCCGTCTGTTAACAGCTAATCTCTGGCACCGTTGGCTTGATCGCAGCCATACTCTGCACACACACTCCCTGAATGCCAGAGCTGAACCTCTGCCCCAAAGTTTTCACATTGGCCTGTTATAGCGCCACCAGGAGGCCGCTTTGTGCAAAACAAATGTTTTGACAGTACACCTACAGATTTTGTCCAAACATTACGCAAATTGGTACACAGTCTCTCTAGAGCCATTCAACGAAACGGGTCTTTCAGATTTTTCAGACTCCATCCTGATTGGCTAAGATTGGCTTCCAAAGTTCGCAGGAGTGCTCAGTTTCAAACAAAATGCTGCAAATCATGAACACATGGTGTGATTTCCGTGAAATTTTGCACGCACATTCCCACTAGGTCGAGGAAGAAATGCCACTTGAATATTTTCAACTCAGCCTCATGGTGGCGCTATAACTGGCTGATTTGTGTTTTTACCTATAACTGCACCGATCTGTGTAAAACCATGTATGCACACTCCCTAGAGGCCAAGGAAAAACCTTTGCCTGGAATTTTTCACATCTGCTCTTTATAGCGCCACCAGGAGGCCGACATATGTAAAACACATTTTCTAATATTACTCCTTCAGATTTTATCCAAATTTCACGCAAATCGGTACACATGCTCTCCATAGTCATGTGATCATGTGATTTGTTTGATTTCTCATAATTATCCATCCTGATTGGCTACGATTGGCTTCTAAAGTTTTCAGGAGTAGCTCGTTTTGTACCAGTTTTGTACAAATTGCCACAACTCCGCATGCCTATTCCCACTACTAGGCTGAGGAAGAAATGCCACTTGACAGTTTTCAAATCAGCCTCATGGTGGCGCTACAACAGGCCAAGTCGCGTCACACACACACACACACACACACACACACACACACACACACACACACAAATAAACATGTTTATATTACTCCTAAACATTTTGCCAAACATCACACACAATCCTATCCTCCTGGTGGAGACCTGTGCCCAGAAGGGCACTTTTTCTAGTTTCTAATCTTATATCTAATAACCATTTCTAATTGTATGCCTGCCTGGCCTTTTATAATTGTATTTATATTTTGCCTAATGCAATAATGTTTTGTGTGAAGCACTTTGCATTGCTGATGAAATGTGCTAAATAAACTTGCCTTGCCTATACAGTACATACATAATTACTTAAAGTTATCCAAAAGTGTGTGAGCCAAACAGTGTTGAATTCGTCGACTAAAACTAAGACGAAAAATGTTCGTCGACTACCTTCTTCCACTGACGAAAACTAAATGGAAACTAAATAAAAACTAAGCTATGATGACTAAAACTAAGACTAAATATACCGACAATTTCGTCAACAAATAAAAACTAGACTAAAATGTTAGGAAGGGACTAGTGGACAAGAGATCTCGACGCGTTGTAGATCGTCTATTTTCAGCAACTTACTGTACGACGGCATCAAGGCCAAAATACATTTTGTTCGACTAAATCAACTGTAGATTTAGTCGACTAAAATCTTGTGATATTTAGTCGACTAAAACTAGACTAACACTAAAACATTCCAGGTGACTAAAATGTGACTAAAACTAAATGAAAACTATTCAAGAGACTATGACTAAAACTAAAATCAAAATGTGCTGCCAAAAACAACACCAGAGCCAAAGCTGTAGGCAATAATACATTCCAGGCAATAACTTGTTTATCACAATAACCTTATTTATTCACAAAGACAATGAGAAAATAGCAATAGAAACACTTTAATTGCATGAATAAATTAACCTTTCTGTCAGCCATTCTGTGAACCATCCAAGGACACTGTGTGTGTGTGTGTGTGTGTGTGTGTGTGCGTGCGTGCGTGCGTGCGTGCGTGCGTGCGTGCGTGCGTGCGTGCGTGCGTGCCTCAAAAAATTATGTAACCTATATAATAATCATTGACTGATGATGATTGACTGATTTTCACATTACCTCGCAAAAAAAAGGAAAATAAATCACACCCGTGTGAAGTGAGGGGCGCTCTTATCATCTTACATCATCATGGCGTAAAATAGACACTATACCCAGGGGGCAAACCACCCTTTTTTTAGGAAACCTGCATTTGTCATAACATACAAAGTTGTCCACCAGAAATAATATCTATGACCCCATAGGATCACAACCTATATGGACAACTCGGTCAATTTTGTTGCGAAAGTCCAATATGGCCGCCCCCAATATTAGCCCCTATTAGTTATAATGGGGGGTGAATAGGGCAACAATTTAAACTGATTGATATTTCCACGAAACTTCTCAGGTTGATCAATGATATGAATACGGACATTTTTTGTATTGCAAGTTTCCATGAAATCCAATATGGCCACCACAATATGGCCGCCACATTATTAGCACCAACAAAATAGGGTTTGGCTCTAACTGCTGAACCAGATAAGCTAGAAATGCAAACTTGGTGTCTATTTCAAGGTTTCTGACCATGAGAGACTCAATGGAATACCTATTTTCATTATTAGTGTGTCTGGACCCTTATTGTGCATATTTACAAGATGGTGGCTACCCGAAATAGTGCTTTACCATGATTTCTACCATGATTGTTGACTGTTTTGGCAAACACAAGCAATATTAATCCATTGGCTAAGATTCATGGCACAGAAGGAACATATTTTCTTGAGCTTGCATATTGTCAAAATGGCTGCAAACATGAAAAAGAAAATACATTACATTTCCTGTCAGATCCTATTACCCAGGGGGGCAAACCACTCCTTTTTTGGATACCTGCATTTGCCATAACATCAAAGGTTGTCCACCAGAAATATCTATGACCCAATAGAATCACAACCTATGTGGACACACCGGTCAATTTCTTTGCTGGAAATCCAATATGGCCACCACAATATTAGCCCCCATTAGCCTATAATGCGGGTGAATAGGGCAACAAAACTTCACAGGTTGATCAATGATATGAATACCATAATTCTTTGTATTGGAAGTTTCCATGATATCCAATATGGCCACGACAATACTAGCACCCAGAAAATACGTTATTTGTTCCAGTTGTTGCTGTTGGTAGTCATGGCTGCCAATTCCCACCTGATGTCATGTGTGAGGTCCGACTGCTCCAGACCGTACTGAATAACTGCTAGCTTACATAATGTCTTGAGGCTGGGACTGAAGTCTAACACATACAGGTCAGTGGATTTGTTTCCTCCTCTAAAGAGGATGATACGATCTCCCATCATGCAACAGCAATTCCTTGACGTCGGAGACGGTCCTTTCCCCTTGGGTTTAACCTTCTTCCAGGAGAAGGTCTCTGGACTGAATTTCCACACATCATTTAACAGGTTACCGTTCCAGCCACCACATATGTACAGCTCTTCATTGTAGGTAAAGGCTGAATGACCGCTTCGTCCTTCTGGAAGAAGCTGTGCAGAAGGTGTGTTCACACAGTGGTTGGTCTCTGTGTCAAATACTCTGATGGTGTTGTAGTACTGACCCCTAGAGCCTCCAAATACAAACATCTTTGTCCCAATGATGGTGGCAGTGTGACACAATGAAGCAGGAGGTGGAGTTCCTCTGGTGTTAATTAACGACCAGACCATTGTGGTGGTGTCCAACTTGTAGTTGTCATTCGTGTAACGATGGTTCCTTCCTCCATGAATATACATGACCTTCCCCAAGACACAGGCTGAGTGGTGGTACCTCTCCGTTGGAACAGTCCCAGAAACCTGTGGTTTGAACCATCTGTGGGCGTCGACATCAAACGCATGAAGCACATTGCAGTAACCTGGGTTAGTCAACCCTCCCCAGAGGTAGACAATATCTTCAATCAGCACAGCTGTGTGGCCATAACGCATGGAGGGATCCTCAAGGTGAGGTTCTCTTCCAGGTGTCATCAGAGGCAACTTCCGCCAGCGCAAAGATACTGTGTTCAAGACGTGAACTTCAACCTGGTCACTGTTGCTCACATTATGGTTCCACCCTCCAATCGCGTACACCTTGTGTCCGACGGTCACTGCTGCATAATATCCTCCTGGTCCGTTCAGATTCACAGTCCACCTCAACATCTTACACACAAAGACAAGGCTGGGAAATCTATACTTCTCAACCGTTGTTCTGTAACAGAATGCAGTCACGTTGCTCACACCACCACTTATATATTGGTACAGACCTACAAGTAACGACGTCATCTTGATGACATCAGACTTGTCCAAATATGGAGTTCAACCCTTCCTGGTGGAGATATGCGCTCCTCTGAACACACATTTCACCTTCATTAGTGTGGTTGACAGAAACAACCACACTATAGTACTTATTCATTAGTGTGGTTGACAGAAACAACCACACTATAGTAATGGTTTGGCTCTAAATTCTGAACCAGATGAGCTAGAAATACAAACTCATGGTTTCTAACCACGAAAGATATTATTGTTCTGGGGTGTTTCTTTGCAGAAAGACATCCCTCTGGCTGTATTTTGGTTTTGTTCTACCGTTTGTTGGCATTTCCTCTGTTTATGTTGACAATCATCCCTGGCAGGGACGTGCATCGCCAAGCCGGACATCCCTTCCTTCACTGAGTCTCGATGGTCTCTCAGTGACGGGAATGCAGTCCCCTGTCCATCTACAGAGCCAGCCTGGCCTATGTCAATGAACAAGACAATATCATGTAGCTGTATCAAAGGCTGCCAGAAAATCTGTTCATGTGCCAGGGACTGGAGACAAGATGCTTCACTCCATTCCCGACTGGGAATGTCTCAGATGCATGCATCATTCTGTGTGCTCTTTATGGGCCCAAAACCACTGGCTCAACTCCAGTCCGCTCCTCTGCACACTGGGAAGAGCACTTCAGTGAGGTCTTAAACAGAGAGTCCTCAATTTCCGAAGAGGATATTGCCACGATACCCCAGCTGCCAATCAAAGCTGATCTGGCTGACCCCCCCCACCAGTGCAGAGACAGTGAAAGCACTCCAACAAACCACTTCTGGAAAGGCACCAGGAGGTGATGGGTTGCCCACAGACTAAGACTACAAGAATGGAGGCATGGCACCTGTACCAGGTAATCTGGATAGGGGGAAGTCCCTCAAGACTTCAAGGACGCATCCATAGTGCATGTTTACAAGAGTAAAGGGGACAGGGCATACTGCGATAACCATCATGGTATAGCCCTCCTGAGTCCTGAACATCACAGGAAAGATCTTAGCAAGAATCATCCTCAACCGGCTAATCAGCCATGCTGAGAATGTTGTCCCTGGATCCCAATGTGGTTTCCATGGAGGCAGAGGTACCTGTAACATGATCTTTTACATTTGCCAGCTGCAAGAAAAGTGCAGAGAGCAGAAGGGTCTCTATATGGTGTTTGTCAACCTCACCAAGGCCTTTCACACAGTCAATCGTGAGGGCCTGTGGCAGATCCCTGGCAAGTTTGGCTGTCCAGGGACATCTCATCGCGTCCTTTCATGACAGGATGCCAGCCAGAGTCCAAGATAATGGTGATGCATCCCCAGTCAGGAATGGAGTGAAGCTCCTGCTGCATCTTGTCTCCAGTCCCTGGCACATGAACAGATTTTCTGGCATAGGCCAGGCTGGCTCTAGATGGACAGGGGACTGTCCATCACTGAGAGACCATCCATACTCAGTGAAGGGATGTCCGGCTTGGCGATGCACGTCCCTGCCAGGGATGATTGTCAACATAAACAGAGGAAATGCCAACAGAAACAGTAGAACAAAACCAAAATACAGCCAGAGGGATGTCTTTCTGCAAAGAAACACCCCAGAACAATAATACTTAATAGAGGGAAATTATGGCTAAAATATTTATATATCTCTCGTGGTTAGAAACTATGAGTTTGTATTTATAGCTCATCTGGTTCAGAATTTAGAGCCAAACCTATTTTCTGGGTGCTAGTATTGTTTTGGCCATATTGGATATCATGGAAACTTCCAATACAAACCATTATGGTATTCATATCATTGATCAACCTGTGAAGTTTCGTGGAAATATCCCTCAGTTAAAAATGTTGCCCTATTCACCCGCATTATAGGCTAATGGGGGCTAATATTGTGGTGGCCATATTGGATTTCCAGCAAAGAAATTGACCGGTGTGTCCATATAGGTTGTGATTCTATTGAGTCATAGATATTTCTGGTGGACAACCTTTGATGTTATGGCAAATGCAGGTATCCAAAAAAGGAGTGGTTTGCCCCCCTGGGTAATAGGATCTGACAGGAAATGTATTGTATTTTTTTTTCATGTTTGCAGCCATTTTGACAATATGCAAGCTCAAGAAAATATGTTCCTTCTGTGCCATGAATCTTAGCCAATGGATTAATATTGCTTGTGTTTGCCAAAAAAGTCAACAATCATGGTAGAAATCATGGTAAAGCACTATTTCGGGTAGCCACCATCTTGTAAATATGCACAATAAGGGTCCAGACACACCCAATAATAAAAATAGGTATTCCATTGAGTCTCTCATGGTCAGAAACCATGAAATAGACACCAAGTTTGCATTTCTAGCTCATCTGGTTAGAGCCAAAACCTATTTTCTTGGTGCTAATATTGTGGCGGCCATATTGTGGCGGCCATATTGGATTTCATGGAAACTTGCAATACAAAAAAGAATCGTATTCATATCATTGATGATATGAATATGAATATGAATGATACCTGAGAAGTTTCGTGGAAATATCTCTCAGTTTAAAAAATTGCCCTATTCACCCCCCATTATAACTAATAGGGGCTAATATTGGACTTTCGCAACAAAATTGACCGAGTTGTCCATATAGGTTGTGATCATATGGGGTCATAGATATTATTTCTGGTGGACAACTTTGTATGTTATGACAAATGCAGGTCAACCCCCTTTGCCCCCTGGGTACTATGCCTATTTGCTCAGACACTATGACGAAATTCATTCTCCATTCATTGTCAATGGGAATTTAATTTAATGTTTGTGTAGGACGGAGTTTCCTATATATTCACTAAAAGGTGAATTTAAAAAAAATATATATAATTGACATTATATATGCATTATGCAAATGTATCGGATGTGACAGGAGCTTTATATGGTGTATTATATCAACATTAATCTATGAATCAGGATGTGGAATATATAGGAGCTAAATATGATGCATTGTGATATATATGCAATTTTATGAACATGAATATGTCAATATATGAAAGCTATGCTCTATATTCTATATGATGCATATATGTCATATTTATGTACATATATGCACATATATGGACCTGAATGTGGCATATATGTTGCATATATATGTCTCATAATGCACATATGAACATGTAAGTCATATAAGTCCTATCTGTGTGGGTATGTATGCATGAATGTATTTGTTGTATTGTTCCGTCTCTGTATTTGCTTTATGTTGTTGGACCCCCTCGAAAACGAGATGATACATCTCAAGAGGATATCCTTTTTATATTTTTGTATAACATTAACCTCGAGTTGGAAAGACGGTCTATTTCTCCCCGAAAATAACCCTGCCGATGTTGGGTATACTGAACATAACAAGCTGATCATTGTCAGCTTGTATATATAATGCACGCACGCACGCACACACACACGCACACACTCAGGTATTTAGCCATATACTTGATTGCATTGTACATCCAATTGATTAGTATAGTAAGTACTAGTATTAGTGTATAGCCAAATCCCTCTTCCTTAGTTGTCCTCCACTTTATTGTCCTCTCCTCTCATTTCCTTTCAAATCCGCTCCTTTCTTTTGCTCCTCCTTCCTTCGCCTCTCATCTCCTCACCCCTCAATTGTCTTTCCTTACCTCATCCCCCACTTTGTTCCTTCTCCTCTCATCTCCCACAGCTAGACTGATCTGGATCCCAAAAGGATGGGGGTATATAATCAGCTTCCTCTCTCATCCGGCCTGAATCACTTCACTTAAGAATTCCCATGCGACGCCATGCCTTGCCAAACCAGACCACTAGCCGTTATCCCTCATCTTTGGCTCTCTTATCCCCCTTTCCTCTGTTATCCCTCCTCACTATTCTCCCCAGACACCCGACCACTGATTTCTAAGAAACTACGGTGGTGTGTTTGACTAGGCACAGGAAGCAATTACATTTAATTAATAATTAATTCATGTTTAATTAAGAACAGCTCATTCTTGCCGCCTGCGATCATTGTTTAACTTAAGGGCATATAGTATCACACTCAGACCTTTGGACTTTGAGTCAATCATTGACATTCATATTGAGTTATTGACAAAAGAAAGCATACACTGTAGGCTTATGTCACGGTGAGTCACGGCCACGCTACACCAGGCTTTTCGCACACAAAACACGCGCGTTTACCCCCGCGCGTGCGTTTCATTTAGGTCCAGTCCTATTTAAAAAAAGCCTTTTTAAAAGTTTTTTTAAAAGCCTGGTGTAGCGTGGCCGTCAGGGGGGTAGGACCCAAAGGCAGGACAGGCAGAGGCAGAGCAGTCTAAATTCAATAGGTTTATTCTCCAAAATCCAGGAAACAAGCAACAACAGTGACATTCAACAAAGATCAGACAAGGACCAGACAAAACAGGGGAGTATAAATACACGGCACAGGTGAACATAACTAACAATCAACACTAGGATAGGCTGGGGAACTAAGAGGACACAGGTGGAAACACTAGGCTAATCACAGTACAGGAGAGACAACAGAGGTAACAAAGGCAACAGAGGAAACCAGGAGACAAAGCATACTTACAAAATAAAAGTACACAAGAGTAAAGAAAACTAACTAAAACCAAGAACACATGAAATACAAGAGAGATACATACAGAACACGTCACAGCTGTGACACTACAGCGGTGAATCAGGCATGTTTGCACCTTATGCAACAGAACCTAAAGCAGTTAATTTTACTTCTGTATATCGATTTGACACAAGCACAGGACAACTGAATGGACAAAACCTCTAGCCGAATGAACACATCTTATTTCTTACTATTTTAAGAAAATCTTTCCAATAATGTTGCACAACCTGGCATTTAAATTTAAATGTATGCTCATGACATAAGACTGTAAGAATATCCAATGTGCAAGCCACACCTTCCAAACATTCAACCTGGCATGGTATTGTCCCATTGTCATTTAGGCCTACTAGTGTAATGTGTAGCATGGTAGCCTATTGTAATCGGTGTGTGTGTGTGTGTGTGCGTGCGTGCGTGCGTGCGTGCGTGCGCGCGTGCGTGCGCGCGTGCGTGCGCGCGTGCGTGCACGCGTGCGTGCGTGCACAATATTTTAATTAAACTTTGAGTCGAAAAGGTCAGCGGTCAAGGTCAGACTGACAATCGAGAGTCAGTACAAGACATGTCAGTACAGGAGATCACCAAGAACCTGGCTGGACTGTGCACACAGAGGCGAGGTGGTGTCTCTACCACACGAGACAGTTGAAAAAATAAATCAAGGTGTAAAAAAAAGATCCAAATATCCTTCTGCCTCGCCAAAGCTCAGATCATTCATCCTGGCAGAGGGCATGACCACATATGATATATTATGGGCAGAGCTCTCATCAGTACCTACGGCCAGTCGGCCACTCTGAAAATGGTGAGGTCTGTGGAATGTTCTACTACTGGATGCAAAAAGGACTTTGAACGACAAACATCACCCTAGAAACAAACTGTTTGTGATGATGCAACGCCTGAGATGCCCCAACAGCCAAGAAGGGTTCTAGGCTACATAGATATCCCCCCCGGCCACTGTTAGAGCAACAGCTACATGTGAACATGGCCAAAAAACTAAAAAGGAAAACATCAGACAATACGTGTTATTATGACACCATCTCTATAGAGCGTCGCAGTCCCGCCTCCTACCCTGGACCAGGAAATGAAACCCAATGCATTTCTTAAAGTATTTATTTAAAGACGGTTACGCCGCGGACAAAGCCAACTCGAGTCGTGACAACTCATGACAACACAAACAATATTTTGGACCAAACAAATAATTACAAAGAAGAAAAACAACAAAAAAAGTGTTGTAACCTGCCGTTTTTTTCTTCTTTCTAATTATTTGTTTGGTCCAAAATATTGTTTGTGTTGTCATGAGTTGTCACGACTCGAGTTGGCTTTGTCCGCGGCGTAACCGTCTTTAAATAAATACTTTAAGAAATGTCTATGAGAATAATGCATTGGGTTTCATTTCCTGGTCCAGGGTAGGAGGCGGGACTGCGACGCTCTATATGCTTGATCACTAATCTGAGAAATGCCGCTCATGTTATGTACCTGTACACATGTGACACTTGCACAATGATTGATCCTGTTGCTTTGTACACCTGCACAACTTTGCACATGTGGGTGATCATTGCAAGTATTGTCTGTTACTGACTGTACCTTACAAGTCTCTAAGTATTAGCGTATACTGCCCTTGCATTTATATCATTTTTCATTATTGTCATTCTATTCTAAATTTTATTTTCTTGCTTTTAATATATTTTGATCCCCAACATTGTGATGCTTGTAACATAATTCAGTGACAAATACAACTTCTTGAAACTTGAATCTTGGGGGTTTGCTCCCCAATTGCATGTGTTAATACCTTAGAAGCCCTATCCTTTAAACCCGAACTTTCTAGCCATTACACATGAAATTAAATTGTATTTTGCCAGTGTCATTCTGTTACATATTCAATCAAAGCTCATAATGCATTTTGAGGTTGTAGATGGGCTCTTTTCAGTGTGCAACACAATGCACAATGAAGTACAAATCAGTCATAATATAGAAAGAGACAGCCGGCTGGGGGCATTTCACTTTGACATATTCAAACTGAATGTGCTTTGATTGAGATACCATCTTTTGTTCCTCACATCACGTCATCAAAAGAAAATATGTATTATTGAATCTCTCTGGTACAAAGCAATGCATAATTAAGAGAGGATGTTAGATGTCAGGTACGTATCCTGCATTTGTTTCCAGGGGCGAGCTTTCACACAACTCCCATGGAAATCAAAGCCCTCTTTGACTCGTCTTACCATGACAGAAGTACTTGATAGGTTCATGTACGTAAAGGCCTGGATCAATACGCCGAGATCAATGTGCAGTCCAACCACCTGGGACATGTACCTGCAGACGAGATGGACAGATGGAGAGGAATGTAATGTTTTATTTCGTGATTATTATTATTTTATTTTTCCCAGGTATATGGCTCCCACAGGCTGTAATTACTGGAAACTGCAGAAGATCTGAAAACAAATGAAGGTCAAATGTTTCAGGATCAGTCTCGATGGTTTTAATGAGAATTAAATTTAAAAAAGTTCAACTGATGGTGTAGTCGACCATCAAGTACATCTTAACCCATTGAAACCGGGAAATAATCTGTGTCATTTTAAATGTTTGCGTTGGCTATTCAAAAATAGCAGGTATGCACGCTCACAGTGCGTCACTTTGTGCCGCAGCTTGTACGATCTGCTATTTTTGAACGTTTTTGAAAAATCACACCCGTGTGAACTGAGTGGTGCAAATCCCCCCCCATCTCTCTCTCTCTCTCTCTCTCTCTCATTAGCAGGCAACAGTGCAGCACTATCTCTCTCTCTCCGTTTCTGGCACAACAGCGCCACTTAATTGGTACTCATTGGTACTGGTGCTCATTAACGTCACACACAAACATAGGTAGTCACACACAAACATAGTTGAACACGGACATTGCTGTTCCTTGGAGTGGTTGCACCACTCAAAAATATTGAATGGTTTAGAAGGCATTCGTAGAATCGATCTCAGGTCTTAAAATGTTAAATATAAGTTTCACTTCAATTGCAAAGTAGCCAAAGATTGCATTCGTTTGAAATGCAGTTAGTGAGTTATCAAGTACTATACTTAACACTTAGGCCGCTAGCATTTATTGAAAAATTAGGATCTAATTCACGCCAGCATTTTTTAAATTTGAGCTCTTATTTTGAAAAGCCGCCATTTCCGCTCCACAAACAGTAGTCCTAAGTTAGGAGTTTTCACACAGCTGAGCGGGCCTTGTTTACAATGTGAATCCAGGCCGGAGCTCCGGAGAGCTCTAGATCGTCAGCTCTGTGCCTTCAAAGAAACGCTGTTTTGACCAAAAATGCCATCTGGGACAAGGAATAGGAGATACAAGCGATTGAAAGAAATGGATAGAATGGATTCTTATGGCGACGACGATCTAAGATGGGCGATCCAGTGCTGTGCTAACAACACAGCTAGCTAACCGGCTAACGTGAGTAGCATTTTGGCTCGAGCAATCGAACGCGCTATAAAAGCTCAATTGCCGAAGGCCGTCGGCAATGGCGTTAAGCGTCAGTATCAAAATTAGGCTTCAATTGACTTTAATCGTCGGCAATGGCGCGCTAAGTGTTAAGTACACTTTAGAGGCTTTACTTGAATAGTTCCAATGTCCAATAATTTTACTTCTACTCCACTACATCTCAGATCCAAACATTGTACTTTTACTCCACTCTGGATTAAATGGATTAACCACTTCAGCCCTATATACATATACATTGTGACGCATTGTGAGCTTGTAGATCGGCTATTTTCAAAATATGTTTATACATTTGAAGACGGTATGAAACGGGACATTTTGCATAATGAGTACTTGCGAAAAAGTACTACCATTTCGAATTCTGGACTTTTACTTCCGGACTTTTAAATGGGAGTACTTTTTCGACCTCACCCCACCTCTCAGGTGGTGACATCATCAGGTGTATGGGAGGGAGGGAGATCAGTGAGAAGACAGTCGATATCCCCCCTCTTATCCCTGGTGGTGAGATCTACAGGAAAATCAATCGCTTTCCTCCATTCTCTCTGCTGTTTTCAGCTTGCCTCGTTTCAAGCCTTTCAAAGAGACTGACTTGTGTCACAATGAAACCTGATTTTTGACTTTAAAGTGCACCATATAGTAAATAGGCTGCCGCATCAATAGATCTAAGGCACAGCATGGCTTAAGGAATCAGCGTGAATGATGTCCCTGTCTTACTTGCGTCTGTCTGGATTAAAAGGTTACTTCTATAACTTTGTAGATGTAGATACGCGGAAAGGAAAATAAATAAATCACCAAAAAACAATAACAAAGGTCTGTTCGATTTAACCTCTTGCCATTCAGTGCACGCAGTATGTAAAAAAGAAAATCTGCCAGCTGGAGGTATGAATATGTTAACACACGTAATTGCTTGAATTATGCGTTTGACAGGCACCCATTACTTCTTGTTGTGTGGCTTTATATTCTCGCAGCGAGGTGTATTGATTTTCCCCAGCTCTCATTTCAATACCCAAATTGAAATAGATGGATTGCCAGAGTGTCCACTCTCTTGCGTCATCTGAATGAGCCACGCAGGGGCTTATTTTCTCGATGGCATCTATAACTAACAGAATTAACGATCCGGCAGCTATTGCCGTGTAAAAGATAACAAAGGGAAGACTCTATAGGCTGGAGAGGAAGGGAGACAGCACGCAGTAGCAACGCTGAAGGAGAGAAGGCGTGAAATAGTGATCGATACCAGGACTCAGTGGGTGGGGGTGGTGGGGGCGGATCAGGCGGCGGAGCTAGGGGACTTCGATAGGATTCAGACAACATTTAAACACGCTAAGACCTGAGGCCGATTCTACAAATTCCTTCTAAAGCAGCAGTAGTTCTAACACTTTCAAGATTTTTCAAAAATGTTTAAAAATAGCAGATACACTAGCTCCATAGATTTTCTGAAAACGTAGGTTAAGATTTAGAAGCTGTTTCTTCTGCTTTTTTTTTTACACATGCAGAACATAGAATGTATGTACAGGTCTAAATGGGTTAACCACAGTTGTATTAGTATGTACGTAATACTTATGTAGGCCTGACCTTGATTAGCCTATAGTCGAATAGTCGACTAATCAATCGAGGGAGTCTGATTCGACTGCCAATCTCTTTCTTTGCATGACTCTACTGAGAGATTGCATGGTCAAATTTATTATATTAATTAACTAATAGGTTGTTTTGTTTTGGTCTTTTCATCTGCCTCAAGACTGGAGTTGGATTCTTATCGGCCGATGTTGTGTCGTTGTGTATTTATTCTCCTGTTTGACTCATTTGGCGCCCCATAGAGGGTGACGCCAACACCTTACTAGCTTCTATCGGTCTCCATTAGACAATACAACTTTGTGGTTCATTGTTCAACCCACTGCAGCTGGTCCCACCACCACACCAAACCGCCCAACGATCCAACCTCATTCTGGCTCTGACACCTCTCATGCAAGTGTGTGTGTGTGTGTGTGTGTGTGTGTGTGTGTGTGTGTGTGTGTGTGTGTGTGTGTGTGTGTGTGTGTGTGTGTGTGTGTGTGTGTGTGTGTGTGTGTGCGTGCGTGCGTGTGTGCAGCGCACGAACATGCACGCGTTTAATTCTCCCCCACAGGTGCTACTCACGCCTTGGCTTGGGTAGAGGACCGGGGTGTGATAAAACCGCTGCATGGTGTATATGTGTCACAGAAAATGGAGTCAAAGAGACGTCTGTCTCTCTTTCTCTATTTTTTTTCTTTTTCTTTTTACACAATCTGGTTCACTGTGTGAATAATATTGCATCGTAATTCTGCCTCGCTGTTCTTTATAAGAAACAAAATGGGGAGCATTGTTGTGCCGAAGCGGAGGGAATGACAAAGCCGAACTAAAGACCGGGGGGGGGGGGGGGGGGGGGTGACGTGTTGTCACTCTGTAGGACGTATACCCTCCTGGCCTTGGAATGTCTCCTCTTCAATTTCTCATTCTCATCACACAAACACAGCTTTGACACATTCTACTTTCACAACACATCCCAGTGTCATTAAAGACATAATGGAAGATGTGAGTCAGTCCTGACCTTACAGTGACAACGACGACATGATTTAAATCAATTGCCTACTCAAAAAGAATAGCAATACAAAACGTCTTTAGAGTCTCTACTTGTAATGAATGTTGTTGTGGTATTTCTCATGATATCTGAAATAATTACTCTGCATTTAGCCATCCTACCGTAATGCACATTAAAGGGCTCCAATTTTGTCTCCGACTTTACCCGCAGCGCGGCCCGCAATTCAGCCGCTGCCCGAAAATTACGAATATAGGAGCTTTCTCTGTCCCTTAATGGTATTTTCGTACAGCGTCACCCGCTATCTTTTTTGCCAACACCGGTATTTGCGCCTAGAGGTGTGGTCATGGGCGTGTTGGCACGCTTTCCCCTAAATTGCTATTTTGGTCACACACATTTGGGAAAGCGACAGTGGAGTTTAAAACCACCCGTAACTTATACCCGTAAGCCGTGTCAAATTAGTTTGGTAGAGCGACGCGGGCTGCGCGCCTGCATGGAGATGTCCTTGGAGTAAGGCATGCGTCATCTCTCCTTATTCGCTTTGTAATTTTCCTATAATCAGCAGAAGTGAGTGCCTTCCTTGTGTCCATTGTGTTTCTAATTGTATAGTCAAAGACTATGCACGATTCCATGCAAGCATTTGTTCGTTCAGTTTCAAATGGCGTTTAATCCAATTGACCGACCTTTCCTTTCCGCTCGATACCGTTTCGTAGAGACGGCCTCTCCATGCTCGATCTATATACCAAATGAAAGCCCGAATTTCGTAGTTTACATAGTAGGCCTACTTTGATTTTTTTTAAATGAGCAAGATTTGAGCGAGTTGTGACTCAATGAAAAGACGAGTGTTCTTGGCTCTGTGCAGGGTGGAGAAAAAAAATAACGAAATGAGGGGGGGGGGGGGGGGCAGCAAACGCAAGACTCTTCCATGGGCTATAGAACGTAAGGCTATGAAGCAATATAGCACTAACGGGCAACGGATAAGGGATCTATTAAAGGCAATGGCACGTGGACTGGTTAAATATGATTTAATTATTGTAACGCCCAAACCACACCTATGCATAATATAACGGGTAACAGAGGTGTTTAAGGGATTTAGACAGGTAACCAAAATACCAACTTTAGTGGGGGAACACCCTTTCCCCACTCCTAAATCCCCAAATAGTGGCTTTAGAAAGATGAGACAAAAATGGAGCCCTATAGGCTCTTGTTGTGTAGGCTATAAAGCCTACCTACAGTTATCTAAATTTATGTTTATGGATGTATGAGAGAGTGAGAGAGAGAGAGCTCAGTGTGCTCTTCTTATTTGGAGAACAGGCTTTACTGTGACGGAAAATGATTCAATACCGTAGCTTGTGACTATGGTCTGCTACGTTGCTCTGTCTATAGTTGTAAATGTATATAATAGTACAGATGTATAGAATGTACTGTATACCGACAACAGCAGCTGTCATCTCCAGGAAGCTGAATCTAAACAGTATAACACTAGACACTCACTCTGCTGTACTTACATGACACTCCTATAATTCTGGAAATATCAGCATGCCATGGACGTACATTCTATGTTCTGTGTAAAAAAGCAGAAGAAAAAGCAAAGCCAAAGGGATATTTCACTTTCAATAACAACTTTTGGTCATTTTACCGTCTACTCAGACGAACACCCCAGACAGTTTTTAAGTTGCTCGATTCAGTATTTAGATATTTGATATTAATTTTAGCTGCCCCGCCCCCTTCCTATACAAACTCCATTTTAACCATCCTAACCTCCCTGCCTGTGTTTTTTTGTATAACGTTTTTCATTTTAATCAATTTGTAAAATGAAAAGCATCAGGGAAAGAATAAGGCTCCATAAAAAATATTATTACGAGGGCAGTATGAGTCACCAGAAAAGAGGATGGGTGTTTTTGATGAATCCATCATGGTTAAAAAGGCGAATGAACTTACAATGGGTTTGTATAGTGTGATGGCCCCCTGTCACACTATACAAGTGTTTAGTGTGACTGTTTCGTCTCTCTCTCTCTCTCTCTCTCTACCATTGCATTAAGAGAGAAGCAAGAGTAGTACTGTGGAGAACTCTAGAAAAGCCTCTGAATCTCATAGAATGAGTGGGCCTGAGCCCCGGGGCAGACACGAACCACCTGGGGGAGAACATGACTCCACTTTGTACTTTGGAGACTTTTTTTTTTCTTGTTCTTCAACTAATGTCTATTTTAGTCATGAATAGGTATGAGAGGAGAACAAGCTATTGCCTTTAATTAGAAACCCACAGTACATGAGAATTGTGATCTTTTTGTTCTTTGACTAATGAGGCAGTGTGTATCAGGAAATATGCAATTCCTTCTTACCTGAGAATAAGTTCGGGCCACCCTGAAGGGGTTGACCTACAAAAAGTTATCAGGGTAAGAGTGTGTTTGTGCGTGCGCACAAGTGCTTAAGAGCTGTGCGCGAGCTTTACCCAGCCACACAGAGCAAAAATTAGGTGTACATTATAACAAGAAAGTCATGGCTCTGTCTATGACATGGCAAGTGCGGGCAGGAAAATGTCAATTCCTCTATGGAGAAGCACGTAATACCTCTCTCAGAGGAGAAGGGGAGCCCACGTGCACTCGCTTACAGTACGAAGACAAAAAATAAAAACACTTCTATAGTCTTCTTGACTTCTTCCTTTTTTACTTTTGTTATGCCTTCATCTGCTCCTCAACAGACAGGAGGTCCTCGGGGAGACCTGACAAGAGTTGTGTGTGCGCGCACACGCACACACTAGTCAGTGCGCATTCACCGTTCCCCTGTCAAAATGAGGCACGTTTTATGTCAAGGTTAAGAAAAGGAGATCCAGATTCAGAGCAAGGGGAGTGAAGAAGGAGACAACAGAGAAAGATTTTTGTCAGTCTCTCTCTCTCTCTCTCTCTCTCTCTCTCTCTCTCTCTCTGTTTTGTCAGCTCTTTTGACAAATGCTATATAGCTGACCTGAGCTCTGCTCCCTTTGCACAGCATCCCTCCCTTGGCCTCAAACCGTTGGCACTTCTGTCTGTCAACATGGCAATACCTTTACTGCTGGTTCACCGTCAGTGGCAACATTCCTTTCTCGCCCACCTGTCTCTTCCTCAGAGTCCCACACCCCCCCATTCTTAAAATCAAAGAGACATGGTTACTATAGAGACTGGATATGGCTTAGGGTGACAGCTCATCTAATTGTTTCCTTCCAGACATGACCTACATAAGCAGGAAATGAGAATAGAGAATACATCTAAACAGAAACAACCGTGGTCATATCTCAGTGATGAGGTCTGTATGCTTCAGTTGTGGGCAACAAAAGGGATGAACTGATGTCAATATATAAAAGAGGAAATTATAATAAGATGTCCAGACAGCCCGACTGGCCAATTGACAGATCGATCAAATCAAATATTGTTGTTTTTCGCTTGCTTTTTAACGTTTCTCCCTATGTGCTTTTTATGCTTATGCTTAAACCTCATGTAAATAGAATACCTGCTGGTAATATGCTGCTAGATAGGGTTAGTTAATATCTTGATAGTTTTGTTTTCTCTTTATTCTTTTTTTCTCCTGGCCCTCCAATTTTCTCCATTTCTGAAAAAAAAAGAAATGATGGAGCTTACACAACACAACACATTTCACCCACTTGCAAAACCAGTGACGATGACGATGAAGTTGATTTTGATTCTTGACAAATACGAGATACAGTATACATAATACTGCGAGTGAAGTTCCGAATGGTGTGCATACATATAGGTCTCTGTCTCTGAGCATCACTGCTGGATGATAATGCACCACACAGTGACTGGTAAAATAAAAAGTTGTTTGAACTTCGTGGCGTCCTGTGTCCAGTGTATTTCTACTCCGGTGAAAGTCAAGATGAAAGTGAGCTCAGGGCACGGGCATGCAGAATCAAAGTCTATTTGAAAATTGATAAAAACCTGAACTAATAATTTACAGGCTCTTGCTGTGCAGTAAAAATCCATGTGTTAATGTTGTACTATTTCTGTGTTATCCATGCCTAACCAGGCCCTCCCACCTCTTTTAGGTCTCCGTTCTTCTCTTTATCCAGCAACATTTCTCTCTACAGTTCAGAGGCAGGAGGGGGAGAAACAGGAGGATGGTGTAGGAGGGAGAGCAGGGAGTAAGAAGGCCGTGGAGATGCACTCAGGTGAAGCCCTGTCAACAGGAGCAGGCGTGTTCTGTTCCCACGTCTGAGACAGAGCACTGCATGCAGATAAACTGCTGAATTTGCATTGGCCATGTTTGTGTGGAGATCGTGCGCACGCTTGTGTGTACAGTACGTGCATGCCTGCATGCATCCCTGACAAGTGTGTCCATGATCAGATTTAGCTCGTGAATATCACTCGAGTCGCAATAACATATTTGTATTTCCTGCGATGACGCATCGCAGGCTTAAGTAGCCCGCCTTGCGACCCTCACTCATATCATGCTTTGATGTCCTTGAGGCAGTGTTTCTTCAAAGACGTGACTGGACTACTCTTGAACTACAATCTACAAAGTAACTAACTAAGGTAACTGCAGTACTTAAGTAAATGTACTTAGTTACTTTCCACCACTGCCTACTGGTAGTGTGCACAAAGAATGTTGCGCTAATCGGTCTAGCGGTTTGCGAGATTAACTCTGGACAAACGGCCTCCTACAGAGCCACGCCATAAAGAATGAGAGGTGACAGATTAATGTTAACCTTTTCTCACACATGGCAAACGTACCTTCCTCATTCCTCACTGCTCACACACACACACACACACACACATACACACACGCACACGGGTGTGTGTACTATTTTTTTTTTAAGAGTTCAGTCCTTTCAATTTAACACATTGCCTGTCTTTGGCAATCCAACGCTTCCCTGCCTAAGAAGCATATTTACATCTTTAGGTCTTTTAGATATGTAGCCAGGCAAAGTTGAGCCTCAAGGGCCACCATAGACTGGCTGCCCTGTCACTTCCTTGTCAATCAGTGTTGACTATTTAAAGGCCCTGCAGTCTAACAAACACAGGTTTCTTGGTGTTGGCTGTGGGTCCTGAGATCATCTTTTAATTGTGTTTTAGCTTTTCCCTGCCTTTGGGTGAGTTCATGTGCCAGAGGGGCAGATGTGAATGAACAAACACTCAAATAGATGTCACCACTGCTGTTTTGTTTATACTGATTTTAGTGTTTGATTGTATTAATTGAGCCATTTATTTTGTATTCATGTTTTGTTTTATTTTAGAAATCAATTACATTCCACAGCATTTATATTTATTTAGCCATTTAATAATACATAACTCTCTATCAGAATGTCTATACCATTGAAATATTGTTCTGACCTATTGTTCTGACCTAACTTAAATAAAACGATCATATGCTTGGGGGAACTCATGTCTCAACTCTCATTGGTAAACTTGTGCATATTGGGAACCCGATTTACAGAGTTATTCAATGTATTTCCTTGATACCAATATCAAGGTGGCATATTCATTTTGTAAGCATTAAGAGTAAATTCCTTGACCATCAGGTTACGATTTATGATAGAGTGCGGTCGTAATGCAACATTAGCATTGGGTTGCTCTAGCTAGCGGTAAACAGGCCATGTTGCCCTGACCGCCCTGGCCGCTCCATAGACTTCTGTGTACACAGCGATCTTAAAGGCGTAGTGAAATGAAAAATGTTTTTCACACTTTTAGACCACATCCGTGGTCATATGAGCATACCTAACAATGGATGCCAAAAAAATGGGTACATTTGTGTATTTTTATATCAAAAGTCCATAATCGAATTTGAATTACTTCCTGAAAACGAAAACGTACCGCGCGATGATGTGTCGAGGCCCACATCGATAAAAGCCAATAAAAATGAAGCTCACCCGTTTGATTCCCCATATCTGCGTGTCCGTCCAACACTGTCCAACACAGCTGCTACTGATTACAGAAATCCTCAGTTTTTATTCCCATTCAAGATAACATCCAAACAGTGTATTACTCGGTTTCAACTTAAAGGAGAATTCCATGCTAGAAGGCTTTCTTACCTTTCTTACCTTTCTTTGTAGTCGTTACGTCCCCACCAAAGAGGTCCAGGCGTTTTTTTGTGCAAAAACTCCTTATTGGCTATTTCCCCTACCATAAGCCCTCAATGAATTGCATTGAATTGAATGGGAATTGAATGGGGCTATGGGGTGTTGTGCTAATTTGCTTATTTCCATCGAAATAAGTAGTAAAGTGTGCCACTTGGGATATTATTTACATTATGAAGAGAGGATATATACAAAAAAATTATAATTTTGAGCGATGGGAATAAGCGAATTAGCACAACACCCCATAGCCCCATTCAATTCCCATTCAATCCAATGCAATTCATTTAGGGCTTATGGTAGGGGAAATAGCCAATAAGGAGCTTTTGCACAAAATAACACCTGGACCTCTTTGGTGGGGACGTAACAACTACAAAGAAAGGTAAGAAAGCCTTTTAGTATGGAATTCTCCTTTAATCATCACGCTAAAATATGTATCTGAAAACATTATAGGGTAGAAATAAGCCACATAACAGTAAACTGGTACAGCTTGCAGACTATCTGACTTGTAAACAAACACACCATGTGTCCTGCTTATAGCATATAGCTACCGCCCCTAGCTACCGTCCCATCGCCTGAAGGGATGCAATGCTCTGATTGGTTCAGAAACTTCAGAGCCAGTCTTTCAAGCTGAAACCGTCTGAAACTTAAAATAACCACCATTTCCGTTTCCCTACACCTTTAAAACGCTATTTTCTCGGCAGCCATGACAGGGAGGGCCATCTGGTGAGGGTTAAGTCTGGCAGTCAATTCTGTCAACCGTCATTCAGTGCATCTCACTCTTACTTGATTTGTTTGTTTCTAAGGAGATGGAATGAGAACTCAACAGCAATTCAACAGCAAACATAATTCATCTTCATAAATAATCAATATCCAGTGCTGATAAGAGGAATGATTTAAAACAAGTGTCTAAATGAAGCAGGGGGGAGCGCAGCTGCCTTTTTGGCATCATGAACCCTGAACAAATGCCTTCAGTGTGTGTGTGTGTGTGTGTGTGTGTGTGTGTGTGTGTGAGACTGACTGGTGCCCCCCCGTGTAATGTATGCATTCACGGCACACGCCTGAGTGAATTCGTATTGGGGGTGGGGCCATGTGACGCATGCGTTTATGTCAGTTTGTTTGTGTGTGTGTGCATACGCACATATGTGGTAGATGGAACCCCCCACCCGAGCTCGGAGGCGGACAACTTGTTGACTGCATGGCCAAGCTGTCTGATATGGCTCATGTTCATTTAATGAGTGAATAGCACACACGGTGGGAGATGGTCATAGAGCATTATAAAGTCAAATGAGAATTTGTAATAGGCTGTCTACTAAAATCAATAGCTGTGGCACGCAGAGAAAAATGGACTGTTTGCAAGGGTAAGAGAACACAAGTTACCCGACAAATCAATGGTACTGTATATGAGCTAACATCAACTTGCGACAGGAGCAGTTCCTATTGAGTGAAGATTCTCTTTTTATGAAAGAAATAAAATATTCAAGGTCTTATTAGCTATGGATCCTTTTAAAGTAGAAAGGAAACAATATGGGTTATCTGTAGGAAAACGGGCCCCAAAAAGACAACAGTGGGAAGCAAAAGACACATGCATGGGTAAGATGTATTTACTAAACGGTACACAACATAATGCTACCTCTGGGTCTCAGTTGCTTTGCGATACGTCCAGTGCAGAGTTATTTTGGTGAATAAATGCTGCAGATTCTACTACATTATGGTCATGGTTAAACCCTGGCAGGTCAGAGGATGCATTTTAGCTCAGAGCCTTTACAATCTGTCAAGCAACTATTGACTGCTATTTAAATCAATCGTGTATTCATGTGTGGTTTTTTTGTGTCCCGATGGCTGCTTGGTGAAAAATGAATTTCCGGAAGGACAAATAATTGCATCTATCGATCTAGCATCTATCTAGAGTAAAGATACCAAGGATTCGTTAGTGATGTTGGTGTCATGCGACACCAAGTTATTCAGACTCACTCAACTTTTCTCCGCCACGTGGAAAGGCCTGGTGATACAATTAAGGACCGCCTTCTCGCTGGTACATCGGCACCAGTCCGCAGTCCGGGTCTTTGGAACCTCTGCTCTAGATACTGTTAGTAGGTTGGGAGCTAACTATCCTTGTACGGTACTCCCTCTCATTGGGGCAACTTCTAGCCTGGGAAATATTATTTGCGACCATAAGTCACAGATTACTATGAAAACCTGCCTGCAAAAACCGTCCGTCCGTCTGTCAGGTAGGTCACGCCTCCAAATTTGGTATCATGCCTTGTGACATCATGCCTCGTGACATCACAAGGTCCATATATGGGAATTTCCCCTAATACAATCCCTGTTATGTCCATTATGGAGATCCCTGATGTCATCAATATTAAGCCCATATATGGGAATGTCATTATATGGCCATATTGTGACTCATGATATCTCATGATAACCAATGTGGTTTCTGCAACGCGTCACACTTGCAAATTAACCAAGTTGGTACAACACATTGATCTCCATATGTGGAGCTGACTATCAGCACCTGGATCTCCATATATGAAGATCACAGCACTGACCTCATGAAACCTTGGATAGCCATACATGTTTTTACATACTAGATCTGCATATATGGAGCCAGCACACACTAGCATGCATGCACACACAAACTTTGGTCTGGCTTACAGTATAACCAGCCTGGGAAAACCATTATTTGAGCTATTGACATAATATACAGAAGCTTTCCAAAAACATTGATTGCACATTTCAAGCACATGCAATACACTGTAGGCAGTATTATGCGTGTCTACTTTTAAGTACCAGGTCTTATTACTTAACTTAAGACCTGGAGGCGTGGTCAATGCTGTTTGGCCACTCAGAATAGCCAAATGGCATTGATCACGCCTCACGGTCTTAAGTTAAGTAATAAGACCTGGTACTTAAGACACACATAATACTGCCCTGTATGTCTCTGATGTGGCCTGCCTGCCAGCCATTTATGCGAATGTTCAACATGATTCCAGTCACACCACTGAAAGAATAGCCTACTGTAAATAATGATCAAGGTCATTCCCTCTCAGAAACTTGAAAATGTAGATTTATTCTGCACAGCTAATGTAGTGT
Source organism: Electrona antarctica (assembly GCF_951216825.1). Lineage (NCBI taxonomy): Eukaryota > Metazoa > Chordata > Actinopteri > Myctophiformes > Myctophidae > Electrona > Electrona antarctica. The sequence goes on along the minus strand of NC_136796.1, from coordinate 29,503,541 downwards.
TCCATCTAATATTTGAGCGTGCAGGACGGTGGATCGGATAGAGATTTCTGTCAATTTAGTCAGCTTTATTTATTTTGGTGATTTTCTTCTCTTTTCTTTTTGCTACTTTTCTTTTTAGCTTATCTTGCAGCTCCAGAGGACGTATGACGTGGAAAGGTAGATTACTTTCATTTTTATAAAAACACAATTTTACGACTTTTATTTCTGGTGACTTCACAAAAAAGACACTTTGAGAGGGGGGAAGTATAGATATGATAAATAATAATAATAATAATAATAATAATAATAATAATAATAATGGTGAATGAGTCATGGCACATTGTATGCATGGCAGAATCTTCTCATGGGGATCCATCACCTCCCGTTCCCCAAAATAGTAATTATCTCTCTACATCATGTGCCAGCCTAACTTTAGCCTCTCATTATCTCTCTGTTGCTGCTGTCTATGTTGGCAATTCATGATTGGGTCCCCGAGGACCAGTACTTAATGCATCTGCGTTAAGTAAACACAGAGAGAACAAAGAAAAGCATAGAGCAGCGTGATGACAGAGAAAAGCAAACCATACACGCACATCACCAACCTTTTGTTTGCATAGTAGGAGTGCATAGTATCTTGTTATTAATTTTACATTTCAAACCATGAGTCGATGTGCTAATCCAAAATAAATCGCAAAGCACAATGCAAATAGTAGCATAGTAACTAGTCTGGTGGTGACCCCCATATCACTTTTATAATATAATATTTTATAATAATTCTAATAATTTTGCCCCGAGTCAGATTTCACTTTAATACCTTATATTTAATATTGTAAGCTTGTAGATCTGTTCAAGCTGTTACTTTGGGCTGTTTATCTGTAAAGACAATCGGACCAGCATGACTGGGAGGTCATTTTGACCTATTTTCTGAGATTTTGAAGTTGATTATCTTTGCCCATGAAGCTTTCAGAAGGTTCCCCTTCCATGACCATCATCATCCATCATCAATGTTTGACATCTGAAACATTTTCTAAATATGAATTTAAGCACATGCTACTTCTGTCACATTTTACTTCAGTCATGCTATTAATTAATCGGTCCAATTGATTAATCGGACCGATGCCGATTAATCAAAAAACAACTAGAATCGGCCGCTATACCGATGTGTTTGCCGATTATTCTCCCATCACTAATAGAATGCTGTAAAATATTATTGGTATTTAATAAATACCAATAATATTTTACAGCATTCTATAAATATAGATTGAGGAAAAAAGTAGTATGAGTTTAGAACTCACCAAAATGGATGACACAAAAAAGCCAGAGGCTTGTTTCCACTGTGGCCCATTAGACATTCAACACTCAAAACAAAACGACAAAAGTTGTTAACCCTTAGAAGATGAAAGACGCCAATTGGCGTCTTCATCAGAATTCCGTAAATGATCAATGACGCCAATTGGCGTCTTCACAGTTTTTGATGAATCTAAACATATTAATATGCTCCGAAGCGCTGTTTAAATTCCTGAGCTTATATTCCAACTACATTACCCAGAAAACCCGTGTCACGTGACACACGTGTACGTGTTGCCATTGGAAGCTGGTCCCACCCCCTGTAAACAGTGGGGGCAGAGGGAGTCTTCATAGTTTTCATTGTTTTGCCTGTTTGCCGTCTCGCCCGAGCGATTTTCTAGCAGAAAAAGTTGAAAGCAGTACTATTTATTTGAGCGAGTTTTGTGGTAGTAGTATTGATCCATACGCGTCCCAGTCGCCTTCTCCAGGCGGAGTAGCCCTGGTCCAGTGCTTACAGCGAGACTCGCTGCTCCCTCCCTCCTTTTTTCATTGTCTCCCCATCGTCGTCCGATGAGCTATACCGGGAAACCATTGAAGAAGACGATCAACCCGGAATGTTTTGAGGTAATCTTATTGTAGAAAATGCCCTTCTATAGTGATCAGAAATCATAAGATGATCGCTACAAATAGATGCTTGGATAATTACTACTACTAGTCAGATCATGACGCCAGAATGACTCACCACGATGGCCCCCAGCCATTAGCCAGCACCGAAGGTGCTGGCTAATGGTGTTGGTCGGTGCATTGGTGCTGGCTAAGGGCTGGAGGGGGGGGGTTGGTGTCGATCGGTTGGTTGGTGCAGTACAAATGTATCGTAGCAGGCATGCACGCATGGCAGTACAAGTATTTTATATTGTAGCGTGCCTTATAGGCGATCTGATCTTTAGAGTAATGTTCGCTCCTTTTATTTACTGTCTACAAAGACGGAGAACAAACATGCATCGTTTACTGAAGCAACGCGTGGTTATGATGACGTTGCTACAAGGATCGGAGGGGGGACGGGGAGTGAAGCTAACAGTAGCGTATTATATAAGATCTGTATGACGTTTCATTGACGTCTGAGCTTGCATGATAATTGCATTCATTGTATATTGTATACAATCATGATTGTACATTGTTTAGTGTGTCTCCGTGTGATGATGATGATGACGATGATGTCAGATAGCCTACGTCCCCCCCCCCCCCCCCCAACTGGCTATTGGCCGGGCTGACTACAGCTAAATGTTTATTTTTATATATTTAGAACTGGCATCGGAGGAGGAGGATGATGATGATGATGATGATGATGATGATGATGATGAAGACGAAGAGTCAAGACTGCGATGGAGTTCTCCGACACTGAACCGGATGCATTCATTCATTTCAGTTGTTGTTTTTTTTTAAATTTAGCCTACACACACACACACCGTCAAGAACAACTGGAATGCAGTGGTTTGGGGACACTGGGGAGTTTGGGGACAACTGTTTTGTATGTAGGCCTATTTATTTTCTGTAATATTTATTATAATTGTATTATGTTAGTAGTCATAAAAAATAAAAGACAAGCTTTTACAATGAGTTAGACCTGTCATGGCTATTTTGTTCACTAGTCTGAGGTTTATGGTTTGACTAAGCGAGTTTCAACTGTGATTTACTCTGTAACGGTAGATGGTAAGAACCCAATTTTTTTGTTATAATACAGTATACATTCAAGTCTATATTTTGATACATATCATGGGCACAAAGTCATATCAAAACAATGTCCTTGGATGAGTTTTTTATCAAAACTGTTTCTTCACAACAGGTTTTTGAGATACATGCATGAATAGACACGGTACTGGTAAGACTATGTAAACATGGTATATATCAAAATGTGCGTTAGAATGTCTAATTTTACCCCAAAAAAGAATTGAGTTTATATGATGTTCCATTTCAGAGCTAGGGGGACTTTTAGCTGGATAGGTCAGATTGATCATGACTGACCATGCTATTTATAGATGGCAAAATATCTACAGTGGTACATGTGAGAAACTTTTTATTTTATTTTAATTGAACTAGACAACTCACCCTTTAAAATGAGATATTGCATGGCTATGTACGCCCAGCAGAAAAAAAGTTATTTAGAAAATAAAACTTCAACCGGTCATAACTTTTTTTGTTGTCCTAGAAACACTACCCAGTGTAAATGCAGGCTCTTTTAAATGGCTTCCAACACCACAACTAAACATTTTATCAACTCAGTTCATTTTTTTCCTGGAAGCAGACAAGCCAAGCTTTCTCTGAAGGTCTTTCGTTGTCACACATTCACAACAGAGAATTTTCAATAAATCATTCAAAAACGCCATTCTGCCATAGAGAAGTCTAAAAACTATATAGAAATCCATGAAACTCTCAAAGAGTTAAGGAATCTCACATTATTTTGTTTTTATTTCCTGTCTAAACAGGATGTTGTGGTCACACCAGGAAGAGAATGTATCAGTGTGAATTGCAATCTTGCTCCATCCTCTTCACATGCTTATTAAGACGCAATGACTGTGAGTAGGCTATACTTATATTGTTGATATGACTGAGCACCTTATTTGTGAACCTTAGCCGAAAGTTGTATTACTGTTCTCTTTAATTTGGATGCTATATGGTCTGTTGTGTATTATGCTACATTGATAGCTAATGTAAACTCTTTAATGTTATAGTCTAGTTTACCTTAATTGATTGTGAGCCTAAAAAGAGAACTACCGGTACATGTTATGTACAGTGTTTACCTACCTCATTGGTGTAAAGAGCACACATTACAGTACATTTAGTAGCCTACCCACCTGCTAATCACCTGCTGTACATCTTTTACCTTGTTGTGTACATTATACTTCTACATCTTGGCTGTATGCAATACTTGCTGGCTTATTTGTTATATTATATTATATTGTATTTACTTTTATTCTGAAACTGAAACACGTTGTACTGTTTATGCTTTGTTTCAGTTTCACACTTTGTTTTAAAGTTTTTTTAATTTGCAAACTGAGTTTGGCTCTTGAAACGATTGCACACACATACTGTAGATAATTGATAGCCTAGCCTACAGCAATATGACTGGTGGATGATATCACCTGGAGACATAAAGCAAGTTGCTGGCGGGTTGACCACACACACACACACACACACACACACACACACACACACACACACACACACACACACACACACACACACACACACACACACACACACACACACACACACACACACACACACACACACACCATCATTGTCGGCGATCACTCTGTGTCAACTCGAGTATGATGGTCCTCCTGGGGGGTCCTTATTGTGGGTCCTCAGATGACTATGAAGTCCAATTCTGGAACCACACACTATGTATATTTTTCTCCATGACAGTCAGAGGCCCCCCTCTGCTGCAGCCTTCCTCCACTTTCACAGCCGTTGTGGACATCCAACTATTTGTTGGAAACCATCCTCCGCCTGCTCCGCTGTTGAGGTCTTTTGCTGGGTCGCGCTTCGTCTGGCACCTCCCCCTCGACCGTACTGCCATGGGTGACCCTACCAGGAGCTAAGCTCCCGACGGCATCACTCTTGGGATCTTTGGCACACACAAGCTTCTCCACCACGATAAGGTGACGACCCTCCGGAGAAGGAAGACACACACACACACACACACACACACACACACACACACACACACACACACACACACACACACACACACACACACACACACACACACACACACACACACACACACACACACACTTACTTTTGACATACTGTAAACAACACAAACAAAATAATGATATATACAGTACATCACATACCTGGAATGTGACCCTACCGTTTAACCTGACCCAGAAAGAAAACGCCAGACACAATGGGCGTCTCACTCTTTTCCTCTACATTCTCCTCGATCTCACCTCGTCTTTTGTCGTTCCAACCAAACCTCTGGAGGGGGGGATTTTCATTGACAGCTGAGAACATGAATGCTACAACGCACTCAAGTCACTCATTTCTCTCCCAAGCTGTCACTTAGTAGATCCCGGAGCTCTTGCCCATGCGTCTACCTGTCTGTTTCGCTGTCTGTCTCTCTCTGTCATCTTCTCTATGACTGGGCCTGTCTAAACTTTTCTTTTCTTTTCTTTCTCCCTTTCCCCCTCCCCTTCTTTTTTTTGTTCCCAACAAACTGCTGCAGTCACCGTCTCACTGTCGTAGATGCCACAAGGACAGTACTTTAGTTATTATATTACACTAGAAACACCTGCGTTAGTTATTATATTACACTAGAAACACCTGCGTTAGTTATTATATTACACTAGAAACACCTGCGTTAGTTATTATATTACACTAGAAACACCTGCGTTAGTTATTATATTACACTAGAAACACCTGCTTTTAGTTATATTACACTAGAAACACCTGCTTTAGTTATTATATTACACTAGAAACAGCTGCTTTAGTTATTATATTACACTAGAAACACCTGCTCTAGTTATTATATTACACTAGAAACACCTGCTTTAGTTATTATATTACACTAGAAACACCTGCTTTAGTTATTATATTACACTAGAAACACCTGCTTTAATTATTATATTACACTAGAAACACCTGCTTTAGTTATTATATTACACTAGAAACAGCTGCTTTATTTATTATATTACACTGGAAACACCTGCTTTAGTTATTATATTACACTAGAAACACCTGCTTTAGTTATTATATTACACTAGAAACAGCTGCTTTAGTTATTATATTACACTAGAAACACCTGCTTTAGTTATTATATTACACTAGAAACACCTGCTGAATGTGAATTAATGTGGTCACAGGAGCCATGTCAGACCTTCTCTCTATATATGACATCACATTCATGCAAATGTTGCAGATACCCTACCACACCCGGTCAAGTAATTCCCCCAAATTCAAGGTACCAAAAGTTAACTCTGAACTTGGTCGATCTGCTTTTAGCTTCTGTGGCCCTAATACATACATACCACATTGCTACCCTTGAGTCGTTTTAAAACCTTGGTGAGCATACAGACCCCCACAATATACTTTTTTAGATCGTTTTGAAATTTGTCTTAGCTTTTTATTTGTAATTCACATTGCATAACTTTTGTTTTTTTTCTTCCTGATATTCTGATGTATTGTGATGTTTTCTATATGATATTGTATTACTCGACGACACTGAAAATGAGTTTAATTACTCTGTGTAATTTCGAAAATAAATACAACTTGAATGAATGAATGAATTAATGAATGAATGAATTATAACCACACCTGTGGGCCAATTAGACTAGAGTGTTTAAAATAGCAGAGCTTAACTCATCACAATGCGACATGCAGTATATGTGGCACTTCCGCTCTCCTCCCCCCACTGGGCTGCACACCTATACTCTCCCACCTCCACCTCCCTTCTCAGTATGAAGCACCACTGTTGCGCTGGCCGCTGTGATGGGTGGTATAATATTTCAGTTGTCGAACATGGAACGTCTTGCATAATAGCTGGCAACTGTGAGCTGTACGCTTTGGGGGACAGCTAAATATCAGTGTGCAAAAGACTGACAGCTGAGGCAGCGATGATGGCCGTGCAGAGATAAAGCCCTGTGGCAATGCACCACTCTCTTCACGCACTATAGAACGAATGCTCACAGACAAACAAGCACTCTAAACAGGTGCATGCTTACAGTGCACATACTTGCACACTTCTATGGGTTTTGCAATCACAGATAACCATGCTTTCATCTTTGGGCCCATCAACCAATGTACAATATATACTTTACTGTACACTGTACTGTTTCTATCTCTTTCTCCTCTGTTACTCTCTACATCTATCCTCTCACTGAATACTACACAGTAATTGAGCGAACCCGAAAAAAGAATGCCGCAACCACTTCTTTACCACCACTGTGAACTTGTGATCTGACATACCTAAAAACGGCCAATTCTAAAAACAATGTCTTCTAAATCCTAAGAACTGACATGTTTCTATGTCAGTGGTGCTCAAACCTTTTTTATGTCGAGGACCCCCAGAATGATCTGTATTTGGCCGCGGACGCCCATCAGTTTGACGTCATCGAGTTCAAATGGTGCTGATTGGCCGTAGCCGTGGTATCAGATTTTCAACCGAGGCTGACATACAGTAGAGTTACCAGAGGCTACCAGACCTGAATCGCCCAGAATAATAATAATATTGTTTAATGGGCGTGGCTAGCGATGCAGGAGCTGGAGCCAGGCTAACAAGCTAGCACTGTGAGGAGACACTGAGATGCTGTCAGAAGGATGAGGGCATGGCATTGTGTGTGCTCTTTTCCAGAAGTGACTGAGCCATTCTGCACACGGCAGGTCACCCGCTTCCCTTGTCTCGGATATAAACCGATCGAGGAGCGTGAAACTTATAACGCTATGCAAGCTGAAAATGCACAAAAATCGTGCAAAGGCGAGCCCGAAAGGAAGTGGAGTTGTGATGATGTGGTCAAATAAGAGGCGCGAGGGGCAGGGAGACAGAACAGAAGGGGAGACATCAACAGGTATGAGAGGATGTGCATCAAAGACTTGGCTACTTCTGTACACAGCAGCACGGCAAAGGAGAGACTAGGGAAGGAACAGGCTGCCCACAAAGAAAAAGAATGAACAATGGGAGGAGAATTGGGAGATGGCTGTTATAGGCATCAAGTTTCCTCAACCATGACCTGCTACTCTCTCCTCCACTCCCCCCCTCCCCCCTCCCCCAAGGCAGGCTGCACTTGTAATTGGCTGTCCATGAGTTCAGTGCACGCGTGTGCATGTGTGAACATTACATGTGGCTTCCTCCTACACATTGTGCAATATGTTTCAATCATCATAATGTCATGTTTTTAACTATTGGATGACGACAATGATAGGAGATCTCTGAAAAACATCTATCTCTATCTCTCACACACACACACACACACACACACACACACACACACACACACACCGGCTCACGCACGCACGCACGCACACACACACACACACACACACACACACGCACGCACGCACGCACGCACGCACGCACGCACGCACACCGGCACACGCACGCACACATCACCGTTGCCATCTCATCTTTCATTCTCATTGGAATGAGAGGCAATCTTGGCAGGATAAAATCTCATCATTTCCTTTATTGGCCAATCAAAATGACAACTGGCACAGGATATGAGCAAACGAGGCCTCATATTAACCAATCAAAAACTTTTTTTCCCGCTCAGACATGCAATATGTCAACACGCCCAACCAAATCTAAGAAGCCTGGTGTGCCAGTAAAACGTCTTGAGACTAGAAAACAGCGACACTGCATTCATGGTTGTTCTCATTATTTCTCTGTGACAAGACTCGATCCAAAACACGCCTCGGCTGCGGTAGACACTGATGACAATGCTGCTGAAGTTATAATATAATAATGCTGCTGAAGATTCAGTAATAATATTTTGATCTGTCCGCCACAATATTCTCTCAAGTGAGAACTCTTTACTTGTTACATTCTGGTTGAAATTATGCTTGAAATGGCCATATTAGTCACAGAGGAACAATTATGTGTCTCTTGTAAACTTGAACTCTGCTACATAAGATTATTATGGTTCATTCTTTCCCATACAAATACAAATCCTACCTTCTCTAATAATGATAATATTCCAGTCTATTTTATAATGGCTGAGCATGACTCACTTCACTTGCGCTCCTTGTAAAATACTGCACGTATTGACATCATTTTCTGTGTTTGTATAAATCCATAAGTCTGCAAGACATGTTTTATTACTGTAAGTGGACTAATAGAGAAATATATACATACACATATAGTTCACACACGATCAATGAAGTGGTTTCCACATAACATGCTTGGGTAACATGCTCCGCCATGCATCACAGACTGAACTGACGGTCATGGGTCAGGTAAGCCATTTTGTCTTCAGTCAAATATAATTTCTAACCACTCTAATCAATATTTATTCACTTGCTAGTTTGTTTTTGCCTCCATGTAAAGCCACTGTATCTTCATTAGTGGTGCTGTGTTCCTGAGAGTTATTCATTTTGTTTCATTTTCATTGCAGAAACAAATATGGATTAGCTTTGTCTGCGAGGCCTTCGTTAGCTTGATGGCTTTGTGTGTGTGTGTGTGTGTGTGTGTGTGTGTGTGTGTGTGTGTGTGTGTGTGTGTGTGTGTGTGTGTGTGTGTGTGTGTGTGTGTGTGTGTGTGTGTGTGTGTGTGTGTGTGTGTGTGTTGGTTTGTTTAGTATCTATCACTTCATTACAATAATTATTTTTATTTATTTGTGTTAGAGCGATTAAAATGGCCATTTTGGCAATGGCTAATCTAATAGATCTGGTCAAAATATTCTTAAGTGCAGGCAGCAATCTAGTGAAACAGACCAAAATCTTTAGCTGCTTATGAAGGCACCGGAGCAACGCAGCCTCTATCTGCAATGATTGAATACCAGCCATTATCTTCTCAATGTATCTCTGCATCTAAACGAGTTATTCTCCAGTTGAAAGGAATGTAATGACAAATGTGTTTTCTTCTCTTGATCCCTTGCCTTTATTAATGACGGATGACAACTCCAGGGAATATTTGCGAGGGTCTGTTGACTCTGTTGACGCCGATTTAAATTAACTGAGTGATGGAAACAGACGCTTGCATTGCAACTAAAAGAAATTGTGTTTTCCAAAGATCAATAGTGCAAAGAAGCATTCCATCAATTAGCCTAGATTATTTATTATTGTCTTCATAAGATTTCCCTGCGACAGAAAATGAAAGCCGCACTGATTAACATATAACTCATGGCCCCAAATCAGCCTCTCACTCCATATTTACATACAAACCGAAATTGACTTAAGCCATTACTATAATCAGATGGAGCAGGGTCCATGTAGAATCAGATATCACACTGCCCTTTCTGAACTTTTACGATCCCCTACCAAATGAAATCAGATAGGAAATACATGGGGGAGGAACTCAATACCCACAGGCCGTCAAGTATGCCAAGCTAATTACACAGCACCTCATCTATTTCCCCTTGTAACCGTGTCTCAATTTGTACTCCTCAAAGTTTCTCGGGCATAAAGACATTAATATAAGCTCTCTGCGTGCTCTGTGCTTAAGTACTACTTTTTATGCCATTTAGCCATGATTAAAAGTGGGAATGAGCAAAAGCCTCCCAGCTCTCCTCACCGCCTGAGTACTGATGCTGCATCTTCATTTGTGACATGCACCCCCCCATCCCTCCCCAAACCCCTGCTCAAATCCCTCATCTGGGGAACTGGATGTTCCCTAATGCCTGTCATTCTCTGATGGTCGTCCCAAGCCACAGCCGTGAGCGGAGCTAGATCATGTATGTACATGTGCACACGTGTGTAGTCGTGTGTAAATTGTGAACTCCCTGATACGGGCGTGCCTGAACTTCCTGTGCACGCACGCACGCACGCACGCACGCACGCACGCACGCACGCACGCACGCACGCACGCACGCACGCACGCACGCACACACACACACACACACACACACACAGAAGGTGTTGTAAGTGATCCCATTGAGATTAGAGTCACATAAACCCACACCCCATCCCCTGGGGGCTGCTGGGAACAACAAATGGCCTTCTCCCCATCTATAATACATAACCCATCTAACTCCAGTGACTTTATCGGTTAAATACCCTTCAGTTGGAGATCCCACGCATAAGCCCATGTGCAAATTTGCACTGCAGCTCTGAGAAAAACCACATGCTGCTAGGAGACAGATGACAAAAAGCAACCATTAAAGCAGCTTTTGGGTCTGGTGCTTTAATGCAGAGACGGTAGAAATGTACTCCAAACAGCACGGGTAGATAAAGAAACATCCCACTCTATATGAACTTGAAGAGTGGAGCGTATCGTTCAAAGTAGAGGGAGGGGGGGGGGGGGGGGGGGTGTATGTAAGGGGATATAGGGGGGAGGGAAAATGGATAGCATCCTAAGCACTGGTACAAGTAAAAGTACTCATCATGCAGGATGGCCCATTTCAGAAAAATATATTATTTTATATACGCCTGGGAAGCTTTTCCCCCACTGCGATAAATGGTAAATGGTGCATTTATATAGCGCCTTTATCCAAGGCGCTTTACATAGATTGTACATTACATTCACCCATTCACACACATTCATACACCGATGCCGGAGGAAACCATGCAAGGTACCAACCTGCACATCAGGAGCAATTAGGGGTTCAGTGTCTTGCTCAAGGACACTTCAACAATAACTCTGGGGGAGCCCGGGTTCGAACTGGCAACCTTGCGGTTCCCATCCAGCCACTCTACCCCTGAGCCACCACCGCCCATGCGATCCACGCAGTATTAAGTCTCAGTACCTTATAGTTGAGTAACCATCTCCATCTGAAAAGTAACTAGAGGTATACAAATAAATGGTATCAAATGAATGTTTGCAGCCGTAAGCGCTGCGTTTTAAGGTAATTACCCCATGTGCACTAGAGCAGTGGTTCTTAAACAGCCATCCAATCAAAGCTGCACTAATTAATACAAGCTCACAACGCGTTATGAAACTTTTAACACATCTTCTCTTATGGGGGTAGGCCTACTTGGTACAAAATCTGTTCTAATGTACAGTATATGTGCCTGCTGGCTGCTGCCAAATACATTATAAATTAAAAGTAGGAATTGGGGAAAAAAATACCCAAAAGGTAGCACATCCCAAATTTCTGATTTTTGATTGGCTTACACTTGGCTTTCCACTTGATTCGCTTACACGTTTCGGCTATGATCCTTCATCAGAGCATTCACATCACATATAAGTTCATTTGAGAACCACTCTTCTAGATAACTTGAGTCTGTGTGCAGGTTTGTATGTGTAATAGTGAATATCCATGTGTGTGCGTTCGTGCGTGCGTGTGTTCGTGCATGCATGCGTGCGTGCGTGTGTGCGTGCGTGCGTGCCTTCAGAAATCTAATCTTTTTGGTTTTGGAAACTGCCTTGGAAAGCTGCGAAGTGGATGTATATTTCATTAAGTCATAGTAGTCACCTCCTGACCCCTCTCAGTGGTGTTCATCATGCCTGCTGCTGAATCCTAATACTCTCCACAGCTGCTGCCTCCACTGCCAAGGTGACTATTGAGACTGAGTCAGACTGCATGGGGACATGCAGGCCAGGGTCACTTCAGGAGTGTGTGTGTGTGTGTGTGTGTGTGTGTGTGTGTGTGTGTGTGTGTGTGTGTGTGTGTGTGTGTGTGTGTGTGTGTGTGTGTGTGTGTGTGTGTGTGTGTGTGTGTGTGTGTGTGTGTGTGTGTGTGTGTGTGTGTGTGTGTGTGTGTGTATGCATGCATGCATATTTCCTAGCAAGAGTTGCGTTCTCCGCTTTACTTCCTGTATCTACACATAGACATACCTACATACATTATACATACATACGTCCATACATCATCTTCTTCTTAATACTTATATATTCATATATATTCATTTCCAATGGGAGAATGAACGTGAACATGGCTCATGAACCATTCCTTAGTTCCATGGCCACTGAACTAAATACTGGACCCATAATCACCACAAGGCACACAATATTTCTAAGATATTTATAGTGAAAAAGGACAAACACCGCACACTGTCTTCACTGTCTGCATTTGAAGACAGTGTGCGGGTGTTGTTATTTTTCATTGTCGGGCACCTTACCCTCTCCTACGCACCTGTCGCCTGTGCAAAAGCCTTGCTTTTTACAAGATATTGATACTAAAATGGCTTTTTGTAGCGAGACAAATCAGGATAAAATCTACTTTGTTATCAGCCTTTCTCCCAGCAACAAACTCTGGCGAGATTTGAGGAGTCCAGAAGAGTCTCTCTGTCTATCTGCAGTCTGCTGGATGACACATGACATAGAGGGCTCTGGCCCATATTTAAAATGAGATTATATATGTTTTATACTCTGTCTTATACTCTTGGTTGATGAGGGCTGATTTGGGAAATGGGAATCATTCTCCTATGTGCACTGTGCTAACGTTCACATTCACAATCAGGTCATTCACAACACCTGTGAAAAAAATCCATGCTTTTCTATATAAAGTTTTGAGGTAAAAATAATAAAACAAAGGAGAGTTGCTCTGCTTGCTATTATGGCATACCAGACCATAATATGACATGTTTTCTTCTTCTAAAACTATAGTATTTGTTAAAAAATAAATAAATAAATCACACCCGTGTGAAGTGAGGGACAATCTTATCATTGTACTGTACATCATCATACATCATCTCATTCCGGCCAATCAGAATTTGCGTCCTCACCTTCGTTTTCAATGTTTGTGTTAACGCAATGTTAAACACTCAAAATTGTCCATTCATTGTCAATGGGACTTTGTGTTTGTGGAGAGAGAGAGAGAGAGAGAGAGAGAGAGAGAGAGAGAGAGAGGGGAGAGGAGAGGAGAGGAGAGGAGAGAGAGAGAGAGAGAGAGAGAGAGAGAGAGAGAGAGAGAGAGAGAGATCGAGAACAGTGATTTCGTAAGAAAGTTGGGCTGACAATCTAGAAGCCATTTTATCAACAGTAGGCAACTTATCCTAGAGAATCGATGTGCTAGAGGAGAAATGGGAGTCTTGGGAGAGATAGATACAGGAGATACAGATCCAGCAATAGCTTTGAACTGGTCTCAGCTATAGGGAAGATGAAATCAACAGGGGTGGTGGGGTCTAGGAGTTGGGAGAGGGGAGGTCAGATAGGTTGAGCAGAGGATGAGGGTAGAGGTCGACTGGGCAGATTGCCCTGCTGAAAACAGACAATTAAAGTTAAAAAGAAAGTCAGTGGTGCCACAAACCTGGTGTTCACATAAAGCAATGTTCAAACGACATGCAGACCTTGTACACAATAATATCATCATTGGTTTTATGTACATACTACCCATTTACTCCATCCGTCCGTCTGTCCATGAGCAGCTAATCTTCAGCACCGTTGGCCTGATCAAAGCTAATCTATGCACACACACACACACACTCCCTGGATGCAACCACACTTAGCTCTCTAAGTACAGTATGATGATGATGTATGAGGATGATGATGATGATGATGATGAGGATGATGATGTATTGACCCACATGACGTCACAGGGACTCTAAAAAGTTTATGCTAACTAACTAACTAACTAACTAACTAACTAACTAAATAAATAAATAAACAAATACATAAAGTTGGGCAGATACTATAGTCTGGTTGCCTCTGGCAACCACACTGATAACTATAATGACTTACAACAATTACTATAACAATCCACAGCCATCTTCCATGGAAACCCTCAAATTGTGCTTCTGTAAACTAGAGTTCCATTCATGGACCCATGATGTTATGGTCTTCATGGAGTGTGGAGCATACATACTATAGTATGACATATAATGATTAGCTCAGTTTCAAATAAAGGGCAAGTAAGAAATCAATGATAAGCTTTACATTCATGCTTTAATGAAGAGAACCATTTCCGTAGTACAACAAAGTATGCAAATGTTTGTTTGTTTAAACCTCAAAACGCTTTTAATGTGTCTGTGAAAGGGGTCTAGTACTGTACCTGCTGATCTGTATTGTGCATCTGTGTTTAGATGGCTGAAATTATTGGTTACTATATGTGCCAAATATGCCAGTTTTGGAATAGTAGCAGCAATGGGGGGGGTCTAAATTAAGTAAGGAATAATCAAGCATCAGAGATTAGGAGCAGTTTAAAATCAGTTTGGTTGTAACTCTTATGGTGCTTGAAGGTGCTGTGTGCAAGGTACTGTAAACATATTTTCTTTTTAGCCTGTTTAACACTGCAGGTTGACGTGAAAAAATGGAACCAAATTGACCCCGGCAGATTTCCTGTCAAGAGAGGTACAGGTACAATAGCAAAGTGAATGGGTTTGAGGAGAAGCTTGGCTGAAAAAGTAAGGAAATAACCTCACCTTGACAATTCTGCAAGGAGTGACTACCGACACCATGAGAAAACAAACTATTCTTGGAAAGAGATAGGTGACACACCAGAGTTGCTCTGCTCATTTGTAAAGGTGGGTGGTAACCTGACGTCCCACTGGGTGTGGGTAAAAGGCAGAAGAAATATTAAGGACCCACAACGCAGGCGACAAAGTCAGGATAAGTGCAGTTCAACAGATTTATTGAACACGCAGGACGTTAGACTGACAAGGAAGTGATATAGGCAGGGTTAATCACGGACAGCTAGGTAGTCCATAAAAAGACAAAGGTATCCAAACAAAGAAGAGACAAATATCCATGAACAACAAGAGCAAGAAAACAAACGCTATGAGAACATTGCTAGAGAATGGAGGTATACAACAAAGGATACAACAAAGACAGTATAAGAGAACAGTGTGAAATGAGCTGGTACTTATACTATACAGGATACAGGTTAGAATTAATTAGTTGCAGCTTGTAGGTGGCTAATTGGGAACAATTGCACGTTGCTAACGACAAGACAGATACAACCAAAACAGAAAACATAACAAAGGCTGACCACGAATACAACGTCAAATGTTCCGATAACCAGTATAAAAGGAAATACAAAACATAACTTGCAAAATAAAACAGGAAGACAAAACTTTGCTACTGTACGTACATGACAAATAGGTGCCAGAGAGAGATACAGTGACAGGACAGAGGTAGATTGTGACAGCATATCATGTAACATTAAAGGGTGGGAAGCAGGGACATTTCCTTTTAAAAATGACCGTGACTCAGACTCAAATGTGTTACTGACTGTTACTCATTCACAGCATGCTCATGTCACGGCATATGCCATGAGCAGCTCTGTTATACTCAAAGTAGAAGTGACATAAGAACTGCGTCTTTGGTGGATACAGAACAATGAGAACATTCAACTATCATGAGGGGAGAAAATGCTACTATGGTATCGTTTCTGCTTTTCGTCAAGCAGCAGACTTCAGATGAAAAATCATCTCGTCACACTTTTGTGCCGACGCCGCCCTCGACTGTGTCGCGAATCAAACTGTCACTGCAGACAGTGTTGCACAGGGCGTACGGTTTTCTTTCGCCAACTCTCATTTAATTAAAAAAAAAACATATACCTGTCCTGACAACTATTAAAGGAGCATTCAGTGATCTGAGTTATTTGGAAAACCACCCAGTCCGCCCCGGTAACAAAATGTGCACATGCACGCTCTACAGTGGGGGGAAGTGCAACAGGCCAACAGCATGTGCATCAAGGCCCGCCCCCACTCGATCATGATTGGAGGAAGGCCCCTCTCATCCTGATTGGATGAAGGCTTTGCCACCCGCCACCAAAACTGAAACTAGGGTTTTTTGACCCCAGGGGCTCACTGGAGACAGGGAGGAACTCCTTATATGGTCAGCACACTCTATAGTAGGGAGGATTATCCAGAAAAAAAGAAAAAATAAGTGATATTCAGATTAAGTCAAATCACTGAATGCTCCTTTAAACGAATGTAGTGTCACGGTTGGTCCAGCCAGACAGAACACAAGAATAGAGAGGTGGATGGATAGGGAGACAAAAAACCGAGCCGACACCGAGCCATCTCACTAGTTCCACCCAGAGAACACCACTGGGCACTGGGCTAGCTGATCTGCCGTGGCCCATTGGCTGAAACAGCCTGGAGCAACTGGTTGCGATGGACACGCCCCCAAGCCAGTACAAGCTCTGTTTTCGTATCGATACGAAAAAAATGGCCGGCGCATTATTTACATGTGTATAGCAGACATGTCATTGGTCATGTTAATCAAAAAAATATATTTATTTATTTAATTATGAAGACACTAAAATTCCAAGGGGCTTTTAACATGGGATCCAAAGGGATGACGTACTGTAGGTTAGATACTCAGGATGACACGCTGTTTTGGGTCGGCCCTCTCCGTCGCGGTGGGAGGGATTTTTCAGAGTAGTGGCCACTAGTCCGCTCCGACTTCAGGCTGTATAGAGCCTTATAGTTGCATTTTAGAATATTATCACAACTTTGTCATAATTTTATTTATTTTTTTAAAGATATTTTTTTTGCGGCTTACGCCTTTTATTGGTTTTTTGAAGGGACAGACAGTAGGCTGACAGGAAACGGGAGAGAGATGGGGGAAGACATGCAGTAAAGGCCGTGTCGGGCTCGGGAGTCGAACCCGCGGCACACTGCAACTGGATTACCAGTCGGGTGCCCAGACGGTTACGCCACCGCCTGGGCCAACTTTGTTATAATTAAACTGAGATAAAATAGATGCCAGCGTGATACTCTGCCTTTAATGATGGGCATTTATCCATTATAGACAGTCAACAACAGCTTTCTCTTGACTGTTTCAGGGACTGTTCAGTGTGTGTGTGTGTGTGTGTGTGTGTGTGTGTGTGTGTGTGTGTGTGTGTGTGTGTGTGTGTGTGTGTGTGTGTGTGTGTGTGTGTGTGTGTGTGTGTGTACTTGCTTAAGACTGCCATGAGGAAGTGCGGCCTGAACCCGACTCAGCTGGAGGTCACTGCAGCCCAACGCACCATCTGGCGGCAGCTCCTCCAACAAGGAGAGCGCAAGATTGAGGAGGACAGAGGTGATTGACGGACCAAGAAACGTCAAAGGAGACATAAAGCCAGAGCCACACCCCCAGCCAGTGCTCTTCCCTGCCCTGTTTGTGGTAAAACGTGTGGATCACGGATTGGACTACATAGTCACATGAGCACTCACAAGCCATAGAGATGGATTGTCATCATCGGACACGATGGACAACCTCAAGCAAGTGTGTGCGTGTGCGCTGCGCGCATGTGTGCGTGCATGCGAGTGAGCCAAACGAGACAGGCTCAAGGTGCTCTTTAGCAGGAATGCTATATAAAGGTTATGCGGGTGTGAAAAAAATGGTGGTGTGTTCATCTACCAGATGGAGTTATTAATCATGAGCCTTCACTGCTGGATATGAAGGGTCATTAGCACAAAGCTGTGATCTGTCTGCTCAGCATGTGGGAGACAAAGGTGACATGGCAGTGTCCAGGTATCTCCATTGACACGTCCATCACATAACGATGAGTGTGAGAGATCTAATGATGTCACTACATGAGCACCCACCCAGGTCAGTCCCTAGATTTAGATTGCTATAGCTGTGGCACTGATAGCAGGCATGGAGACCTGCATTCGAGTCCTAGACCACCGATGGTTTGACTGACTTAAAGTTTCTATTTGAGACATAAAACTTTATTTTATTTAACCACTATTACGAAGTGGTCCTCCGTTACTTATATTTGGCACATCTATGCTTATTTTGTACCAGTGTTTGGTTGAAGTATTTATATTTGCACAGCATATGCACTTTAGTCAGTATTTGCACACAAAGGAAAAGTCATGAGTTGAACGGGTTTATTGAAAGTATTATGAACAGGGGAGTTGTTTCCTATCCGGCAGGATGGCCACTCAGCATTGGACAGTAGTACCACCTGGGGCAACAGAGGGATGTTTGGTCATGATGGGCAAGTGCAATACAGTTAAGAATGCAATATGTGTCAGGGCAATATAAGTACAATTTGTAATATGAGACTGTGTTATATGGGTAATTGAATACTTACTGTTTCTGTTCTGTCTGTTCCAGTGTGTTTGGGCAAAAGAGTCCCCAGGCTACCATATATTGGTCTGGACTGGACCACAGTGAAATGGCCAGGGGTGTTTGAGTTGAAATGAAATGAAATCTATATTTACCCAGGGTATCTGGGCTAAGCTCAAGAACTTGTTTCCAGCCAGGCCCTGCTCATAGAACACATTTCATCGTAGTGGTTCAATGCCTTGTTCAAGGGCACTTCAGCGGTGGTAATTTTAACGTGTTGGACGGCTGATTCGAACTAGGAACCTTCCGGTATCAAGACCACGCCGCTATCCGTTCGGCCACCGCTGCCACGAATTATGCATTGGAGCTGCTAATGATAATGGGATATGTGGTTTATCTTGCAATAGTGGGCATAATTGATATTTACTTACCTGTGTAGTGATATAGATTTATAGGCTCATGTGATGTGGGTTATGTGGGGTTCAGAAGTGTTGCATGTTTGACCGTTAATATGGTAGAGTTTGCACTGATTGTTTCAGCTGCCTATAAAAGGCTGCCAGGAAGCACACACACAAGGTGCTGCCACACTATGGAAAGAGCCGCGCACGTTCTCGGCTGCGCGCAGCTTAAATTCTGAGTTTTTAGACAGCTGGTGGATGGAAAAGAAGCTCCACCTCCGCGGACTTTTTGCGCGACCGCCGGATTCCCGGAAACGCTCTCCTCCGCGCAAAAAGTCTGCGGAGGTGGAGCTTCTTTTCCATCCACCAGCTGTCTAAAATGTAAGCTGCGCAGAGCTTAAGAAGTGCGTGGCTGTCGACCGTTTTGCGCTTAGGTGTGGAAAGCACACACTCAGTGTTAGATCAGTGAGAGGACATGGTGGAGCCGCACACCAACATGTCCTATCTGTTTGCTGCTTGTGTGAGGCCATTTCCCATGCTGTAACCTTCTTTTTGGGAATAAATCACGGTGTGGCTGCATTTGACCTCCTGACTCTGTGCTCATTTCCAGCCGCTTATTGGGCCAACACTACAACCACTCAAGAACCTCTATTAAAAATATTTCAAAAATAGCTTATCTACAAGCTCACATTGTGATAATGTAACAGCTTTTGAGCTTATAGAGCTGCTATTTTTATTTGTATTTATTTATTTTTGAGTGGTGTAAACCACTCCTACAACTGGCTTTTGTGTGCAGAAAAAAATGAGCATGGTTGCTATGTTCAAAATAATTTCTGACGTAATTAAATCACACCCGGGTGAACTGGATGACCGTAGCAACCATGGTCATTTTCTCTGCACAAAAAAAGCCAGTTGTGAAATCACATCCAGGTGTGATTTCATTACGTCAGATCAGAGCTGATCAGGCTATATAATACCTTGCCTTATATAATACCTCACATCGGACAAAAACTCCAGCTGAATCAACTTCATGGTCACAAATCATCACATCAGAAGACGAGTCTACCTAGCCAAAGATCTTTAACGTCAGACATTACGTCAGACCACAGCTGATCATGCTATATAAAACCTTACACCACTCAGTTCACACGGGTGTGATTTTTAAACCTACCTTGGCTACCTACCTTTGGCTACCTATACCTAAAATGACATGCCATTTTTTTAAACAGGAACTGATAAAGAATTGCTGATACTGATCAGTAAAAAGAATGACCCTGAAAAAATTCAATAATGAACGATAAGTCAGCTAAAGCCTGGCCCTAATCCATACAAAAAGAGAGTGAGACAGACATAGAGAGTGAGAGCTAATAGTGTAGAGCTAGAAAATAATATAGCCTAATATATTACACTAAAAATATATACCAAAATAGCCTGAGCATATTATTGAATTGGGCTCATGAATTCACAGATAACAAATTCACAAACACACACACAAGCTTGTGTGACAATATTTCAGCTTTTGATAGTTTTCCTTCAGAATAACAATCAACAGTGCAGATGATGCACGGCGACACAATCTAATTCTAGACAGAAACTCACACACGCGCGGCCGCGCACGCACACACACACTGTGAGATTGGTGCCACTGGAGCCTCAACCAGTACGCTCCGATGGGAATCCAAATTATGTTCCAGGGGCACTAAGTTCACTCTGGCTAGACAAAGTTGTCATTGTAACTCCAACTGTGTCCCGGTGGCTCCATGGTAGGTTGACTGTCAGAATATCTTCGTTTTTGCTTAGGGAACACACTGGAAAATGTATTTGGGGAGGAACTGTCTTACATTTCTGCGTGTGTGCGTGTGTGCGTGTGCATGTGTGTGTGTGTGTGTGTGTGTGTGTGTGTGTGTGTTGTGTTTACATAACTTGTAAGTATACTATTCTTGCCATTTTACAGAATACTTGCAGAAATCCTTGCAATTTCAAAGGCATATGTAAATACCAGCATTATTGAGTTGTATTTCAAAAACTTGGACTACCTTCTACAACTGCTGTCCTGCTGATAAACAACTTGTTTTTCCAAATTAAGTAGCCACCATGGTTACCTGTGTTCTATTTATACATGGAAATAGCTTTCTTGTTAACAGTGATTGAATCAAAGAACTGTGCAGGAGCTGCATAGTTGATTTTCACCTTTCCCAATCTGAAAAGTGTAGCTTTTTATGGAAAGAAGATTTTTACTGAACTATTTTATACATACGAGGTATGATTTTCAGCTAACAATATACATCTTCATAGTGAAGACCCAAAAATGGGACACATTTAGGTCACACAGAAAATGAATTTGTTTTTCTGAAGCCTGTTTAGTGTTTAGCCTTTCCTCACCTATTTTTAGAAAGGCAGCACTTGAGTGAGTAGAGGGCATCTGGGAATCAAAATGTCACTGGTTTGACCTTGACTCACCCATTATTAACCTATAACAGATTAGCGTATTAACAACTTAAATATACGTTCTGACATGCTGTAAAAGCTCAGCGTTGAGGTTTGGTTTCCCGGGCGGGGTTTGCCAGCCTCTCCGCTGTATAGGGGCGAGGTTTGCCAACCAGGTTCACAAATCACGCATCCCTGAGCAGCACACTTAACCCCTCACAGCTCCCCACGTGCGCGCACATCTGAGCCATCTGCTGATAAATGCAGAGAAGTTATTTCTCCTCCTCTGGGGACCAGTAAATACTCCGTCCCCTTTGGAATGAATCCCGCCTGTACTGTGGAAATCAGTACCAGAACCACTGCCAAGCTCAGTCCTATCGATGTGTACTTATACTTTACTTACCATACATTTTAGACAAGTAACTTACTCTAACTTAAATGGCTACAAAGCTACGCACAATTGTAAATGTACTGTCAAACTACAGTGAAAAACAAAAGTACCAATACAGTACTAAACCAACTTTCAGCACATTTTCTTTACAGAAACACAGTTATATTTAGGCTCCCGCACACAGATGATAAAATAGATAGGGTGAGGCATTGAGGATATTCTCCAGAGGAGCTTAGTTGGTAAGCACTCATTTAATGAAGCTCTGATTTGTGAGAGGATTCTCATTAGTTTGGGATCAAAGGCCTACAGCATTAATGTTGAAAGTTCACGTCTTGTAGATGGTACAGTAGCTCAGCAAGTGTGTGAAAATTAACACCTCAGCATGACACAAAACCTCTTTAAAAACGTATCGCCTCTACTGGTATGAGTTAAAAAGCACTCTACTGTACATTAGGAAATTAAACATATTCAGACTATTCACACCATGACATTTGAGTGAAAAAGAACTACCGGTAGATTCCATTGTTTTTGGCAGAAATTTAGATTTTAGTTTTAGTCATAGTCTGTTAAATAGTTTTCATTTAGTCTTAGTCACATTTTAGTCACCTGGAATGTTTTAGTGTTAGTCTAGTTTTAGTCGACTAAATATCATAAGATTTTAGTCGACTAAATCTACAGTTGATTTAGTCGACTAAAATGTATTTTGGCGGGCCTTGATGGCGTCGTAATGACAGTTTTTACTATAAATGGCAGATCTACAAGCTCACAATGCGTCGCGCTGTGACGTGTTGTGAGCTTGTAGATCTGCTATTTTCAGCATGCAACCATGTGTAAAATTACTTATACTGGATCTCTTGTCCACTAGTCTCTTCCAAAAAATGTTAGTGTAGTTTTTATTTGTTGACAAAATTGTCAGTATATTTAGTCTTAGTTTTAGTCATCGTAGCTTTATTTAGTTTCCATTTAGTTTTCGTCAGTGGAAAAAGGTAGTCAACATTTTTCGTCTTCGTTTTAGTTTAGATGAAATCAACACTGCCACCAGATGCCATAATGATTTGGTCCGATACTGATCCAGATTTTGAAGAGTTTATATCCCACTGATTACTGACAAGATTCTAAACTAGCCATAACTACATACGTTGTGATCATATAGATCTGCAATTTTTGAGTGGTGCAACCACTCCAATAGAGCGTCGCAGTCCCGCCCCCTACCATGGACCAGGAAATGAATCCCAATGCATTTTTCCCATAGACATTTCAAAAAGTATTTATTTAAAGACGCTTACGCCGCGGACAAAGCCAACTCGAGTCGTGACAACAGTAGAGGGTCTGTAATGCTGTATAGCAGCAAATGCTGGACCCTGAAACCAACGGGTTGCTACAGGGTGCTACACCAGAATCTGTATGAGGGAATACCAAGCGTTAACTGGTGAAGTCCTCCTATCTAAATGTTTTTTTTTTGTGGCTTTTGCCTTTATTTTATATTTTTATGGAGGGACAGACAGTAGGCTGACAGGAAATGGGGAGAGAGATGGGGGGAAGACATGCAGTAGGGCCGTCGGGATCGGGAGTCGAACCTGCGGCACACTGCCAGACTGGATTACCAGCCAATGTGCCTGGACCACTGAGCCATGGCCCAGGCCAAGTCCTCCTATGTTAATAAATAAGTTACACTGCAGCTCAATACCAATTTAATCGTAGTCTTATTGACAATTTCAATGTTTTATAGGTTTTTTAATTAAGGCTGTTTGTGTTAAATGTAATGGTGCTGGTGATTTGCTTGCTGTATTGTTTTCTTTCAGTCGCTTGTTTGTTTCTATTTTCTATAAAGCACCATTTGTTTGGAACAGTTTTAATAATGATTATTATTTTTGATTTACTACTAAACATGTAACCCTGTCCACATGCTTATGATATTCATTAAAACAAAAACCACTGCACTGTGTGATTATGGTTATGGAATCCTTTTCAGCTCACACTTTCCCCCTGAAACCCGTCTATTATTACATGGTGCTAATTTAGGCTTTTCATGGAAGCCAGCAGGATGTAGGTTGTGTTGACTTGGTACATTTTGCAAAATATGGTGGGTGTGATGTATCCCCTGCAAAACGCTGTGTGTGTGTGTGTGTGTGTGTGTGTGTGTGTGTGTGTGTGTGTGTGTGTGTGTGTGTGTGTGTGTGTGTGTGTGTGTGTGTGTGTGTGTGTGTGTGTATGCTGTCTGCATAGTGTACACATTGTATTGGCTCTCCCTACTGCAATCCATCCCTTTAATTACTCTGTCGTCGCTGCAACCGAAGCCTTCGTCAAATTCCCAAACATCCCAATCTCCCAAGAAACACAGTTAGAAACAGAGAGAGCTATGAGAGGTGCGGAATAGAGACTTGCTTATATAACTGTGCAGCACGTTTTTATTCTTTCAATGTATACGTCGTCACATGTTTTTGCTTTGTGTTTGCGCATGCATGCTGTGCTCATTCTGTATGTACAGTAGCTCACATGATACATTTATTATGCATTATCCCCACTTGGCCGTTAACAATCCATGTCCTTATTCTCGGGCTATGGGCTAAAGTGTACACTAAGCTGACTCGCTGAGAGTGCAGTACTCCGCTAGCCTCTGGGCAGCATTGGGAGGCTGGCCTGAGGGATGGAAGTGCTCTTGTTACTTGACTTTTCATCATTCTCAACCTCTGGAATGGACCCACAGGAGGTGGCAGTGCTGTTGGCTGGGGAGCTGGTGGTGTTATTGTTCACCTCACCTCTGCTGCACTTTATTCTTTGTCCTGGCAGCTAGTTGCTGGACAGGTCTAATGAGATCAAACAGACACTGTAGAAAGAAACACTACTGTACTCACAACAGAGGGTGTGGGGGAAAGGATCCAGATTGAATGCAGGAGCAAGACAAACGCACGCACGCACGCACGCACGCACGCACGCACGCACGCACGCACGCACGCACGCACGCACGCACGCATGCACGCACACACACGCACACACACACAGAGTACAGTCAAATGCACATTGTTGTACACATGCTTGGCATGCGCAAATCTGTGTATGTCATGCACACTCTTGCATGAGGGTTTAGGAAGGAGGAATGCACACATGTATTAATGGCAATGCTCTCTCATGTTCTTAGAAGCAGATGTACACACACTCTTACTGTAAGCAAAATCAAAGAGTGCTGTGCTGCGGTGATGGGACTGACTGACTGTGGACTGACTGACTGATCGACCCATTCACTAGATACTACAAACAGACCCCTCATATCACTCCCTTTCGCTCAATCAGCAGTCCGGCCCCAAGAAAAGGGGGCTCTGCTCTGGGGTGGCATTGCGACAAGATACTGCAGCAAAACAAATAGAAACCTGGAAGGTTAAACTTTACACAACAGCCACGGGGAGACTGTGGCACAGGGACATAGACAGAGTGGCTCCGATACGCACGCACGCACGCACGCACGCACGCACGCACGCACGCACGCACGCACGCACGCACGCACGCACGCACGCACGCACACACACACACACTTAGTCCCATCAGTCGTACATGTCCATGAGTCATTTCCAGATCTCATATAGGAAAGAAACGGCATCAATATTCTGCAGCCGAGTCGTGTAAAAAGTCTAGCTGCAGGATGTCAGGGGTCAACACGCCAAAGAGCAAAGCATCTCTCAGTCTGACCTAAATGCCCTTGAATGACAGTACATTGAAATGGCTAAACTTTCTTTCAGAGTTTATCATTGAGTAATTGCTTTGAGTCGGTGTACGACTCTGTGTGTGTGTGTGTGTGTGTGTGTGTGTGTGTGTGTGTGTGTGTTAGGGCTTTCTTTTTTGATCACATTTAATAGTCCATAATGTATGTTGTTGTGTATGCACACAAGCTACAGTATTGCAGACTTGAGACAGTAAATGTTTCTCCTGTCTCATATATATTGGCCATCCCAGAATTGATTACATTTGGGAAATGTTACAAATCTGCTTCAATCAATTTGAAGATACCAACCCAGTGAAGACAAAAATGCATGAAAAGTCCCCATTTGCCAATTGGTCATGTCACTGTAAAATGGTTCTTAACGACACAATGAGACCATTGGGATTAAAGCGCTTCTGAGCTTTATTAACCACCACGCACGCACGCACGCACACACACGCACACACACACACACACGCACACACACGCACACACGCACACACGCACACACACAGGTTAAAGTTCTGATCTATTGACTGAGGGAAAAAAGGATGAGGACAAAAAGAAGGAAGGACAGGTTTCCTCATTTTATAGAAGGTCATGAAATTCCTTTTGTATGGTGGCCACATGTGGTGTGTGTTTAATCATTTTAATATGCATGCTTATGTATGTACTGTATGCACACAGGCATGCCCTCAGTATTTCTGTGTTAAAAGCCCTTTGCTTTCAATGGTAATCGTTTTTCTTATTTTCCTAGCTTATTTCTCGATGCAGCATGTGCAGAGAGAGAGAGAGAGAGAGAGAGAGAGAGAGAGAGAGAAAGAGCGAGATAGTTTGTGTGTGCAGTGTGTGGAGAGACGTGTGTGTGCGGCTTGCGTTCTAGTAGTGAACAGCTGACTAGCGCGAGTGCAGAAATTGAGAGAAATTGTTTCCTTGTACTCGCAGACTGATTCCATTTCCATACAGCCATCTGGGGCCAATCAAGAGGCTGAATTGAACCAAGGAAGCTCAGGTGTGCCTAACGCTTTTCATAATCAAGAAAAACAATGGCAGTCAGGCAACAAGAGATAGGCCTATACTATACACAAATGGACATGAATGCAGAGAGTGTGGGCACACACATGCATCCCTGAAGGCACAAGCACACTTGTTGCACTTAAGAGGCAATGAAGAAATAAATGTAATTATCCATGCCGGCACATGTCACATGATGTCGGTCTTAAAGTGTATTGACACTTGACAACGAGCGAACCGTATAAACAAAATGACACTTTACTTTTAAAGTGACGGTACACATAACCAGTTAACAGTTTCTTTAATATTATTTTATTGGTAAAAATGTCAATTGCCTTCCGTCTCTTAGAAAAGTTCCACAAAATAATCAAAAATACTCGATAGTGGGCTCGATAAGAACCCGGCTCGATAAGCCTGATTGATAAGTTGATCATTATCAATAAAACATTAACGAGCTCCATCCCTACCATGTGTCTCATAGCAGTGCACACACCTATGAGCTGTTGCACATTCTTCTTAGCAATTTTAATCGAGAACATAGTTTTATGTTTCACATTTGTTATGTACATCAAAGTAGCTGAATCTGTCCAAACGTCATGCTATTAAAATAACATTAACATTTGTGATAAAAGCAACAACAAAAAAATACAGTAGAGTGCTAGGGGGTGAGGTAGAGTCTGAAGAGGTGGGTTTTCAGACTACATGAGTTTGCAGTTCTGACTGCAAGGGGGGTGTATTCCACAGTTTGGGAGCCAGGAGGGAGAGAGTGTGTAGCATTGACCTATAGGGTGTTGTTTGACTCAAACAGCCTTCCTGCATGTGTTAGCTGATCTGAGTGGGCGGCTGCTTGGTCAGCCTTCACAAATGGAGCAGTAGCCCAAGCCCACACGTGCTTGTGGAGAGGAACAAACTACAGTATGGAGCACATCATTTTGGAGAGTTTGAACACTCCCAAGACTGAAAGGAGGATTAGTCACCCTCCATACAGCAGTCCAGGAGGCATTTGCTAAATCAATAATATGTGGGTGACAAGGGTTGGCCATAATTGTAGGCCAACACCGCAGTGTTTTGTACTGGGTGTGGTCAGCAACCAGAGGCCAATGAAGGGAATATGTGAAACACATTTGGGGGATTTTGAAGAGTAGGTGATTCTGCAGCCTTCTGGTTCATTTGGAAGCTGGGCTTCAGTGAGCATGTCGGGAGGGAGGCCAATAAGGAGGGTCAGTTCCACTAGTCAAGCCTGGAGATGACAGAGGCCTGAATAAGGAGCTGGGCAGACTCCTGCATGAGAAACGGTCTGATCTGAGTTGTGCCATGCGCCTGCTGGGGATCTGAATAATAGACAGCTCATATTTAAAATGAGACCATTCATATATTTTCTTCAAGAGGAGCATGCACTGTATGTCTTGTAGTCTATGTTTATTTGAAGCGCAAAAGGTTGGGGGCCAATCTAAAGCGATGACACGTGCCAAGATTAAATTAGAGCAATTATAGGGTCATGATTGTCCATATTGTCTACCATTTTATGTTGGCCACAAATAAACAAACATACTGTACTCCATCACGGTTGCCCAACAGGGACATAGACAGTGATTAATTGCAACATAGTAAATTAAGTCATAATGGTCTTGGGGATGATCCCTTGACCCATGCGTCGAAGAGTGCACATTTGTATGGATTATGCAGCCTTCACATGAAACATATACAGAAAAGCTTAGTCCTTCATCTAATGCAGTCATTACAAAAAAATCACACCCGTGTGAACTGAGTGGTGTAAGGTTTTATATAGCATGATCAGCTGTGGTCTGACGTAATGTCTGACGTAATGAAATCACACAAAATATGTTAAGTAAAAAAAGCTATCATTTTTGATAAATGTATGTATCACACCCGGATGTGATTTCACAACTGGCTTTTTTTGTGCAGAGAAAATGACCACGGTTGCTACGGTCATCCAGTTCACCCGGGTGTGATTTAATTACGTCAGAAATTATTTTGAACATAGCAACCATGGTCATTTTTTTATGCACACAAAAGCCAGTTGTAGGAGTGGTTTACACCACTCAAAAATATATATATACAAAAAAATACAAAAATAAAACAGGCCCACCACACTGCATAAAATGAAATGCAACACACTCCACCACAGTAATGCAAATGACAATCTAGTATATTTCTAGTATCTCTGTCAATGTCTTTCTACGGCACATAACACTACTTACAGTAGGCCTACTTGTGAGGGTGCATGCAAGAGAAACCTAATTGGTTAAAAGAGTAAAGAGTAAAGAGTTTTCATACAGTATTATTTGGACGTTTCCTCTATGTGAAAGGTGTATAGATCATATACTCACAGCAGCATTGTCTGCACTCTGCAATTATGGCTTATGGCAATAGTGGCTTAGTCAAGGCCCGTTCGTCCGTCCATCCACACACGCGTGCAAGAGAGAGAGAGAGAGAGAGCATTTTGTAGGTCGTAAATGTGGCCCAGTCATATTTAGTGTCATATTTCATTTAACAGAGAAAGGTCAAGGCAGTGCATGTTGAACTTGCACATCAGAAATGCCAGAAAATGTTACTCTCTTCCCAGTTTCACCTTTTGGCTTAAAGGTCTACGGTTCAACCAAACCAACTTGAGTAGATACCAAGAAGTCACAATTATGAGCCCACCATGCAGTTAATCTCATGTGTTTTGTGGATTTGGAGAAGGCATATGAACGGGTACCCCGGGAGGTACTGTGGGAGGTGCTGCGGGAGTATGGGGTGAGGGGGACCTTGTTGAGGGCCATCCAATCTCTGTACACCCAAAGCGAGAGCTGTGTCCATGTGCTCGGGAGTAAATTGGATTTGTTTCCGGTGCGCATTGTCACCTATCCTGTTTGTGATTTTCATGGACGGGATATCGAGGCGAAGTCGTGGCGGAGTGGGTATTCGACTTGGTGAGCTAAGGGTTGCATCACTGCTTTTTGCAGATGATGTGGTCCTGATGGCACCATCGGTCCAATACCTTCAACTCTCACTGGACCAGTTCGCAGCCGAGTGTACGGCGGCTGGAATGAGGATCACCGTCTCCAAATCTGAGGCCATGGTTCTCAGCAGGAAACCGGTGGATTGTGCAGTCTATAGGGAATGAGGCATTACCCCAGGTGAAGGAGTTTAAGAATCTCGGGGTCTTGGTATTGCAGTCGCTGTACCGGACTGTTGTGACGAAAAGAGAGTTGAGCCAAAAGGCAAAGCTCTTTGTCTACCGAGAATCTTTGTTCCTACTCTCACCTATGGTCATGAAGTGTGGCTCATGACCGAAAGCATAAGGTCGCGAAAACAAGCAAGTTCAGTCATGCGGGAGAGACTTGGAGTAGAGCCGCTGCTCCTTCGCCTAGAAAGGAGCCAGCTTAGGTGGTTCGGGCATCTGGTTAGGATGCCTCTCGGGCGTCTCCCTAGGGAGGTCCTCAATGCACGTCCCACTGGGAGGAGACCCCGGGGCAGACCAAGGCGCAGATGGAGGGATTACATCGACTCACTGGCCTTGGAATGTCTCGGGATCCTCCAGGAGGAAGTCACTAATGTTGCACTGGAGAGGGAAGTCTGGAGCTCTCTGGTGGAGCTGTTGCCCCCGCGACCAGACTACGGATAAGCGGTTGAAGATGGATGGATGGATGGATTAATTAATTGCAAAAAAAAAGAATACTAAAAAAAAAGAGGTTCATGGCTTTTGTATGTCATAATTCATGTTGGAAAAAAACATTGATAAAACTATACGATCACACTGTGAATAGGTCCCCTTTGCTGCTGCATTTCCTGGGAGCTGTGATGTGAGCCTCACACAGTGTTTGTTGTCTGACAGAGTTGGCAATAAATGCTGTGAACCTGAGAGATGTTGTGGTGTCATCAATCTGCTGGGAGTGAGCCAAAACAGAGGGGTTACATTCAGGCACGTGCAGAGAGTGTTAGAGAGGCAGGGGCTGAAATCCCGTAATAGGGCACTTTTGGACAAAAATAGCGAAAATTGCAGATCTACAAACTCACAACGTGCCGCGCTGCAACGCATTGAGAGCTTGTACATCAGCTATTTTTGAGGGATGCAACCCAGCACTCTTTAGCTAGTGGAGATGCGGTGTACGACATGGATTTCTAAAACATATTTGTTCAACGCAAAATACTTTGTTCAAGTTCGGCATGGCATGGAAAGGAGTGGCATTTGCATTTCTTTCACCGTAGTAAATGCTGCATCCGTGGTCTATAGGGCAGTTGTTTTACAGACAGGTAAAAGGGCAGGGGCTCAAGCTATGTGTGCACGTCCCTGGTTACATTGGCATGGAAACTTTGGGAACCCCTTCTGTAGCACACCTTCCAAGAGCAATATGTCATCATGCATGCACTCACACATGTATGCACTCACACACGATCTCATTTAAAGCCAACTTAATGTTCCCTCTCTAATTAAGCCCTGGTGAATACCGCTCCCAATCTGTCCAGGGTTTTCACATCGACATTGCCACAGTTGCTAGGAGACCCCACCCCGCTCTGAAAAAGCTTTGCTACTTAACGACATTATGACCCAGCTTATTCTTTTATTTAATTTTTTTCACTCACAAGCATTTGGATAAAGGCCTTCTGCTTCGAAGCTATTATATTCCACTTGCATTTTGCATGTATCCTCCAGAGTGTTCCATTATGGGTCATAGCAAATGGATAGAGGGCGAGTCGCGTGCATCATCCGCCTCGGTGACTGCAGACTGCTGGGCGAGCACTGGCGCTTTGGCATGGGGGGTCAGATCAACATATGGTATGAATTCTGTACTGGCCATATATGGAGTGTCTTGAGTGTACAGGGTTTGATGAGGTCAGATCAACATATGTAATGTCAGAACAGGTCAGCTCCATATATGAAGATCTAAGGGTGGCAGCGCCGCTGCGTAGCGGGGGCAGTGTCTTGAGAGTACAGGGTTTGATGAGGGCCCAGTTAGGGCCTGGCCTTAATTTTCGGGCCTGTTGAGAGTTTGTAGTTTTGTAGTTTGTAGCCTGTAGTTTTCGCCGGCTGCCGGGCTCGGTTGCACTAATAACTGGGGCAGGCCCGTCTTAGAGTTTAAATGGACAGGTCAAAAGGGAAGATTCCCATATATGGGCTGAGTATTGATAAGGGATCTCCATACCTGATGATGGAAAAGGCAGTGGCCAATCAGCTCACAACCATATTAAATCAACACAATATCTGCGACAAATACCAATCAGGCTTCCGTAAAATTCATTCCACAGAAACAGCTCTACTTAGAGTATCAAGTGACATCATGATGTCATCCGATGTTGGTGATTGCTCCATCCTGGTGTTGCTTGATCTAAGTGCAGCCTTCGACACCGTAGACCATCGTATTTTAATTGACAGGCTCAGGACGTGGGTTGGTGTCTCCGGGACCGCCTTAGATTGGTTCCAGTCCTATCTTTCAGACAGGAGCTTCTCTGTGGCCGTTGGTCCCTACTCCTCTGAGTCCTCTACACTGTCATGTGGCGTTCCACAGGGATCGGTCCTAGGTCCACTTCTATTCGCTCTATATTTACTTCCCCTAGGTCCAATAATAAGCAGCTTTGAGGGTATCTCCTATCACTGCTATGCCGACGACATACAGTTGTACTGCTCATTCAAGCCAGATAAGATCGACATAATCAACACTCTCCATGAATGTCTAGCGGCCATCAAAAACTGGATGGCCAGCAATTTTTTGCAACTAAATGCAGAAAAAACCCAAGTTTTATTGTTGCCCCAGATAAAGTTGCTGCAGATGTTTCCAACCACCTCGGGTCACTAAAATCTAACATTTGCTCCAACCCTAGAAACTTAGGAATTATCCTAGACCAGGCAATGCTTCTGGATAAGCATGTTAGGTCCGTTTCCAGTGCCTGTTTCTTCCACCTTCGCAATATAGCCAAACTTAGATCTGTTGTTTCACACCCGGAGTTAGAAATGATCATCCATGCATTTATATCATCACGTCTAGATTACTGTAATTCCCTTTTCACATGTCTCTCCAAATCCTCATTAGACCGTCTGCAACTGGTTCAGAACGCTGCTGCCAGATTGCTGACCAGCTCCAGGAGATCCTGCCACATCACCCCCATCCTGTTTTCCTTACACTGGCTCCCAGTAAAGTATAGAATTAATTTTAAAATCCTTGTCATCACACACAGAACCCTCCATGGCCAGGCACCCCCATATATCTCTGACTTACTCCACCCATATGTTCCCAGAAGGTCTCTGAGATCCTCATCCCAAGCCCTGCTGGTCGTTCCACCCACAAAATTAATAACTAAAGGTGATCGAGCCTTTGCCAGTTTTGCCCCCAGGTTATGGAACAACCTCCCGGATCACCTGAAATCGGTGGCCTCTGTGGACCTTTTTAAAAAGCTTTTAAAGACCCACCTTTTTAGACAGGCCTTTGCAACGTAGTACTGTACTGATTTCTTGATTTTTACCAGTGCCATTTGCTCTGTCTTCTTTTTCTTTTCTTTATTCTTATTATTTTTATTCTTAATATTTACTTTTACTACCATTGACATGTTTTGTTTTTATTGTTGTGAAGCACTTTGTGACTATGTCTGTGAAATGTGCTCTATAAATAAAATTTACTTACTTACTACTTACCTGCCTGTGACTGACTGACTGACTGACTGACTGACTGACTGACGGACGGGAAATGCACAATTTCATAGTAAATGCAACCTGCAGTCGCAACAAGTCCGCAGTGCTGTGGAGGTATTGAGTTGCACATGTACACGTCACGCCGCCAACATCAAACAGAAGTTTAGTCCAGTAGTATAGCTGTCATCACAATGTGGTCAGCACATTTGGGCAAGTGGCTATGGCTGTTTTTAGCCCAATGAGTGTTTTTATGCAAAACTAATGCTTGGAATTGATTCAGCATCCTGAAAACACCTTAGTTTGACATGTCACATCTAGAAATTATTTGCCTTTATATAGAATGTCTATTGTCTATGGTGGCCATACAGGCCATTTTCAACACCAAAATCAGTAGTTTGTTTTTTTTGCAATTAGTTTGAGGTTGACCCTGTATTTAGTTATCGTGCGATGATCCACAATGGACGTCCCCTGTGCCTCTGCGACAAATGCATTATACAGTATATCTGGTTTTCAAACTTGATTCACACACTGCACTTTCAGAGGGGAGATGTCCTTTAGATGTTCAGCACATTAAGATGGCTGAATTCTGGGGAATTCTCAGCACGAAGCCGCAAGAACAAGGCTCCTGGTGCATGAACATTTTAAACAGTGGAACAAGGGAGCAATCTTGTCCTGAGTGGATGTCCATGTTCCGTGATAGATTTTAGTTAAGTGTGTGGCGCTGGGCACGGTGCCTTCCTCTTTAACTCAGTACAGGCTTATCATCATCCTCATCATCTCATCAGTGTAAAATAAAACTAGATTTCAATAATCTGCCCTCTGAACCAATCAACTTCAATTGCCAGTGGTACTAATTTCCTTCCCTTAAGATATAAAAAATAATTCATAACTCTGTGCACAGGCTCCATTGACATGATGTTTGTTTTGTAAACGCCATTGACAATGAAGGGAAAATTTACGTCATAATGTGCCTCATTACGTCATATTGTCTCTTTATTGTTGTTTTACCTAATCAACATGAGTTAGACTTTAATATATTAGCGCCCTCACTTCACACAGGTGTGATTTTTTTCATACTAAACAGCAACCAGCATGAACATGTAACCAACAAGCATCTGTATGGGGACTGGGGAGCCAGGAGAATGAATGTATGGGGACCCAGGAGAATGAATGTATGGGGACCCAGGAGAATGAATGTATGGGGACCCAGGAGAATGAATGTATGGGGACGGCGACGGACACTGGGATCTCCCAGCCAGCAAACTGCTATGCAGGGGAGCCAACACATGGATATCGATTACACCTGTACTAAGGATAGATGCAGAAAGTACAGGCACGTTTTACCTAGAGAGATACTGACAATAAAACACAAATATTCCTAAAACTGCACGGAAGATTACTTTCCATAAAGATTGAGCAGAGTTCTTCACACCAAGGGCACCTGTTGAAAGGCTTTTTTGGTTAATTCTATCCTCTGGGATATTGACCATTATTATCCCTATATGCTGTCAAGACTGTAGCTAGAATATGGTACACATGGTTTTGAAGGTGGAAAGCTTGGCATGTCTGTGCATGTGTGCATGTGTGCATGTGTGCGTGCGTGCGCGTGAATCAAACAGGAAACGTATGCCTGCCAAAAATTGCATTAAAATGTCCCAACTGAAATTATATGTTTCAAGTAAATGATTGAATTTATTCAGCCGCCCATAGACACAAACGATTATCCATTTATGCATTGCAAAACACTTCATGCTGGAATGGAGGAACAATTTGCAGGCTATAATTTTCTCAGCTAAAGCTGCATTGTGCCACATTTTTGTCACAAAGCCTGAAAACAATATGTGCTATTTGAAGGTTTAATTGAGTCATGACGGGGGCCGTGTGCCTCTTCAGCAGGGAGGGGATGGGAAGATCATTCTAGGCCCTCATTTATCTGAATCACTGCCATTTTCCGCATTTATCATTCCAAAGTGACTTTGGACTTTGAGGTACGGCACGCCAAAATCCACGTCAGGTAGGGAGCTGTCGTATTGATACTTTCACCCAGTAAC
This sequence comes from Electrona antarctica, assembly GCF_951216825.1. Lineage (NCBI taxonomy): Eukaryota > Metazoa > Chordata > Actinopteri > Myctophiformes > Myctophidae > Electrona > Electrona antarctica. The sequence continues at coordinate 29,468,127 of NC_136796.1, read as the reverse complement.
ACATTTGAGTACTTTTTCAACCACGGACATCAACCATGAAGAACAATGCATGACAGCTTGTGAAGAGCCTCACACCAGAGCCTGATTGATGGAACAACGCATGTCTCAACATATGTCTCCCTTTCCCAGAACAAAGAACGATATCTCTCTCTCTCTCTCTCTCTCTCACACTGTACTTTTCATTGTGCATTTTGTTTAGGTTTTTTTTTTCCCACTGACCTACATGGTCCCGCTGACCTCCCTTCATCCATCACAACACCCTTTCTCTGCTCCCCCACCACGAGTTCTACAGAAAGATAGGGGGAGAGCCTGAGAGGCGAAAATGCAAGACCCCTCGCTGGAAAATCCCCGTCGAGCTCATCAGATGTTTCTGCTGACTGTTCAGAGCGCAAATCCGACACTTCTTTTCCTGTTTCAGTTTAAGGCCGTGCGAGACGGTACGAGAGCAAACAATGAGAATAAAGGATTGGAGACACAAAAATGGAGTGGGTGAATATGTCAATTGAGAATTTTGTCGATTCAGTCATTTGGAATATTATTTTTGCCTTATCAAAAGTAATGGGTCTTTGTGGACCTTGTAGGGAAAATTGTGCTTCAAAGAACAGGTTTATCTCCCTTGACGAATAACACATTATTGCTGGCAGATGAAAATCTGGTAGCAGAAAAGTATTTTATCAGGTACTAAGATGTGCCTTGACACTGATTTAAATTTAATTTAATGTATTTCTTTTTTTGGGGGGAATTGTACATTGACTCTAGAATTGGTTTCAGAGATGTTAGATTTAGGAAAGTCATTAGTGCAACACATGGAAAATCATGTAAATAACAAAATCACACCTGTGTGAAGTGAGCGGTGCAACTGTAGTGTGTGGGTCCCCGGGGGCAACATCCAGACCCCCAGGACCCCCGGTTCCGGCGAGCTTTCCTGCGTCCGAAACTGTTGAGAAATGACAGAGTTATCGTGTTGCAGCTTTCCGTGCTAGGATGCGTATCACATAGCTGTGTAATGGAGCGGAGGCACCGCTCAAAAAGAGCGAGTTTGTCCGACAGCAATAGGTTTCTTTCTAAATAGTAAGGGCGTAGAAAATAGAATAGTTTTGATGGGTCTTTTGTTCTCTGTCCTTTGATGCACTATGGTTTTTGATGACGGCAATTCAGCCAAAATGAAGGCTGCTTGGGTCCATTCATGACAAGGACCCCCAATTAGCTCAGGCTTGGTCTGACTTGACACTGTTCTCTTTCTACAGTATGTTTATTATTTATTATTATTGGACATAAGCTTAAACCCCGGCAAGAGGTCAAAAGAGTAGAAATGACCACAGCAGAGATGTGGTTGGTCAATCAAAAAAGGAAAAAAATAAAAATAAATCACACCTGTGTGAAGTGAGCGGTGCAACTGTACCGTGTGGGGGTCCCCGGGGGATCCCCACAACATCCAGACCCCGAGGAATGCACCCAGGGGGGCGGCCCGGTTCCGGCGAGCCTTCACGCATCCGAAGCGGCTGAGAAGTGACAGAGTTACCGCGTTGAGCTTTCCATGCTCGGACGGACAGACAGACAGACAGACAGACAGACAGACAGACAGACAGAGCTGCGTATTGGAGCTCAAAAATCGCTAAAAAAATCTATGATTGGATGTGTTCACATCACAGTGAGTGTGAGTGAGTGTTTAATATGTGTGCATGCGTGCGTACTCTAGGTGCATATGGGATTTCCAGCTTTGAGTCAAGTCAAGTCAGTAGTATTTGTAAAGAACCCGTCATGCCAGGTAGACTCAACGTGATTTACATAAAAAAGTAAATTAAGATGAAACTAAAACAGGAATACGAACTGAGGTCAAAGTTGTCTTAATGATAAAATTGAGCTCGTCACTTGGCATGCAACTGGACAGTCAAATTTTGACCCTGTCTACCCTAATAAATTACATGGCACGGCAGCATGAATATTTCAACACCAGACAGAAAATTATGTTGAATAAGCCATTGGCTACATTAAAGTGCCAGTTACCAACTTTTTTTTCTATAAAGTTATCAGGAAACTGTCATGCTTAATCAGTTAGTGGCTATAGAAAGAGATTCCGTGAGAAAAATACCCAACCAGGTGCAAGATTTAGACATCCAAGTTCTGCATTCTAAAACCAGGGACTTTCATTTAATCTGTGTTTTCAAAACAAAGTCATTTGGGAATCAATCAAAGAGATAGGCCAATTTGCGGCTATTTGCGGCTGTGAACCAATCAGCAATGACACTGACCTTGCCCTCCTTAACAAGCAAGAGTTTCACAAATGGCAGGCAAATTACTGCATCAGTGTAAAATGCCAAAAAGAAGAAAGAAAATAAATTAAAGTTGGATAGAACTCACTCTACTCTCACAAAACTAGAATAAAAACATAGCAGAATTCAGAAGATATGGCCAGAGCTTCAGAAGTGTGTAAGTCTGTATAAAATAGTGCGTACGTGCGTGCGTGCTTGCGTACGTGCGTGCGTGCGTGCATGAATGCATCTTCTGAGCTTTGTCTGAAAGGAGGTTCACTGTTCTAAATTCATAACTCTTGTAATTTTCTAAATGAAAAAAAGAAAAAAAAAGAAAGAAAGTAAGGCCTATTATAAATGTGAGGCATTTGAAACAAGGCCCCACTCCAGAACAAAACAGCCTATAACCTGACAGAAAAGAAGTGGTGCCATGGATAAAATACCCAGACAGAGTTGAATGGATAACAAAATGTCCTGTCCACTCATTTATAGCTAATTAACTGCAGACTCGGGGAAAAGGCTCCAATGACCCTATTTCATTTTCCCTATAGAAATTAAAGAATGAAAGCGACTGTCATGCTTAATTTTGTTATACTATATTTCAACACATTGAGAGCTTGTAGGTTGGCTATCTTTGGTGAGGAACACGACAAAGTAAATATTAGGCTTAACCTATTATGACCTGGAACGACAGACTACAAGCTCATAGCTACGAGGTTGTAGATCTGCTTTTTTTTTGAAAAATCGTGAAAACGTGCAAATCTTTGAATATAATATTCTTTCACGCCAAACGTTTTAAACTCTTTGCTTCTGGGGGTTGGAAAAAAATACCATTCAGATTGGGGTCCGCGGCTACATTAGTCAAAGTGTCCATGGACACAAAGTGTCCAGTGTCCATGATGTCATGGACACTGGGCTCACTTATTTCCTGGACTATATCAAGGACTGTCTAAAGAGGACGAGACGCGAAGACCGTACGGGTGACGCCATGTTGCTTATGGTGCTCCATGGAAGGAAAGAAACATGCGCAGTTGAGACCAAGGAAGCTGAACCAAGGACTGTCTAAAGAGGACGAGACGCGAAGACCGTACGGGCGACGCCATGTTGCTTATGGTGCTCCATGGAAGGAAAGAAACATGCGCAATGGGCTATATGCAGCCAACACTTCTGCGTTCAGCTTCCTTGGTCTCAACTGTGCATGTTTCTTTCCTGGCGTCGCCAGTACGGTCTTCGCGTCTCGTCCTCTTTAGACAGTCCTTGGACTATATGTTGTCTCAGTAAGACAGCCCTCCCCCTATCCACAAGGAGGAGCAGTGGACCAAAGGATTATTATGGGAGCATTATGGGAATTGTAGTCCAGGAAGGAAGTGAGCCCAGTGTCCATGACTCGTGATTATGAATCCCACCAATGTTCTAGGGTAGACCCGCCTCACCATGTGTCTGATTGGCTCCCGGGAAGGCATAGTTTTACTGAGGTTAGGCCATTCGGGTTAGGTTTAGGGGGGTGTATCATTGGTTAGACATGGGTTAGGTTTAGGTGTGTTGCCCCGTGGGAGGTTAGGTTTAGGGTGAGGGTTTGAGATAGGTTGTAGTTGTAGGACTAATGACTGGTCGCAAAAACGAGAACTGTCAATCACAACGACTACTGGCCAATCACAGCAGGGCTTTCCTAGAACGTTGGTGGGATACATAATAACGTGTCCATGACATCACTGAGCCCATGGACACTTTGAAATACTAAAATATCTAAAAACACATATTACCCATGTAACAACCCCAGGAAAGTGTTTCTTGTCTCCCAAACAAACAGACAGACAGACAGACAGGCAGGCAGGCAGGCAGGCAGGCAGGCAGGCAGGCAGGCAGGCAGGCAGGCAGGCGGGAGAGAGGAAGACAGAGAGATGACACGTCCACCAAGGCCTCTTCCTTGTAAAAAAATGCATCACTTTCAACTAATAATTCAATTAAGAATTTCATATATGCCACAATGCATTGTGTGCTGCACCACAAAACTTCACACACATTTTACAGATGAACGAGCGTGAGAGCGCACAAGTAGGAGAATGGAAATAATGTGTTCATTGCGTTCATTGTATATGCAAGCCAAGCTTTTATACCAAAGGTTATATCAAACCGTTATTGCATTAACTCCCGTTAATGCATTAACTCCCCGTCAATCCTGACAGCGTTATGTTTTATACAATTACGTCTTCAATCAAACAATCAATGCCGTGCTAAATCAATTTAATTGCTTATTATGGGTGAAGGTCTGAAAGTCACCAAGTCACCAAATTCAAGTATCCTCAGTTTGTACAAAATAGTAACTTGTACGTGACTAATATCTTTTTAAATAGACTGAAATAATTTTGTTTTACTTGATTGTACTTATTTTAATATTTTCTCAAAGGAACAATGCTACTTTTGTTTTGTATACCAAATAATCTTGGCTGTGAATGGCCCATCTGTCTCAATTAGACAATATTTTACTATTTTGAAAACGCAAAGGTAGACTACACAGCACGCATCAATGCATACTTGATGGAGCATTTGATCTAATATGCTATTAAGGAGCTTGAACAAAGCTAATTAACTAAATAAACTATTTAGTTAATTAATGGCCCGCCCTTTTACAAAAAAGGAATATCACCAGATTTATGGAAAGAACCTTGAAGGGAATAATGGAGCTAGAAGAATACTGTGGATGGAGGAGTAGTCACTGGTAGATCAAACCATATGGCCATTTTTCCTGTGCTGTCTCTTTCAAGGATGAGAATGAAGGAAATATGAAGAACATAATGCAGACAAATACTGATATATACTTGGACAATATTTATTTACCCTGGCTGAGGGGATGATAAAAGGACAGAGAGGGCGATAAACTTGATAAACAGCTATAGCTGTATCTTCCCTAGGGATAATACGGCAGCTGACCAAGCTGCACAAACAAAAGCCATGTCTTCCCAGAAGATAATAGGCAGCTAACCATGCAGTGGCACATTGGCTTGCGCTGAACAGTCGCCATGAGCTGAAGCATGTCAAACATGATTGAAACATGGTGGACACAGACGGCGCGAGTACGCGAAGCGAGTTGAAGTATAGATAGTAGGGACGTGCACACATAGACATCAAAGGGGGCTTCAGCCCCTGCCCTTTTACCCGTCTGTAAAACAACTGCCCTTTCCAGACCACGAATGCAGCATTTACTATGGTGGAAGAAATGCAAATGCCACTCCTTTCCATACCATGCCGCCGCCGGAAGGCAGCACTCTGGAGAATTCCTGTTTTTCCCCGAAGTCTCCTGAACATGGAACGCAGCATTTTGCGTTGAGCAAATTTGTTTAGAAATCCATGTCGTACACCGCATCTCCACTAGCAAAAGAGTGCTGGGTTGTGCCCGAAAATAACTGATCTACAAGCTCTCAACGCACCGCAGCGCGACGCATTGTGAGCTTATAGATCTGCTATTTTTGTCCAAAAGTGCCCTCTTACAGGATTTCAGCCTCCTCTGACACTCTCTGCACGTCCCTGATAGATAGTCCTGGTCAAATATGGCACAACAACAAATTAAAGTTGCACAGGAAAATGTTGTTATACTTGCAAAATATACAATACAAATTGCAGATTTAAAGGGGAAAACCACCCATTTTCAACATTTTACTATGTCATTAATATACCTTAGAGCTGTTGTGTGGAAATAATAAAAAAGTCCCCCCATTCTGTGTTGACAGTAAAATGTTGAAAATGAGTGGAATGCCCCTTTAATAGCAATGCAATGCTATTTGAAAATGTATACAAAATACACATTTTCAGAAAAGGTTAAAAGAAATACTGAAAATAACAGATTTAAGTTCAGAATCCATCACATGTACATCTGTTATTTCCACTCATTTTGAAAAATACTTTGATAATGTGGGGAGTCAAAAGTAAAACATTTATATAATTGATTAAATGCTATTGTCTTTGTGAATAAGGCGTTGGGTTTAAATTATGGTTATTCTTCATTACACTTCATTAGGAAAGGCATAACAGCCACCCACAGTCAATGCTTAATATAATATTATAATAATCTAGAATTATATAATTCATCAAATTAAATGAAAAATGTCTGCTATTGTGATACAATAGTGATTTAAGCTCACCTAATAGAGTAATGGCATAGTTGTGTTGCAAGAGCGGCACTCTTAGCATCATATATCACATTATCACACATCAAGTAAAAATATTTAGGACGACCGTTGAGCCGATTCTACTCTATGGCTCCGAGACATGGACACTTTCAAAGAAACAAGAGAATCGGTTGGATGGCACTTACACCTGCCTTCTAATGAGAGCACAAAATCTGTCTTGGAAGAGCCACCCATCGACTAATCTAATATACGGCAACCTTCCCCGTGTTTCTTCACTGGTCCGATCCAGAAGAGCGCAGTTTGCCGGCCACAGCTACAGAGCTGACAATGAGGTTATATCTTCCCTTCTTCTCTGGAGTCCTGCCTCAGGGCGGACCAGAGGTAGAAAGCTGTCGTTCCCTGATGTCATCGCTAGGGACACATGCTTCAGTAGGCAGGAACTGGGGGTGGCAATGAAGGACCGGTGCTTCAGTAGGCAGGAACTGGGGATGGCAATGAAGGACCGGGAAGTCTGGCGTATTGTGGAATCCATGATCTCGACCGCGGTCGAAAAATGATGATGATATCACATTCCGTGCTCAGCCAATCAGCTGAGCACATTCCGTGCTCAAACGGACAGACAGACAGACACACAGACAGACACACATACACATACACACAAAGCTGTGCATAGGAGCGGCTAGCGCCACTCAAACATGAGGGCTGTGAGTGCATGAGCTGCAGGAAAGGTTACGATCCTGTAGGACTATAGTTGGTAATAAATACTGTACATACGTCCTTGTACATCTGCTCTGTGAATTTAATATTGTCGTCACAGACTTTCTCACGGCCATACTGAGCATGTAAACATCTGCTGCATGGCTCATATGTCACATTCTCTGTATTGATGGCTCTCATTAACTGCAGCCACCACAGTAAAAATGTCACTGTAACCTCCAACAACCTGTGGTCATACTTCTTTCTAACACAATGTCAAAACTATCGCATGAGCATAATGCTAAGTGCATCACAGGGGCTGTCCTCACTTTGTGACACAATCAATAATTGTCTTTTAAGGCCTCATCTCCCACTGTGTTCCTCCTCCTGTCCTCATCTCCCACAGCTAGACTGATCCGGGCTCACGTGTGATTTATCAGAGGGTCGTATCCTGTCAATCATAGCGTGAGAATGGACGGCGTGTTGATGAATCTGATGGCGTGTAAATAACATGCCCTTAAATATGATCGTAATCTCTGTGTCCACACACACACACACACACACACACACACACACACACACACACACACACACACACACACACACACACACACACACACACACACACACACACACACACACACACACACACACACACACACACACACACACACACACACAGTGCATTTTGGCACACTGTGGAAACTGCAGTCCTACATTATTTGCCTGTGGGAGCATTGGACAGCACTGGACACCCGAGTGGAGACATCCATACACTGCTGTTTTGCTAAATTAAGCAGTCATGTATCCCCCGTGGTGTCATGGGCTGTCGCCATGACACCACGTTTATGAGAGATAGCCTGGTAAGGCAGTCATAATCTGATCGTTTATGGAGTGATTGATGAATGCGTAAACATTAATGGATGATATCTGGTGTGAAATGGAGATGGTTATGTATCTCTATAGTCTCCCGCTGGCGCTGAGCTAAGGTCGCGTGGCCAAAGCCCACAATGAAGATCACTTGCATTCGAGTATCTGGTCATTTTAACTGAGGTTGCACATAATTCTCCTACTGTGGGCTACCCAAGTTGGGAGACTTGAAAAGATTCCAGGGCAGCGGTCCCCAAAATCCTGTCGCTATCCGATCATGTCTTAACAAATCCACATTTGTCTGACACATAGTCAATGTATGCCTTTACAAAATATATATTGTATTATTTTATTTATTAGTTTGCAGTGTATAGGCCTACAGAAGCCTGTCAGATTGTAAGAATTTGCAGCACTATGTGTGAGTCTGCGCAAATACCATGAATTTGCGCAGACTAGCTGGGGAGCAGACGTGACATCTCAGCGTTGGTTGTACACTCACATCAAAGTGATGATGTATTTATAAATGCAGACAATTGTGGTAAGATAGCATAGGCCTATGCCCATTTTTCGGTCTGTGCAAGCTTGACAAATGAGGGCCTTTTAGAGAAAATTGAATGCCTGAAAAGGCACTTCTCTGCGTGGTCCCAACTACTAATACTAACAATTTATATTATCGTCCCCTCTCCCCAAAAGTATGTCACACAGCCCCACCATATCTTCCTTGCAAACCTAATTTTATTTTAGCTTTCAAGCTGTTCCCTGGACCAATTTTTCTTTCTTGCCAAATCTACAATTTATCACTGTCTTGAGCATAGATCAAGGATTAGGGGAGACAGAGATCGAAACACCTCAGCATCATATCTGTGAAGACATTCATAAATGCTCATTCTCAATTATGAGACATGTGTAGCTGGACCGCAACAGCACTGGTCACCCTAGCCTGACACTCAGTCTGAATTTTCATTTCGTTTCACTTCTTCCCACGTCAGCAGTTTCTGGGATGGACGTGAGCAGTCTTCGGTGATTGGTTCATACCAACCAATCAGAATAGTTAGTAGGAAAGCAGATGCCGTTGTTGTCAATCATGTGGCTATGGCTAACCCGTTTGCTAACCAAACAAACACAGCCATAGACATATATAAAGGCTAGCTAGATGGCTCAAAGCGGATTCTCTGACGTAGTTCACCCGGCGGCCATCTTGCTGAGGGGCTACAGTACAGTATGTTCAATGGCAGCCCGAACAAAAATAGTCATAACTCCCTCAAATCTTGACGGATTTACAAACGGGTTGGTTTATTACAAACGTTGTCAACGTTGCTATGATTATGCTTATCTGCCTAATTTTGTTTTTTTATATGAACGTCGTAGAAAAGCATAGTATGCGGATGTCTGACGTTTATAACAAACCAAACTGGAAAAAAAAATTGAGCAAGTCATGGTTATTTAAAAAGTACATGCCCATAGACACAATGTTATTCTGCCCCTCTGTAAGATGGCCGCCACGTAGCAACGTCGCTCTCCATTGGCCAGAGCGCGGGTGAGCCATCTAGCTTTCTTACATATATCTATGAACACAGCCACCGAGCGCTACTACTCCTAAACAAAAGCGGTAAAATATGTCGGAGGATGAGGTTTATAAAACCTCTCGTTTCTGTAAAACTATTTATCATATGTCGATGTAATAGCCAGATTGATACGGTCATGAGTCACCGCAGTGGGGGCAGCTATGTGTGTTGTCCGACGCTGTCGAGTGAGGGGGCTGATGGCCAATCAGCTGCTGCGATCGGATTTGGATTAGCAGGAATGGCCAGTGGCGTGCACAGACATTTAGCACCCTATTCGAATGGGATCAGTGTATTGAAACGGGGAAAATCAGGTGCAATCAGGCCTTTCAATAGACTGAGTAGACGTCTACCCGTCTACTCAGGTGCTCAGTAGGTTGATTCCTTCCGATTGTGTCGGTTGATCTGTGCAGTTTAATGCATCGCATGCAGCTACTGGAGCGGTGCCGTGTCGTTAGTCAGAAGGTTCCTTGTTCCGAAATTACTATCCCTATCTCTAATCCTAACCTAAACATAACCGCAAGCACGGGAGCAGTGCATCTCTAATCCTAACCTAAACATAACCGCAAGCACGGGAGCAGTGCATGTTCGATGTTACGGCTGCATTGAAAGGAATGATCACCTACTGAGCTCCAGTAGCTGCATGCGATGCATTAAACTGCACAGATCAACCGACACAATCGGAAGGAATCAACCTACTGAGCACCTGAGTAGACGGGTAGACGTCTACTCAGTCTATTGAAAGGCCTGATTGCACCTGATTTTCCCCGTTTCAATACACTGATCCCATTCGAAACGGGAGCATTTAGAGGGGCAGGTGCTCAAGTTAAAAAAAGGGCACCTTGTGCAGCGCGTGGAACCGGCCGGTTGCCTTAATCTATTTTGGGCGGGAACCCCTTTTGGTGTTAGCATTATGTTATGCTTTAGCTATTGAAAAATAGCAGATCTACAAGCTCATAGCGCGCCACCGAGTGGCGCGCTACGAGCTTGTAGGTCTGCTATTTTTGAAAAAGAAAAAAAAAAGAAAAACATTTTTTATTTTTTTATTTTTTTTCAAAAGGGCACATTGCCAAAAGGGCAGGGGGTGCTCTAGCACCCCCTAGTGTCTATCTGTGCACGCCACTGGGAATGGCTCTGAATATATATATGATATATTATTTATATATTATATTATATATATTTATATATTGTTTATGTTTGTTTGTTTGTTTGTTTACCAATACCACCATAGGAATTCTCACGCATTTTGGCAATAAAGATAAAAACAATGGATTCCCTCTATAGCAGCATTATAATATAATAATCATTCAAGACAAAATCCTCCGCAAATGCAAGGATGCCAAGTGCTTTTCCCTACCGACTGATGAGACGGCTGATATTAACTGTTCTGGCAGCTAATCAGTGCAAGGGGACTATTTTGGAATTTCTATACAGCTGACACTACGGGCGAGACCTTAATCCAACTTTTGTTGAACAAATTAAGATAATTGGATTTAGATGGTGCTCATACAGTTTAACAGCAGTATGATGGTGCAGGGAGAGTCAGAGGAAAGGTATGACGTGCCTAGACGCACATCAGAATACAGTGCATTATAAAATTCACTCATTAAACTTATCAATAATGTTCTTGTACAAATTTATTTTCAGGACAGGTGCATATACAATTATGGCTCGGTCCTGGCGCCTCTGATTGAGAAATAAATTAAGTTGAGTTGAGACTATCACATATATAGGCAGTAAGGCAGGGGTGCAGTCCTTGTGAATTGACTTGATTATACAGTGAACATCAGAAAAAAACAATACTGCTATACCGTTTTATGTGGTGGGGGAGGGTTGCTCTTTTTTATAGGGCCAAGGAAAAAACACTGCACATGATTTGAAGTGCTTCTTGCAAGTATCTTCTTTTGTAAATGCTTCCCAGCATTCCAGTTTACTTGTATTTGTTTACAGGCCAGACTTGACTGATTGCGACATCTACAGTATGTATACTATTGCTATGATGGTTACACCATAACCGGCTATGAGTGTTAACGTCCGGTATACTGGTATATTTAATTTCAAATTAAAAGCTCTTCAGTGTTTCAGACACTCATAAGTCATAACCATTCATCCAGTCATATACTGCGTTTTGACGTAGTCTATGTGTATGTGTTAAAATGCTCACTTCAAACGTAGCTGTTGAAGTAAGCTACACAGGTACAGTACAAAGATTTAAAAGAAATGTATCTTCTGCAAATCTCCAGTGACATAATATCGTGCTTCACTTTGTTGCATGTGAACATTACCCAGCAAAATGATAGAATAGACTAAGACTTTTATTCCCGTGAAATGTCTGTTGAGGGATCCATTCAACAGAGTTATTGAAACTAAGTTGTTGGTATAATTCCCACATGCAGAGGGTTTCATCACCCAACTGCAGCTATAGCCTGCCAACACGATTGTAGTTGTACCCGCTAGGGCAGTATAGAACAGATAGATTGCCGTTTGATGCAAGACACATATTTCAAAGTGAGATGACATGAAAGATAAATAATTTACTGATTTGAAACACAAAAAAAAGTTTGTCACATTCAAGGACTTTAAGGACACGCTCAATATATAGTAGCATGATCTTCAAAATAAGAATTCATGATAAGATCACAAAGTAGTACCGGTACTTTAGTTTACTAGGTGATGTTTAAGATGGTTCAGCAGGTTATGCATGCCCCACATATCAGCTTATCTTCCCGAGCGCCAACAACAAACTAACTCATTCATCCATTCCATAGCCTACATACAGTACATCCATTAAAATGCACAGCTCCACAAAGGCAACAGCTATTGTGTGTTGGCTACTGCATTTACAGAACATATTCTGGACCAATTAGTGTCATGGTACAGTAGGTCTGTGTTTGGCCTCCTCAACCAGTTGACAGCAGCCAGATTATCTTCTTCCCATCTGCATTTTCTTAAGTCTACTGGACAACTAATAAGATAAATGTATTATCACCATATCTTGTTAACATTCAGCAGCTGTACAGTATGATATGTTTCACTATCAAGGACCACACCACCAATGAGGACATTTAACAGATTGTATTAACGAAAGATGCATGACACGATGAAGGAACGAGACAGAATGAAGATGACCCGCGACGGGTCGTCTGGCCATCCAGCTGGACATCGTGTAATTTAAGCCAAGGTGGGGAGGCTTCGGGGATCCACCGTGCTCCCGGGCACAACAAACCCCCCTTAGGGACCTTTTAAAGGAGATGTTAGAGGGAGTAGGATGAGAATTAGGGTGGGGGGAGGGATGATACACAGGTGGAGGTGACCCGATTGGAGGTGGCTTGATAGGAGGTGGAGGTAGCTGCGTTGGAGGTGTGGTCCTGCTCCTGAACTTCAGCTATGAGCTCCATTATGTATTGACAACACTGATATAATGACGTGATTAACAGCTAGACTCATTTGTTAAATGTATTACCATATCTTGCATACATGCAGCAGCTACAGTTTGTTATGTTCAGTCCTGGCTACAGTACGTTCACCCGAGTGGATTTGTTTGTTGTTTATTGGCACTGCCCATTATGAGATTATTGTGGATTGGGAGAAAATGTAATTAGACGTACTTGCCGTGACAAGTAATTACGATGTTTCTGACTGAACCAAACAACATCCACTAATAAAGCGTGTTTGTCAATTAATCACTGCTGGCACTGGTTAATAAGCAACATGTCATCATCACACAAGTGCAATTGTCAGCTATAACGATTTGTTTTACAGTTAGTTGAAAATGGGATGAAAAAAAGAAAGAAAAGAAAACATCCCGCAGTACATTATACGGAGGAAAGGGAGGAAATCCCTATAGCCATGACTGCAGAAAAAGGATTTGTCATCTGGCATTCTAGCAATGCCTGCATGTGGCTTGTGAGCAAAGCGTAATTTATGACAATAATATGTCATAATATATGCTTCACACAATAATAATCCTCAATAATAATGCTTTACAAAATGGAAAAATGCACATTATCTCCACACCAACACATACGCACGCAAATTGATGGACCTATCCACAGTCAGTGAAAGGGCCACTATTTTTGACAGGTACTCAATAAACCACAGATGAGAAACAACATTTATAATGATATCTGAGAAAGCATGTATTGATATTCATGTCCCTGTGATCTCAGGGACTTAGGAGAGACGTGTCACCTATTGATTGCACAGCAAATCCCTGACATTCAGTGATAAAAAACCCCCCCAACACAAATAGGAAAATAATGCATTTTTTAAATATATCATTCCCATAATGTATTCAGTCACACTCACATGCTCGAGTGCCATATGTGTGTACATAATATTAATCTGAGGGGAACTTGTTTTTATTACTGTATTAGTCTGCATTATGATGAAAGTGTGTCTGTATCTCACAGCTTCCTTGCTTCACACTGCCTGCTGCAATCTCATCATAATGCAGGAAATACATGCTGCCTCACATCTTGACAAAATGCAAGTATGTGCGCACACACACACACACACACACACATACACACACACACACACACGCACGCAGGCACACACACACGCACACACACAGGCATCTGCGTAAGCACCTGTAGAGTGGTTTTAAGCTTCACCAGACAGCAAAGTGCACAGTGCATATTTGTACTTCATGCTTGTCTCTCACATGCACATGTTGGGTCATTTCCCAACGTTCCGTAACCGTGGGGAGCGGAGGTCAGTTTTTCAGTGGATTCGTCATCTATGAAGGTTAAACAACAAATTGAGCCCCCATGCCCCTCGCAAAAGTATGTGGGATTTATTTTATAGCCCCCATATGCAAACTAGACAGGTTAGGGTTAAATAAGACATTGAGAATATTTTTTAATTGATTCTGGTACCCCTAGGCCTGCCACTGAGAAACCTCCACTCTCCACCGTGACAGAACTTCTGGAAATTACCCAACTGATTTATGTTGAGGGGCATTTAGGTATGGCTGTGCGTGTGCTCACATTTCAGATCACATTTCAGAAGACTCCTTAAATGCAGTAGGCCTACAGTACTTCCGAAAATCCTTCATCATACATCCGCCTCCTGAGGAGGACGCCAAGTGATTACTTTTGCTATATAAAAACACTGTGATTGAATCCATCTCGATCCCCTATGGAGGATACGGGTAAGCACTTAATCTGAGAGGATTTGGGGAGGAACATTTCGTAGTATTCGTCTTTGAGAAGGAGTACTATCCTCCTTTCACACTTCCTTGCTTTTGTTTTGTCTGTTATCACAAAGAGACAAAAGAGACAGCGGGCATATCGTTAATTGTAGCATTCTTGGACTACACAGCAGAAGAAGAAAACGGGACCTTTAAATTCAATTTTAATTAGATTTTGTGGTTGTTTTCTTTCGACTCGACATGAAAGACGAACCAAGTGAATGATCTACAGTACATGCAATGCTGAATAACAGAATTTTATGTGATCAGTACGTGTGGTTAACAACATTAGGAAGTAAAGTGATATACTGAAATTATGTCTTTTCATATTTACATGCCGATTTCAGCTTTAAATTAATATTCTGAATCTGTGTTTACTTGTTTTTGACAGCAATTGTTTGTCAAAAGATTTTTTTGCAATCCTGTTAAGTTAACCAAGCATGCTTAGATGATCCTGTATTTGCTAGGACGGCTGACAATTGCACTTTGTAATGCAAATATCCATTATAGTCATGCATTCTCATCTCCCTAGTGTTGGTGAGATCTGTCTGAACCACATACCTGTACCTTTCTGACTTTCTCACCTTGACTAGCTCCTTTTTTTTCTTCATTTCTCAGAAGATCAAAATTAATATTTATGTATTGCTCCACTCTGCACTCTGCTTTTCCTTTTGCTGCTCGGTTTCATTTCAACCCCCCCCACCTCCCCAACTCTCTAGCTCCTCTTCCATGTCAGTGAAGTCATGCAGCGTTGATGGCTACCCATGGCTTCCTGACAGTGTGTGTGACCCTCACCAGTGGCACCACTTCAGGCAGATCGACAGGCACTCCTCATGCTTCGCTAATCCCACACAGCCTCACTCTCACTGGACGTCACTGTCGCCATCTCCCCCACCTTGAAGTCACATCACTCGTCCAAAACCTCTCTCCACAGCCATCCATTCTGCACTCATTATCCTCCATTTGAAAGGCGTGAACTCTCATTTTCACTTTCCCTAAGAGTAATTAACATTTCCTTTTCCGTCTGGTTTCTTATTCATTTTTCTCTGCAACCTCTCCATTTCCCATCCCCTGCATTCCTCCTTGGAACACTTGGAACCATTATTGTCTCCCCTCCCACAGCCTCCTCGTTGCTCCTCCTGACCCCTCTCCTCCACTAGGCCTGCCCATGTTGTCTGGCAGAGAAGGCCAACAGTCGAGTGGGCCTGTTAAGCTTTGCGCCAGGGAGCTGGCAAAGAGCACTGGCCCAAGACCAGAGTAGCGATCCTGGGAGGCCCGTGCCCAGATTAGCCCCTCCTCGGAGTGGCTGCAGAGCTCTGTGATTCCCTGCACTCCAGCTGGAGGAAAGGAGATTAGAGTTGGAAGGAGGAGCTGATTGAGACGGCAGAGATTCCGAGGGCCTTTTTTAGACCGCCTGTGAAATTGGATAACAGATTACTCGAGAATGTCCTCCTAACACATTATATTAAGTAGAACTAATAACATTAATCTAATAATTTGCCAAATTCTTGAGTGGTGCTTGGAGGGAAGAGGCGAGTGGAATCACACCACTTGCGCTCTCGTCTGGTTACCAGGCAACAGCTATGGCAAGTGCTATGTTAGTAATAACCAGTGTTGGGGGTAACGGCGTTATACAAATAACGGCATTACTGTAATGGAATACTTTGGGTAACAGAGTAACCTAACATATTATTTCGCAATTAGAGTAATCAGTTACTTAGTTACCTTTTCCAAAAACAATGTTGTTACTTAGTTACATTTAAGATAGATATGTTCCTGTTCTTTAATTCTGTTGCCACAAAAGTCCATTTGAAGCATTTGCGCGGTTCCCTGAATGAATGAGCTCTCTGTCAATGGAGACGTGAAAGGCTGCAAGCAACACCGTCGCGGGCGGCAGTGACCCATGCTTTGCAGTCTGTGGGGATTGCGTAATGATTCTAATCTACCGTAGTCAATATGGTCAACACTTGTGTGACCCACACGGCTGTTCCTGTTTACATTCCGTTGTCGCACGTGTGCAAAACAGGGCCAAATTAGTCATTGGGCCAGTGGGGCGGTGGCCCAGGGGCCCTTGGCTCTCAGGGGCCCTTCTGGGAAACTGAACCGCGTGGTACTGGGTTTGAGGGCCTTCATTGGCCGTTGATTGTGATAAATTTAGGTCAAAAAGATGATAAAAAAAATTTAAAAACCCTGAAAATTCTGCGTGCACACGCGCTATGGGGGCCCCCCAAAATATTACCGGCCCAGGGGCCCTCATGGGGGTTAATCTATAACGAGTTACTTTTCTCAGAAGGTAACATAACTGGATACATTTTAGTTTAGTAAAAGTAACGCTCCCCAAGTCGTTTACACATTATTCCCTGAAATAAGTAATTTGTTATACTACTTTTGCATTACCCATGAATAATTGCAAAAAGCAGCCTGGAAAAACTTTCCTTGCTGTGGCAGAGAAGAATAGTTGCATTACCTGATTAAACGTGTGTGCACAATAATATCCCCAGTGTTCATTTAACTCCAACAAATCATGGAACCGTGTAATGACAAAACAGCATTATTATAGTATTGACAGATTACGGTATGTAGTTTGTGTCATTTCTGTTTTCTGATCACAACCTTGTGTGCGTGATCCTTCTTCTTTTAGGTTTTCTGACCTCATTTGCACCGAATAAGCCTGAACTTAGAAGAGTAGATTTTCTGTGGTTTTCTGAATAACTAGCTTCAAAAAGTGGTCCACAGGCAAACTGTTTTGTCTGTGGATGTGGTGCTATCATCAGAAGCAATATCTGGATCTATCCATTTAAGAAAATGCATTTCAAACAATGAAAAGTATTAACACATTGAAGGCCCCCGGAAATGTATTTTGCTTAAAACACAAAAACACTCATTGGGCTACATTTGGCCATAGCAACTTACCCAAATGTGCTGACATCATCACATTTGGGCAAGTTGCTATGGCCAAATTTAGCCCAATGAGTGTTTTTTTGGCTAAACTAATGCTTGGAATGGATTCAGCATCATGAAAACCCCCTAATTTGACATGTCACATGCTACTTAAAGCATAAGGACATTTAGAAATATTGCCTTATAATAGGATGTCAATGGTGGCCATACTGTACAGGCCATTTTCAACACTTTCCCTTCAGACAATTCCAGGCAACTTTTTTTCTGTTATTCAGGATATATTGAAGATGCCAAATAAGCTGAGTTTGGTTTTTTTGCAATTAGATTGAGGTTGACCCTGTATTTTCCATAGATTTCCTGTACTAGCATGGCCGGCTCCATTACTACGACAGCCAGGCTCCGTGCAATAAGCGTTGTTTTGACCAGAAATGCTGCCTATTATATAGGTGGGGGATTTGGAGACTAAAGCGACTGAAAGCGTGTGTGCGCGTGCACACACGCGCGTGCACAATGAAGATGGCGGATCATGGTGCAGTCCAGCATCTAAGCCAACAACAGATAGCCATCCAAAGCTAATGTGAGTAGCCTTTCCACTAGATCGGATCAAACTAATTTATACAACTGAATAAACGTAGGTATTTTGGCAGCGTCGCTTCCCGACAAATAATGCATGCAGGCTACGTTTTTTGTCGGGGAAACGGTTAAGACTAAAGAGACATACTAGTAGCCCGAGTGCCATTCTTTTATTCTGGACGCAGATAAATAGAAACCAGCATTTCGGCAGCCTTCTTCAGGGTAGAAAACATGACATTACAATGCTACTTTGTAATCCATCACTCCTAACTCTGCACAGGCATAATAGACACACCCCCGTGTGTGACCCTGCAGATGCCAGTCAGTTATTTCCTATTTTT
The DNA here is from genome assembly GCF_951216825.1 of Electrona antarctica. NCBI lineage: Eukaryota > Metazoa > Chordata > Actinopteri > Myctophiformes > Myctophidae > Electrona > Electrona antarctica. The sequence continues at coordinate 29,449,611 of NC_136796.1, read as the reverse complement.
ATATTTTATAAACAACAGATGCCTCCGGGTACAAGCATGTGTCAAGCTGTCACGCACCCTTTTTGTTCGCATTCCCGCTTCTCTGCTGATGGGTGACATGAAAGACCGACAGCCGTTAGCTCCAGATACTGAGCTCTCCTGTCTTGACACATATATGCACTTGCATCAGACTGGGGAAAGTTAGAGTGACGCACATCAACAGCACTGACACGGGCATCAGAATGTGCTGTCACTCTAATATCTTCACAAAACAAAAAGAACTGTGCGCATGGACGTTTTGTCTCCTCACCGCACTGGCATCGCTGTGCCTACAGTGTTCTATTCTTACTCCTACCGCTCTAAAAAGTTGATGCCAAAACAACGGCTCCTCGCGCCCAGTGGGTGCTCGTCACACACGGCTGCGATTATGTCATGCTACAGATGTGCAACTGTATATTGTTGTCGGGCAGAAACCGCTTATCTCATATATATAAATGTGTATGTGTATGTGTATGTGTGTGTGGAGGTGAATTGACTGGAGGTGCCACCAGGGGGCACTGTGTTATTGTCCAGTGTTTCTGTCCTGTGCAGTTGTTGACCTTATTGGTGGGGGCGCCCATTTTAGGTCACAATGTTATTGTTTCTCTGCAAGGTAGGAGTGAAATCCACTTGATATAGGCCTAAGTAATTAAATTAGCTATCCATGTTGTAACGGTTTTCTCAGTTTAGCTGATTTGGGGTGCCAGGCAGGCATGTACCTACCAGAGAGGAACTTAGCCTCTCCTTTTTTGTGTAGCCAGGTGGTGTACGGAAATCGGACAAAGAACCCTTCAATTGGAACAGTCGTGTATTGAACGTTAGAACCAGGGCGGGTTAGTAGGTTACAACATTTGTGTCAATGAAAATAACAAAAGCATCAAACATAAATGGCATTCGACTTCAGGTTCAATTCACTTCAAATAAGAAACCCCAAACCAAAATATACTCAATGCTTCAACTAATGTTCAACTCAAAACCTTCAAATTGGGATAATTCAACCTTTTGAAAAATAAAGCAAAATGAGTCTTCAGAAAAATAAACCAAAGTTCAATTCAAATTAAATAAAAAACAACAGATCCTCTCCTCCTCAAGGTTAATGGGAAATATATATACTTGCTGTTTAAGCAATTGTGAGAAAACCTGTATGTTCCTTCTGGATATGGTTAACTCCAAACACAGGGAAATCCAAGAAATCCTGAAGGACAACTCCTGCTCCAAACGATTCAGCTCCAAATCTCCCTGCATTCCAACCGCAGTGGAGTTTGAAAATCTGCAGGCCTGTTTTCACAGTTTAGTGAACTGTAGGGTTTGTTTAGCTAACTTGCTCCCACTTGAGCCACTTCAAGGATAAAAATAAAAACAGGTAGAGAAAATTCAGAGAGAGTTCTGGACACTGTCCTTGAGAGCTGCTGCCAGCATACAAACAAACTCATTCTTCCACACTGATTCACCCACACCCACACGCAATTTCAGTGGTGAGCAGGGAAATTGCCAGGTGTCAACCATCGGTGAGTGGTGATGGCTTGTCAATTAGTCAATTAGTCAATTAAGAGTCAATTGTGACTCTGGCCGTCACAATGTTGTTTGATTGACAAATATTGTTGTTGGAGAGTATATTGTTGTGCTGCTTGGATTATTTGTGAAGAAATGTGTATATTTGTAGCAGTTTGACAGACGTGCTCATGTGATGAATGTGAAGAATGAATGGTTCATATAAGTGCAGCAAATAAGCTATTTCTGTGTTCTCTATCGTATCGAGACTATCTCTCCACCCAACATATTTCATATGTATGGGGAATGACGGTACCCCACCTCACTTGTGACGTGGATATCTCTTTAAGACACACCAGTTGTACTGGCACGCACGGGTATATAAGGCCCAGGTGTGCGTGATGTGATTACACTGATTTATCTCCACCGAGCAGTCCAAGACGTGGTCTCCTCGACAGAAGTGTAGAGCAAGTTATCAACAAAAACTGAATTTTTTAGACTTTTTGAAAAGCAACTACTCACGTGTTTTGGCAGCCGGATTAATCCACTGCAGGATGCAGGTTATAGGGAGCTAGCGTGGATCGCTCCTCTCTGGATTGCTGTCACGTCAGCTCGTTTGTAGGTATAGAACAAACAAATGAAGGTTGGGAATCACACGGCCATATAGCACACTATACAGGTGTATTGCTGGTGTGGCGTCAGCTTACGCTCCTGTGGTGTAGTTCTTTCTTGTGGATCTGGTTCCTCCAGTGACACAAACAGAACGCGCTGGGTCGGTCGAACATGGCCATATATAGCACACTATACAGGTGTATTGCTGGTGGGGCGTCAGCTTACGCTCCTGTGGTGTAGTTCTTTCTTGTTTCCTGGTTCCTGGTTCCTCCAGTGACACAAACAGAATGCGCTGGGTCAGTCGAACATTTCCCTTCGAGTTGGGCATTATAGCGCACTGTAGTTTTCCAATAGTTTCTCCAATAGATGGCACTGTTGCACTGTTGATTCATTCCACCTCTGCAGACTGCTTGTAAAACAAGAGAAGCTCACTTCCTGTATTGTGTTACTGTTGACCACATGTGTGCATGCTGGTGAATAAAGCTCTGCCAAACAATAGGTTATGGGCCCAGATCGTTGCTAAAAAGCTGTTGTACACAGACTTTGTGTGAAGATAAACAGTATTGTGGGATTTCACAATGGAGGTTTATTGACAGGCTGAGCGGACCAGAGAACTGGGGGCTGGGCAACATGGAAGTTTCAGATGGAACACTTGCTAAAGGCTAAAGGACTATGGGGCATGCTAATGGAGACAGAGACGCTAGCTACAGATGCTACCGCAGCAGCACAGGCTGAAATCACTAGACGGAGAGAGAAGGCATTCTCTATGTTAGTGCTAAATGTACATCCCAGCTGTACCTGATAACAAGCTGTCAAACTCCCAAAGAAGCGTGGACCACGCTGAAAGCCCATTTTGAGAGAGATACTTTGGCAAATAAACTGTTCCTGAAGAAAAGATATTTCAGATGTGAAATGAAGAGGCTTTAACTGACCATTTAAAACAAATGAAGGAGCTGACTGATCGGTGCCGTGTCGTTAGTCAGAAGGTTCCTTGTTCCGAAATTACTATCCCTATCTCTAATCCTAACCTAAACATAACCGCAAGCACGGGAGCAGTGCATGTTCGGACTAACGGGACTTCGGATCTATGGGCAGTTCCCGACTGATCAGCTATCAGCAATTGGATCTGTAATTGAAGAGGAGGACCAAATTGTAACACTGTTATGGTATACTGTTGCTATATTTTTATACCAGCACTATTTGCTCACCACGTGAATATTTGTCTGGTAATGCTATGCTGGAATTTAAGCTCACTCTTCTGTCTGGCTTGTTGTAAGCTACTTGGGTTAAGATCATTGCTCTCACAAAGTAGGAGACCATGTTTGGCTCTTCATCAACATGTCTGATTTTAAAAGAAAGAGCTTACAAACGGTCAGTAACTTGCCTGCTCTCACAATTAATCCAGTACTGTCATGTAGGGCTAAAGAGGGATTCACAAGTGTAGGCTCAGGCTCAAAGTCTACTTTTACTTTTGTACTTTAAGGATATTTTGATACCAATACTTTTGTACTTTTACTCAAGTACTTTTGTGAGTACTTTTTTCCACCAGCACCAGACAATGGGGATAATCAGGTATGGCCTACTTACTCCTGACCAAAGGACTGCTGTCCTGCACACCCCCAACCCCCCCACCCTCCCTCCTTCGACTGGCAAAAGATCGTATGGTCTTTCCGTTGGCATTGTGAAGCCGTGCAACAAGCATCTCTATTCTATTGTAACAGCATGTGCCATCAATGCTCTACAATAATGAAAATGTGTGTGGTGGTTTCCAACAGGATTTTCTTTCCTTATTCGTGCACAGACATAGAGACATACAGTATGAGACTTGTCCCTGAGCCGGTATAATAAGGGTGGGGTGCTAAAAGATAGTGTTTGTTTATGGTTCCCTATAAAGAGCCTTCTCCGTCCGTGCCCCTAAAATTTGGAACACCCTTCCCAAAACCATCCGACAAGCGGATACCATTGCATCCTTTAAATCTATCTATCTATCTATCTATCTATCTATCTATCTATCTATCTATCTATCTATCTATCTATCTATCTATCTATCTATCTATCTATCTATCTATCTATCTATCAATCAAGGGACATCCAGTCACAATCGACAGGGGTGTGGCCGTGGCCAAGTCATTGGAAGAACCAACCAAGGTCGTCCTCCTGACTAAGTTTTCCACCATTTTCCACACAAAGTCAAGAGCAGACAGGGATTAAACCAGAAACCATCCCTCGGAGACGTATACCTTCTAAGCGACTGCCGCCTCCCCCAGTACATGTATCACTGACAAATGACATTTGACATGTGACATTTGTTTGCATTTGTTCACGAGATCTGATCCTGAATACATAATACATAATTACTGCCAAATGTTTGAGTATTGCTATTGCCTGAGCTCAACAGGTAAGGATGATGTCTAAATCAAAGGCTTGTTGGAATGGTACATTTGCTGGAAATTCCCCACCAATCCAAGGAGAAAAAACGGATAGACAAAGACATAGCATCATATAGTCTGAGCACACTGCCTGTCAAGGTCAGAAACAAAAGGAAATGCTTAAGTAGGCAGGCACGGAGAACAAAAGGCTTTGCCCATAGCTTGGCTTGAAAAAAGGAACAATTGATGACTCCGAGATGGCTTCAGCACTTTATTTTTTTAAGCAGCTATTAAAATACGAACGTGACACATTAGCCAAGGTCTTTATTTGAATGGAAACAATCCAACCCACCAAAGATGGAGGCAGATGGATTTTAAACAATAGACACAGCAGTTAGAAACCTGCAGTGCAGTATCTCTATATATGTTTTCATATTTTCATTTAAAATTATGATCTATTTATTTATGTTATACTTTTCCGTATGACAGCGTTGCTAAAATAGCCGAACTGCATGCACTCTCCTGACATGTGATCGTGACAAAACTATCTTAAGTCATGACTCATGCAATTACAGAAAGTCTCACATGACATTTCCATCTCAGTTTGCTCCAGACGGTCATTCTTGCTGTAAATTACCAGACCAATCAGCCATGACACCATTCCCCTCCATTTGTCGTCTCATGGCCATGCACACACATACTGTACATACACAATGGGCCGCACATGTCCTCAACATGACCTAGCTTCACAGCTAGTTATGTATTTGTTTTTTATCAAGGGCAAAATGCCACATTTGACATTGAGATGGTACTCCACGCACTGCAGGTCAAATTACATCAATGGATCGCAGGCTAATGGAAGCGTTAAGGAGATTCCAGAGAAGCGCTGCTAGTAAAGCTGCCCCCCCCCCCCACGCCCGGCACCCCCCGACTGACACCTTTCATCTCCAATGAAAGCTTGTGTTTCTCATCCTATTTCTGGTACAATCCACTCTCTCTCTCCCCCCATCAATAAATCTACCATTTCCCTGACCAGGTTGCCTACTATAGTAAGATATTTTAGTTTTCCTGAACCAGTTAATGTTATTAATATTTATTCAACCCATTAAGTCCTGGAACGCATCCGTTTCACTTTAGCGTTTAACCACATTAACCATTATTTTATACTTTAGCTATTGAAAAATATACAAGATATACAAGCTCATAGCACGGCACCGAGTGTCGGGCTACGAGCTTGCTTAGATCTGCTATTTTAGAAAAATCGTGAAAATGTGTGCAAATCTTTGAATATATATAATTTTCTTTCACAGCAAATGTTTTTAACTCATATTTGTGATTCCTGGGGGTCCCTGGAACAACATTCTTTTCAGATGGGGGTTCGGCGGCCAATTTTCATGGTCCTTGACATGAAATAGTTTGAGAACCACTGATATAGAAAAATGACATTGAAGGCCCTCCTCCCCATGATTTCTTATTCTACACAGCATACTATAGAAGGCACAAGATGTAAAGATGGTCGCCGCACTGTCCTTCAATCTCCTCATCTCGCTGCCCATCAAACTGACACAGAACCCAGGGCTGAGGCATCACATGATAATGGGATTCATTGGTTCGTCCATTTAATACAGCACTGGTTCCCAAAGTGCGTTCCGGGCACCACCCCAGGGGGTTAAGGGGTTCCCACAGGGTCCCCAGCAAAACACGGATCAGTTTTCTCACTTTCTATTACTCAGTTTCTATTACTCAGTTTCTATTTTACTGTTACTCCAAAATAGCTCAGAACGTGAGCTTGTAGATCGTCTATTTTCAAATGCTGTCAAATGGGCCAAATCTTACAATAAATGCACCACGTCTCTGTGCGCACGACTGTAATCCATATAAGAACCGTTCGCCCGGCCGACTTCAAATTCGACACACGCGTAACACACCACCACAGGGAGTGCAATGCCCGGCCTTGAGTCGGTTGGATACACGGTTGTCCAGAACCGCCACAAAAGGCTCTGGTCAGGCTCTGCCAGTGGACCTAATAATAATAATAATAATAATTATTATTATTATTATTAATGTTCGTACTACCATCATTATACATAAATAGAATAATAATTACATCTGTTGAATGTAGCAATTAATTCATTCCTCGACCGTTTTGGACACGGGCTGGCACCCTGTGGGTCTGGAAGTTCCGGAGACCCCCTGGGGACCGCCACACGGAGTTACACCACTTACTTCACACGGGTGTGATTTTTTTTCATCCAAAGGGTTTCCGTTTGCGCGCAGAGAGGTTGGCAGAAAGCAAAGCGTGTGGACCTTATTCAGTCACTTTTGCTGTGCCCTGAAGCACGCCAGACCTCAACAATAAAACCCAACAGCTCAACAGTCACCTGAGCAGTCACAGGTCAAACTGACAGATTGAGACAGCTATAGGGAGGGGAAAGACGGGGACAGAGCGTGAGGTGGGTCTCACGTCTGAGGGATGACCCCCATCTTATATGTGCACGCCGCCTTTTATCGCATCAAAGTGACAGTGAGGTGAGACGACGGGTCGCGTGCACATCTGAGGGAGGTCCAGAATAGAGTCTGACGCCGTACGAGAGACAGGGCGGGCGAGGGAGGGAGACGGTGATAACCGTTTTGCAGTAGTGACCGCCGCGTGTCCAGACGTCACAGTGTGGTAAGCTAGCGATTACAATGTGGCGGCTGATGCATGTGAGGAATGCGGAGCCGCGATGAAGCCAGCCGTGAAATTGATCTGAACATAACAGCTTGAAGACCACACGCACACACACACACACACACACTCACACACACACACACACACACACACACACACACACACACACACACACACACACACACACACACACACACACACACACACACACACACACACACACACACACACACACACACACACACACACGTGCACACAGACAAGAATACAGTATGTCTTGCAAGATGAACAGGAGACTCGAGGATATTAATAATGCAATGAGACCAGACCTCCCATGTACAGGAAGGCAATATCACGGTGGCACAGTGCAGAATGTAAATCCACTATACCTAAGTAATGGCCAGCCAGTTCCAACAGTGCGGTGTTTAGCTTCGACATTTCCATTTCTTTCATAGTCTATTATGCGAGTGATTTGGTCAAGGCTTAACTGCTGGCTGCTCCCAGCTCCACGCACACACATTTCACAGCTAATGCATGCTGGGAAAATAGAAATTGAATGGACACCATGCCTCACACAACACTCACACTGTGTGTGTGTGTGTGTGTGTGTGTGTGTGTGTGTGTGTGTGTGTGTGTGTGTGTGTGTGTGTGTGTGTGTGTGTGTGTGTGTGTGTGTGTGTGTGTGCGTGCGTGCGTGCGTGCGTGCGTGCGTGCGTGCGTGCGTGCGTGCGTGCGTGCGTGCGTGCGTGCGTGCGTGCGTGCGTGCGTGCGTGCGTGCGTGCGTGCGTGCGTGCGTGCGTGCGTGCGTGCGTGCGTGCGTGCGTTGGGGGGGATCAGAAAAAAACATGCGGTAGAGCGATAATAAAGAACAAAATGTTATCAAGATTGGCATTGAAATATTTTTTTAACGTTTTAAAAAGCCAGTCTGAAGACTTTATAAGAGGTTATTTAAAAGACTGTTACTACCCTGACCACATGATCCTATAGAGTAGTGAGTTGCGAGGATGGGTGGGGGTCAAAATCAGAGAGATTGCAATGTCAAAACTTACTAAAATCAGTAAAAGGGTGCATTTCAATGATACACACCCGAATTTAATGAACAAATCCAGTCGCTAGATTAAAAGGTGTCACACAGCTAATACAAACTAACTATATGCTTGTGCATATTATCTGCTGTAGCCTACAAGCGAACATAATAATTTATTATGACGGCATTCTCTTGATGCCATTAACAAGATGCTACAACATCGGTATAAACAAAAGCAACACTGTTTTCTCAATCAATTTCTGTTGTTTTCCATCCTCTCATATCCTCGACTGGCCTAGATCTGCCGCATTTAGCGAAATCCAATTTCTATTGATCGTACCCAAACACCCAAATATGCTAGCAATTACAGTCCATAAAATGAAAATGAAATGACTGAAATGTGTGTGTGTGTGTGTGTGTGTGTGTGTGTGTGTGTGTGTGTGTGTGTGTGTGTGTGTGTGTGTGTGTGTGTGTGCGTGTGCGTGTGCGTTTGTGTGTGTGTGTGCAAGAGAGAGAGATGTGTGACGTGTGTGTGTATCTCTTTTCAGATCTATCTATTTTCTGATTTGTGGAGTGATAATTAGAGATATCTAATATAAATATTTAAACATAACATTTCAGAAAACTTGTAATACAAAAAATCTTAGTCTTAATGTAAGTAATCAACTGGAGAAGTTTCATTGTGATAGCTATAGTTAACTTTTTTCCCCTATTCACCTGTAGTGTCTCACCTTAAGTTGTTAAGGACCTATGGGGGGCATGGCCACCTTATACACAATGAGTGTGTGCGTGCGTGCGTGCGTGCGTGCGTGCCTGCGTTCCTGCGGGTTCGCGGTGAGGACATTAACTTTTCAAAACTAGAAAGATTGCACTCAGTAGAGTGCAGACCAACAGCCGCACTATGTAATGGGGTAGACATGGCATTTCCATAGCGATACTTCGGCACTACTCAGTGGCCGGAAATGAGTTCTCCAGCACCCCATCCTGTAGGATGTACGTACGGTTTGCCTCGCACGTCTGTGGTAGGCATTGCATCCTCGTCTCTCCAGAACCTTCAGGTGGGTAACCCATTTCATCCAGTTATCAGCTTCAATTTTAGAGCGTTTTGAATTCCATTTGTGTCTGCGGTCATCATCATTAGCAGCGACCATTTTCACAAAAACAGTTAATTGTCAGAGGATACAAATTGTCCGCACACATCACATAGGCCTATATATGTATTGACATGTATAAAGAATTCCACATATTATGTCTGTGCAAATGCATGTGACCCTCCTCTCTATATGGTGAATAATTACTTTGTAATTAGTTGTGTCACAACTCGTCCGTGATTTATTCGCAACCGCATCATCTTTGTGCGTGCGTGTCATCGAGCACGGCTCACCATGCGGCGGATTTAGCCCTGCGCTTGTTGCTCATTAGCAAAGCGATGGCTGATTAATCTCGTGTCACTAGCCCTGCACGCAGCAGCAGAAAACTTCAGGGGAAGAAGTTCCACTATATAAACTTGTTTGAGTGTCCTCATTAACTGCAGCCAAGCAAGCCCCAACTAATCAAGCCGTTAAGAACAATAAATAACTTAATTTAACTTAATTCATTATTTATACTGTCATCGCCGCTGCCAATGGCACGGTTAGGACAAATTACAGGCAAAGGATGGCATTGTTAAATTGAAGTGACTCACACGTTAACGTTACACCGACAGATTAAAACACGCTTGCTACACACCAGCTCATTGGCATGCTCTCGTGCTCCATTTATCAAGAGCCTTAGGTGATAATGTAATTATTTGCATGTGTAATGTCGCTGCGAAATGGGGGGTGGGGGGGTAGTGTGGAAAGGGGTGTGGGAGCTGGTATGGTCATGGTGAGACTGAGATAGGATAGGAACAGAAGCTGAGGGGGAGGAGGGGTCATTGGGTTGGCATGGGAATAAAGTGCTGATTGGATAATTGTGCATTTAATTTTGGAGCCGGGCCATTACAATAACACGCACAGGGTCCGACCCTCCTCGGGGATTGGACGAAGATTGTTTACAGGCGATTAGGCAAATTAAAAATGTGCGTGTTTTAGAACAAACAGAAGTGGAAGAAGACTAATGGAGTTGTTAGGGGACACTTTCCAAAAGCAAGTTCTAATTAATGATCCTAAGAGTAGTAAATGGACCTGAAGGCAAATGTAGGTTTTTATTTATTTAACGATGGCGGGTCAGCGCACACCTCTCACGCTGTCTCCAACTTAAGAATGTGGGTAGTAGGCTAGTATTTTAAAAGTTTAGATGAGCTTCTCTGCTGAGCATATACAGCACTAAGGCTCTTCTTCAATGAGGAAACCACAACAAATCCAGCGCAGCGATAGTTCATTGAGACACGGAAGGCAGAAGGTTATATATAACCCCCATTCATTCTCTATCAGCATTCATTCTGTTCCTTTAAATCAGCTGTCTCTCCATGTCAATTCCCCTCACTCTCATTCGCTGCCAGCTAACTCACTCACGCCCACATTCAATCAGGTATTATTTTTTAAGCAGTCACTACCCTGTCCTCAGTCTTCATGCTAGCTGACTGTGTCTCTGTTTTTCAGATGTCAGCGTTCAAATTTCCTCCACCTCCCCGTGGCATTAGTTCTGTATATAGTGCTTTTAAATTTGAGAAATTCATAATCATGTCAATGGCAAGTAAAGAATTGAGTTAACCTGACTCCACCAGATGGGGCAGCAGAGAGTACACTGGGTTCCCCCCCCTCAGTGTACTCTCTGCTGCCCCATCTGGCAGAGTCAGTTAGATTTGAGTGGGGATTTGAGTGGGGTTTGAACCCACAACCTCCAGATCATGCAGCCACTGTGCTAACTCACTGACCTACTTGCAACCTGCCACAATGCAGTCTGCTGTTCCATTTGAGTAACAGCATTGATACAAAAATAAAATACAAAAAATAAAATAACAGGAGATTTGTCTATTGTGTCTTTTGCTGTTGTTATGTTCGAATGTTTATGAACCACAATGGAAACAAGTCTCTGGCTCTTCTGTCATTATCTATTCGGCCTTTTAAGAACAGCATGCACAGTGGCTCACTGGGTACAGAGCCTGCCTGGGAATCTGGAGGCTGCAGGTTCAAGTCCTGGCTCTGACATAGTGTCCCAAAATCATGAAAATATGACAAAATATATTAATGCCATCCCAAACCATGGACTATAGTATGTCGTTTTTTCATGATTTTCATCTTTTTTTTAAATCCTCCAAAATCATGAAAAACGACATGCTATAGTATGCCGTCCGAAGCCATGAACTATAGTATGTCGTTTTTTCATGATTTTCATCTTTTTTTCAAATAGTCCAAAATCACGAAAAACGACATGCTATAGTAAGCCGTCCGAAAAAAATTATAACTTTGGCATGCTACTAGTCCTACATACTTACACCTAGAATCCCCATTCAAACCTATTTAGGTTCATCTTACGGTGGACATGTTTGCCTGAAAAGGAATCTTTGAAATGTTTCATAGTTTTAGAAATATAGTGCTTTAAATTTGAGAAATTTCTAATGGCAGATAGTGGCACGTCAAAAATTAATTCACCTAGAAACTCCATTCACACTTTTTATAATTCAGCTTTCTGTGGAGACACATGCTGGAACTTTTTACTTTGAAATGTTTTGTAGTTTCTGAGTTATTTAAGTTAAACGCCCAATGCATTCCCAATGGCAATAGCACAAACTTTGGCATGCTACTAGTCCTACATACTTACACCTAGAAACCCCATTCAAACCTATTTAGGTTCATCTTACGGTGGACATGTTTGCCTGAAAAGGAATCTTTGAAATGTTTCATCGTTTTACAAAATACAGTGCTTTTAAATTTGAGAAATTTCTAATGGCAGATAGTGGCACGTCAAAAATGCATTCACCTAGAAACTCCATTCACACTTTTTATAATTCAGCTTTCTGTGGAGACACATGCTGGAACTTTTTACTTTGAAATGTTTTGTAGTTTCTGAGTTATTTAAGTTAAACGCCCAATGCATTCCCAATGGCAATAGCACAAACTTTGGCATGCTACTAGTCCTACATACTTACACCTAGAAACCCCATTCAAACCTATTTAGGTTCATCTTACGGTGGACATGTTTGCCTGAAAAGGAATCTTTGAAATGTTTCATCGTTTTAGAAATACAGTGCTTTTAAATTTGAGAAATTCAGAATGGGGGTCAATGGCAGATTTTGTCAAGTAAAGATTTGAGTGGGGTTTGAGCCCACAATCTCCAGATCATGCAGCCAGTGTGCTAAGTCACTGATCTACTTGCTACCTGCCACAACACAGTCTGCTGTTCCCTTTGAGTACAACATTGATACAAAAATAAAATACAAAAAATAAAATAACAGGAGATTTGTCTATTGTTTCTTTTGCTGTTGTTATGTTCGAATGTTTATGAACCACAATGGAAACAAGTCTCTGGCTCTTCTGTCATTATCTATTCGGCCTTTTAAGAACAGCATGCACAGTGGCTCACTGGGTACAGAGCCTGCCTGGGAATCAGGAGACTGCAGGTTCAAGTCCTGGCTCTGACATAGTGTCCCAAAATCATGAAAATATGACAAAATATATTATGCCGTCCCAAACCATGGACTATAGTATGTCGTTTTTTCATGATTTTCATCTTTTTTTCAAATCCTCCAAAATCATGAAAAACGACATGCTATAGTATGCCGTCCGAAGCCATGAACTATAGTATGTCGTTTTTTCATTATTTTCATCTTTTTTTCAAATAGTCCAAAATCACGAAAAACAACATGCTATAGTAAGCCGTCCGAAAAAAAATATAACTTTGGCATGCTACTAGTCCTACATACTTACACCTAGAATCCCCATTCAAACCTATTTAGGTTCATCTTACGGTGGACATGTTTGCCTGAAAAGGAATCTTTGAAATGTTTCATAGTTTTAGAAATATAGTGCTTTAAATTTGAGAAATTTCTAATGGCAGATAGTGGCACGTCAAAAATTCATTCACCTAGAAACTCCATTCAAACTTTTTATAATTCAGCTTTCTGTGGAGACACATGCTGGAACTTTTTACTTTGAAATGTTTTGTAGTTTCTGAGTTATTTAAGTTAAACGCCCAATGCATTCCCAATGGCAATAGCACAAACTTTGGCATGCTACTAGTCCTACATACTTACACCTAGAAACCCCATTCAAACCTATTTAGGTTCATCTTACGGTGGACATGTTTGCCTGAAAAGGAATCTTTGAAATGTTTCATAGTTTTAGAAATATAGTGCTTTAAATTTGAGAAATTTCTTATGGCAGATAGTGGCACGTCAAAAATTCATTCACCTAGAAACTCCATTCACACTTTTTATAATTCAGCTTTCTGTGGAGACACATGCTGGAACTTTTTACTTTGAAATGTTTTGTAGTTTCTGAGTTATTTAAGTTAAACGCCCAATGCATTCCCAATGGCAATAGCACAAACTTTGGCATGCTACTAGTCCTACATACTTACACCTAGAAACCCCATTCAAACCTATTTAGGTTCATCTTACGGTGGACATGTTTGCCTGAAAAGGAATCTTTGAAATGTTTCATCGTTTTAGAAATACAGTGCTTTTAAATTTGAGAAATTCAGAATGGGGGTCAATGGCAGATTTTGGCAAGTAAAGATTTGAGTGGGGTTTGAGCCCACAATCTCCAGATCATGCAGCCAGTGTGCTAAGTCACTGATCTACTTGCTACCTGCCACAACACAGTCTGCTGTTCCCTTTGAGTACAACATTGATACAAAAATAAAATACAAAAAATAAAATAACAGGAGATTTGTCTATTGTGTCTTTTGCTGTTGTTATGTTCGAATGTTTATGAACCACAATGGAAACAAGTCTCTGGCTCTTCTGTCATTATCTATTCGGCCTTTTAAGAACAGCATGCACAGTGGCTCACTGGGTACAGAGCCTGCCTGGGAATCAGGAGACTGCAGGTTCAAGTCCTGGCTCTGACATAGTGTCCCAAAATCATGAAAATATGACAAAATATATTATGCCGTCCCAAACCATGGACTATAGTATGTCGTTTTTTCATGATTTTCATATTTTTTTCAAATCCTCCAAAATCATGAAAAACGACATGCTATAGTATGCCGTCCGAAGCCATGAACTATAGTATGTCGTTTTTTCATGATTTTCATCTTTTTTTCAAATAGTCCAAAATCACGAAAAACGACATGCTATAGTAAGCCGTCCGAAAAAAATTATAACTTTGGCATGCTACTAGTCCTACATACTTACACCTAGAATCCCCATTCAAACCTATTTAGGTTCATCTTACGGTGGACATGTTTGCCTGAAAAGGAATCTTTGAAATGTTTCATAGTTTTAGAAATATAGTGCTTTAAATTTGAGAAATTTCTAATGGCAGATAGTGGCACGTCAAAAATTCATTCACCTAGAAACTCCATTCACACTTTTTATAATTCAGCTTTCTGTGGAGACACATGCTGGAACTTTTTACTTTGAAATGTTTTGTAGTTTCTGAGTTATTTAAGTTAAACGCCCAATGCATTCCCAATGGCAATAGCACAAACTTTGGCATGCTACTAGTCCTACATACTTACACCTAGAAACCCCATTCAAACCTATTTAGGTTCATCTTACGGTGGACATGTTTGCCTGAAAAGGAATCTTTGAAATGTTTCATCGTTTTAGAAATACAGTGCTTTTAAATTTGAGAAATTCAGAATGGGGGTCAATGGCAGATTTTGGCAAGTAAAGATTTGAGTGGGGTTTGAACACACAATCTCCAGATCATGCAGCCAGTGTGCTAAGTCACTGATCTACTTGCTACCTGCCACAACACAGTCTGCTGTTCCCTTTGAGTACAACATTGATACAAAAATAAAATACAAAAAATAAAATAAAAGGAGATTTGTCTATTGTTTCTTTTGCTGTTGTTATGTTCGAATGTTTATGAACCACAATGGAAACAAGTCTCTGGCTCTTCTGTCATTATCTATTCGGCCTTTTAAGAACAGCATGCACAGTGGCTCACTGGGTACAGAGCCTGCCTGGGAATCAGGAGGCTGCAGGTTCAAGTCCTGGCTCTGACATAGTGTCCCAAAATCATGAAAATATGACAAAATATATTATGCCGTCCCAAACCATGGACTATAGTATGTCGTTTTTTCATGATTTTCATATTTTTTTCAAATCCTCCAAAATCCTGAAAAACGACATGCTATAGTATGCCGTCCGAAGCCATGAACTATAGTATGTCGTTTTTTCATGATTTTCATCTTTTTTTCAAATAGTCCAAAATCACGAAAAACGACATGCTATAGTAAGCCGTCCGAAAAAAATTATAACTTTGGCATGCTACTAGTCCTACATACTTACACCTAGAATCCCCATTCAAACCTATTTAGGTTCATCTTACGGTGGACATGTTTGCCTGAAAAGGAATCTTTGAAATGTTTCATAGTTTTAGAAATATAGTGCTTTAAATTTGAGAAATTTCTAATGGCAGATAGTGGCACGTCAAAAATTAATTCACCTAGAAACTCCATTCACACTTTTTATAATTCAGCTTTCTGTGGAGACACATGCTGGAACTTTTTACTTTGAAATGTTTTGTAGTTTCTGAGTTATTTAAGTTAAACGCCCAATGCATTCCCAATGGCAATAGCACAAACTTTGGCATGCTACTAGTCCTACATACTTACACCTAGAAACCCCATTCAAACCTATTTAGGTTCATCTTACGGTGGACATGTTTGCCTGAAAAGGAATCTTTGAAATGTTTCATCGTTTTACAAAATACAGTGCTTTTAAATTTGAGAAATTTCTAATGGCAGATAGTGGCACGTCAAAAATGCATTCACCTAGAAACTCCATTCACACTTTTTATAATTCAGCTTTCTGTGGAGACACATGCTGGAACTTTTTACTTTGAAATGTTTTGTAGTTTCTGAGTTATTTAAGTTAAACGCCCAATGCATTCCCAATGGCAATAGCACAAACTTTGGCATGCTACTAGTCCTACATACTTACACCTAGAAACCCCATTCAAACCTATTTAGGTTCATCTTACGGTGGACATGTTTGCCTGAAAAGGAATCTTTGAAATGTTTCATCGTTTTAGAAATACAGTGCTTTTAAATTTGAGAAATTCAGAATGGGGGTCAATGGCAGATTTTGGCAAGTAAAGATTTGAGTGGGGTTTGAGCCCACAATCTCCAGATCATGCAGCCAGTGTGCTAAGTCACTGATCTACTTGCTACCTGCCACAACACAGTCTGCTGTTCCCTTTGAGTACAACATTGATACAAAAATAAAATACAAAAAATAAAATAACAGGAGATTTGTCTATTGTTTCTTTTGCTGTTGTTATGTTCGAATGTTTATGAACCACAATGGAAACAAGTCTCTGGCTCTTCTGTCATTATCTATTCGGCCTTTTAAGAACAGCATGCACAGTGGCTCACTGGGTACAGAGCCTGCCTGGGAATCAGGAGACTGCAGGTTCAAGTCCTGGCTCTGACATAGTGTCCCAAAATCATGAAAATATGACAAAATATATTATGCCGTCCCAAACCATGGACTATAGTATGTCGTTTTTTCATGATTTTCATCTTTTTTTCAAATCCTCCAAAATCATGAAAAACGACATGCTATAGTATGCCGTCCGAAGCCATGAACTATAGTATGTCGTTTTTTCATTATTTTCATCTTTTTTTCAAATAGTCCAAAATCACGAAAAACAACATGCTATAGTAAGCCGTCCGAAAAAAAATATAACTTTGGCATGCTACTAGTCCTACATACTTACACCTAGAATCCCCATTCAAACCTATTTAGGTTCATCTTACGGTGGACATGTTTGCCTGAAAA
This sequence comes from Electrona antarctica, assembly GCF_951216825.1. Classification (NCBI taxonomy): domain Eukaryota; kingdom Metazoa; phylum Chordata; class Actinopteri; order Myctophiformes; family Myctophidae; genus Electrona; species Electrona antarctica. The sequence continues at coordinate 29,432,545 of NC_136796.1, read as the reverse complement.
GGAATCTTTGAAATGTTTCATAGTTTTAGAAATATAGTGCTTTAAATTTGAGAAATTTCTAATGGCAGATAGTGGCACGTCAAAAATTCATTCACCTAGAAACTCCATTCAAACTTTTTATAATTCAGCTTTCTGTGGAGACACATGCTGGAACTTTTTACTTTGAAATGTTTTGTAGTTTCTGAGTTATTTAAGTTAAACGCCCAATGCATTCCCAATGGCAATAGCACAAACTTTGGCATGCTACTAGTCCTACATACTTACACCTAGAAACCCCATTCAAACCTATTTAGGTTCATCTTACGGTGGACATGTTTGCCTGAAAAGGAATCTTTGAAATGTTTCATAGTTTTAGAAATATAGTGCTTTAAATTTGAGAAATTTCTTATGGCAGATAGTGGCACGTCAAAAATTCATTCACCTAGAAACTCCATTCACACTTTTTATAATTCAGCTTTCTGTGGAGACACATGCTGGAACTTTTTACTTTGAAATGTTTTGTAGTTTCTGAGTTATTTAAGTTAAACGCCCAATGCATTCCCAATGGCAATAGCACAAACTTTGGCATGCTACTAGTCCTACATACTTACACCTAGAAACCCCATTCAAACCTATTTAGGTTCATCTTACGGTGGACATGTTTGCCTGAAAAGGAATCTTTGAAATGTTTCATCGTTTTAGAAATACAGTGCTTTTAAATTTGAGAAATTCAGAATGGGGGTCAATGGCAGATTTTGGCAAGTAAAGATTTGAGTGGGGTTTGAGCCCACAATCTCCAGATCATGCAGCCAGTGTGCTAAGTCACTGATCTACTTGCTACCTGCCACAACACAGTCTGCTGTTCCCTTTGAGTACAACATTGATACAAAAATAAAATACAAAAAATAAAATAACAGGAGATTTGTCTATTGTGTCTTTTGCTGTTGTTATGTTCGAATGTTTATGAACCACAATGGAAACAAGTCTCTGGCTCTTCTGTCATTATCTATTCGGCCTTTTAAGAACAGCATGCACAGTGGCTCACTGGGTACAGAGCCTGCCTGGGAATCAGGAGACTGCAGGTTCAAGTCCTGGCTCTGACATAGTGTCCCAAAATCATGAAAATATGACAAAATATATTATGCCGTCCCAAACCATGGACTATAGTATGTCGTTTTTTCATGATTTTCATATTTTTTTCAAATCCTCCAAAATCATGAAAAACGACATGCTATAGTATGCCGTCCGAAGCCATGAACTATAGTATGTCGTTTTTTCATGATTTTCATCTTTTTTTCAAATAGTCCAAAATCACGAAAAACGACATGCTATAGTAAGCCGTCCGAAAAAAATTATAACTTTGGCATGCTACTAGTCCTACATACTTACACCTAGAATCCCCATTCAAACCTATTTAGGTTCATCTTACGGTGGACATGTTTGCCTGAAAAGGAATCTTTGAAATGTTTCATAGTTTTAGAAATATAGTGCTTTAAATTTGAGAAATTTCTAATGGCAGATAGTGGCACGTCAAAAATTCATTCACCTAGAAACTCCATTCACACTTTTTATAATTCAGCTTTCTGTGGAGACACATGCTGGAACTTTTTACTTTGAAATGTTTTGTAGTTTCTGAGTTATTTAAGTTAAACGCCCAATGCATTCCCAATGGCAATAGCACAAACTTTGGCATGCTACTAGTCCTACATACTTACACCTAGAAACCCCATTCAAACCTATTTAGGTTCATCTTACGGTGGACATGTTTGCCTGAAAAGGAATCTTTGAAATGTTTCATCGTTTTAGAAATACAGTGCTTTTAAATTTGAGAAATTCAGAATGGGGGTCAATGGCAGATTTTGGCAAGTAAAGATTTGAGTGGGGTTTGAACACACAATCTCCAGATCATGCAGCCAGTGTGCTAAGTCACTGATCTACTTGCTACCTGCCACAACACAGTCTGCTGTTCCCTTTGAGTACAACATTGATACAAAAATAAAATACAAAAAATAAAATAACAGGAGATTTGTCTATTGTTTCTTTTGCTGTTGTTATGTTCGAATGTTTATGAACCACAATGGAAACAAGTCTCTGGCTCTTCTGTCATTATCTATTCGGCCTTTTAAGAACAGCATGCACAGTGGCTCACTGGGTACAGAGCCTGCCTGGGAATCAGGAGACTGCAGGTTCAAGTCCTGGCTCTGACATAGTGTCCCAAAATCATGAAAATATGACAAAATATATTATGCCGTCCCAAACCATGGACTATAGTATGTCGTTTTTTCATGATTTTCATCTTTTTTTCAAATCCTCCAAAATCATGAAAAACGACATGCTATAGTATGCCGTCCGAAGCCATGAACTATAGTATGTCGTTTTTTCATTATTTTCATCTTTTTTTCAAATAGTCCAAAATCACGAAAAACAACATGCTATAGTAAGCCGTCCGAAAAAAAATATAACTTTGGCATGCTACTAGTCCTACATACTTACACCTAGAATCCCCATTCAAACCTATTTAGGTTCATCTTACGGTGGACATGTTTGCCTGAAAAGGAATCTTTGAAATGTTTCATAGTTTTAGAAATATAGTGCTTTAAATTTGAGAAATTTCTAATGGCAGATAGTGGCACGTCAAAAATTCATTCACCTAGAAACTCCATTCAAACTTTTTATAATTCAGCTTTCTGTGGAGACACATGCTGGAACTTTTTACTTTGAAATGTTTTGTAGTTTCTGAGTTATTTAAGTTAAACGCCCAATGCATTCCCAATGGCAATAGCACAAACTTTGGCATGCTACTAGTCCTACATACTTACACCTAGAAACCCCATTCAAACCTATTTAGGTTCATCTTACGGTGGACATGTTTGCCTGAAAAGGAATCTTTGAAATGTTTCATAGTTTTAGAAATATAGTGCTTTAAATTTGAGAAATTTTTTATGGCAGATAGTGGCACGTCAAAAATTCATTCACCTAGAAACTCCATTCACACTTTTTATAATTCAGCTTTCTGTGGAGACACATGCTGGAACTTTTTACTTTGAAATGTTTTGTAGTTTCTGAGTTATTTAAGTTAAACGCCCAATGCATTCCCAATGGCAATAGCACAAACTTTGGCATGCTACTAGTCCTACATACTTACACCTAGAAACCCCATTCAAACCTATTTAGGTTCATCTTACGGTGGACATGTTTGCCTGAAAAGGAATCTTTGAAATGTTTCATCGTTTTAGAAATACAGTGCTTTTAAATTTGAGAAATTCAGAATGGGGGTCAATGGCAGATTTTGGCAAGTAAAGATTTGAGTGGGGTTTGAGCCCACAATCTCCAGATCATGCAGCCAGTGTGCTAAGTCACTGATCTACTTGCTACCTGCCACAACACAGTCTGCTGTTCCCTTTGAGTACAACATTGATACAAAAATAAAATACAAAAAATAAAATAACAGGAGATTTGTCTATTGTGTCTTTTGCTGTTGTTATGTTCGAATGTTTATGAACCACAATGGAAACAAGTCTCTGGCTCTTCTGTCATTATCTATTCGGCCTTTTAAGAACAGCATGCACAGTGGCTCACTGGGTACAGAGCCTGCCTGGGAATCAGGAGACTGCAGGTTCAAGTCCTGGCTCTGACATAGTGTCCCAAAATCATGAAAATATGACAAAATATATTATGCCGTCCCAAACCATGGACTATAGTATGTCGTTTTTTCATGATTTTCATATTTTTTTCAAATCCTCCAAAATCATGAAAAACGACATGCTATAGTATGCCGTCCGAAGCCATGAACTATAGTATGTCGTTTTTTCATGATTTTCATCTTTTTTTCAAATAGTCCAAAATCACGAAAAACGACATGCTATAGTAAGCCGTCCGAAAAAAATTATAACTTTGGCATGCTACTAGTCCTACATACTTACACCTAGAATCCCCATTCAAACCTATTTAGGTTCATCTTACGGTGGACATGTTTGCCTGAAAAGGAATCTTTGAAATGTTTCATAGTTTTAGAAATATAGTGCTTTAAATTTGAGAAATTTCTAATGGCAGATAGTGGCACGTCAAAAATTCATTCACCTAGAAACTCCATTCACACTTTTTATAATTCAGCTTTCTGTGGAGACACATGCTGGAACTTTTTACTTTGAAATGTTTTGTAGTTTCTGAGTTATTTAAGTTAAACGCCCAATGCATTCCCAATGGCAATAGCACAAACTTTGGCATGCTACTAGTCCTACATACTTACACCTAGAAACCCCATTCAAACCTATTTAGGTTCATCTTACGGTGGACATGTTTGCCTGAAAAGGAATCTTTGAAATGTTTCATCGTTTTAGAAATACAGTGCTTTTAAATTTGAGAAATTCAGAATGGGGGTCAATGGCAGATTTTGGCAAGTAAAGATTTGAGTGGGGTTTGAACACACAATCTCCAGATCATGCAGCCAGTGTGCTAAGTCACTGATCTACTTGCTACCTGCCACAACACAGTCTGCTGTTCCCTTTGAGTACAACATTGATACAAAAATAAAATACAAAAAATAAAATAAAAGGAGATTTGTCTATTGTTTCTTTTGCTGTTGTTATGTTCGAATGTTTATGAACCACAATGGAAACAAGTCTCTGGCTCTTCTGTCATTATCTATTCGGCCTTTTAAGAACAGCATGCACAGTGGCTCACTGGGTACAGAGCCTGCCTGGGAATCAGGAGGCTGCAGGTTCAAGTCCTGGCTCTGACATAGTGTCCCAAAATCATGAAAATATGACAAAATATATTATGCCGTCCCAAACCATGGACTATAGTATGTCGTTTTTTCATGATTTTCATATTTTTTTCAAATCCTCCAAAATCCTGAAAAACGACATGCTATAGTATGCCGTCCGAAGCCATGAACTATAGTATGTCGTTTTTTCATGATTTTCATCTTTTTTTCAAATAGTCCAAAATCACGAAAAACGACATGCTATATAGTAAGCCGTCCGAAAAAAAATATAACTTTGGCATGCTACTAGTCCTACATACTTACACCTAGAATCCCCATTCAAAACTATTTAGGTTCATGTTACGGTGGACATGTTTGCCTGAAAAGGAATCTTTGAAATGTTTCATAGTTTTAGAAATATAGTGCATTCAATTTGAGACATTTCTAATGGCAGATAGTGGCACGTCAAAAATTCATTCACCTAGAAACTCCATTCACACTTTTTATAATTCAGCTTTCTGTGGAGACACATGCTGGAACTTTTTACTTTGAAATGTTTTGTAGTTTCTGAGTTATTTAAGTTAAACGCCCAATGCATTCCCAATGGCAATAGCACAAACTTTGGCATGCTACTAGTCCTACATACTTACACCTAGAAACCCCATTCAAACCTATTTAGGTTCATCTTACGGTGGACATGTTTGCCTGAAAAGGAATCTTTGAAATGTTTCATCGTTTTAGAAATACAGTGCTTTTAAATTTGAGAAATTCAGAATGGGGGTCAATGGCAGATTTTGGCAAGTAAAGATTTGAGTGGGGTTTGAACCCACAATCTCCAGATCATGCAGCCAGTGTGCTAAGTCACTGATCTACTTGCTACCTGCCACAACACAGTCTGCTGTTCCCTTTGAGTACAACATTGATACAAAAATAAAATACAAAAAATAAAATAAAAGGATATTTGTCTATTGTTTCTTTTGCTGTTGTTATGTTCGAATGTTTATGAACCACAATGGAAACAAGTCTCTGGCTCTTCTGTCATTATCTATTCGGCCTTTTAAGAACAGCATGCACAGTGGCTCACTGGGTACAGAGCCTGCCTGGGAATCAGGAGGCTGCAGGTTCAAGTCCTGGCTCTGACATAGTGTCCCGAAAATATGACAAAATATATTATGCCGTCCCAAACCATGGACTATAGTATGTCGTTTTTTCATGATTTTCATATTTTTTTCAAATCCTCCAAAATCATGAAAAACGACATGCTATAGTATGCCGTCCGAAGCCATGAACTATAGTATGTCGTTTTTTTCATGATTTTCATCTTTTTTTCAAATAGTCCAAAATCACGAAAAACGACATGCTATATAGTAAGCCGTCCGAAAAAAATATATAACTTTGGCATGCTACTAGTCCTACATACTTACACCTAGAATCCCCATTCAAACCTATTTAGGTTCATCTTACGGTGGACATGTTTGCCTGAAAAGGAATCTTTGAAATGTTTCATAGTTTTAGAAATATAGTGCTTTAAATTTGAGAAATTTATAATGGCAGATAGTGGCACGTCAAAAAATCATTCACCTAGAAACTCCATTCACACTTTTTATAATTCAGCTTTCTGTTGAGACACATGCTGGAACTTTTTACTTTGAAATGTTTTGTAGTTTCTGAGTTATTTAACTTAAACGCCCAATGCATTATCTATGGTATGTCGTTTTTTCATGATTTTCATGATTTTTTTTAAATCCTTCAAAATCATGAAAAACTACATACTATAGTATGTCTTCTGAAACCATGAACTTTAGTATGTTGTTTGTTCATGATTTTCATCATTTAAAAAAAAACCTGTGACGAAAAAGTGTGACGAGAAAGTGTGACGAAAAAGTGTGACGAAAAAGTGTATTTTTTTCAAATCCTCATTTTTCATCATTTTTGACCATGGGCTATAGTCCATTGTCTCGAGTGATTTTCGTCTTTTTTTCAAATCCTCAAAAATATAGATAAATGGCGTGCTATAGTATTCTGTCTGATATGGGCTATAGCCCATGGTCAGTAATGATGAAAAACGAGGATTTGGAAAAAAAGACGATGAGCTTGTAGATCTGATTTTTGCTAATCATTTCCCCTCAGAATAGTGATTCTAGGGTTCATGTTGTTAATGTAATAAATAAATACATAAATGAAAATGGATGGATTTATTTATTACATTAACGATATGAACGAATGAATGAATACTAAATGAAAGTTGCAATCACAAAGATTTGGAACTCCTCTTAGGAACCCCTATACTAGTGGTCTGAGAACCATGTGATAAGAACCATCACTGGGCTCTACACTGGCTCCCGGTTAAATACAGAAGAGCCTTGGGGGTTTTCTTTTTTAAATGGAAACAGTAAAAACTCAAATAACAAAAATATATAGTTTTAAAGAATAGACCAAATACGTAAACCTAAATTACAACGGTAAACCTAAACCTCACAGGAAGCCACGAGCTAGTCATAAAACCTGCCACTGGCTAATTGAGGAGCCATTGGGTGAATTAAGCCTAAACAAAGCCCTAATAAATAAGGCTAAATAAACCAAAATCCTAAAACAATAGGGTAAACTTAAACTCAGGGATAAACTGGAGAAAATCTAAGAATGGTTAGATCAGGCTTCCTTCAAATACATGGTGAATGCACTCATTCCTTGCACTGTACTTACATCTGTTGCGACCTTTGGTCGCAACAGATGTAAGTACAGTGCACTGAAGTCCCAGTTGTCTCCCAGTGCCCCCCCAGTGCCCCCCCAGTGCCCCCCCAGTGTCCCCCCAGTGCCCTCCCAGTGTCCCCCCAGTGCCCCCCCAGAAAAAACGACTGCTATAGTTCATGGTTTCGGAAGACAAACTATAGTCTGTCATTTTTCATGATTTTGGAGGGTTTTTAAAAAAAAAAATTAATCATGAAAAAACGACATGCTATAGTTTATGGTTTCGGAAAACATACTATAGTCTGTCATTTTTCATGATTTTGGAGGGTTTTTAAAAAAAATAATAATCATGAAAAAACGACATGCTGTCACAGACAGACAAATGCATTTATAAATAGATTATTATTCAAAATGGTTTAATTATAAGAACAATGCAAGCACAACTCAGTTTCTTGCTGTGTGCATGCATGTCAATATTGCAATGCAAACTAATGCGAGTGCACTCCGGTGCGGTATTTCCGAACGCGCTCTAATAATGTCACGATTATAATTTAACCAACTCTCTCACAGCACTGCAAAGAAACATGCATGCAGTTCATAAACATTTCCAAAACTATACAGTAGCTAACACAAAGTGGTGAAGGTATTATCACAAACAGTGGCAAATGTTTCAATTAATTATTAGAGGAATAATGGCGTCAAGTTCTTTGTCTGTGATTGCTGTCTTTGGTTACTTTTCTTTTACACTTTCCAAAGTGGAAAAATACCTCTATCACTCTAGAGACCAGCAGGGTTAAAAATGGTTTCAGCACAACCAAAACATTTGTAAATATTGCTTTAAGTGCCTCCTTGCACTGCGCAATTTGCAGCATCTCTCTCTGGTGGTCTAGTCATTTATGAAATACCGGTACCTGAACAGAAAGTGTTCATCAACCAAGGACTTGTCTTGGGCTGCTGAATATGGAGGTATGTGGATGAAAGCTCATCAGATTCTTTGCACATCACTTTCTTTGCAGTCCTTGCTGAATAGATTCTATTCAACAATTCTCTTCTATGATGTCATTCAGAATTTCAACAAGTTGCAGATGTTCAACTTCAAGGTGGGCTTGATATATGTCGTTTTGTACCACCAGGATGTACAAACATCGTCTGTAATCCCTGAGTGACCATGCATAAGACCAAAGACCAGTCACAAGACATGTCGAAGCCTTTTACCACAGCGCGTCAGAGGGACATCTGTGTATTAAAACCACTGCTTCCAGCCCTGGCTGTAGTGCTACAGTGGCTCAAGAGACGGAACATGAGGCAGTCATAGGCCGTGGTGTTGCTAAGCACATTCATTGAGGGGCAGATTACAGTGTGGGCGGGGTCTGATTACAGAGTGGGTGGGGTCTGATTACAGAGTGGGCGGGGTCTGCGTTCAAAACTCAGAAGAGTTCGATGACAGTATACATTACGTTCGGCATATGTAGGTTTACCACGGAGATCGTCTATAAACACAACACGAGATATATAGCTAGATAGCTATAAACACTATTCCCGCTCGGTGGACTTCAAAATACAATATTTTATTATTATAAATATTATTCTCTGGTATCGGTATTCGGTATCGGTATCGGCTAACACAGAAATTGTGGTATCGGGATCTGATCGGAAACGAAAAAAGTGTATCGGGACATCCCTAGTTATATGTATGTATGTTACAGATAAATGTAAAGGAGTGCTTGATTTCTTCGATGTCGCCGCCCGCCCTACAAAACGGGCCAGCCACTACCCTCCATAACCCTAACCCATTTTATTCACTTAAGAAAATTACTTTAAAGGCGTAGTGAAACGGAAAGGGTGGACATTTTATTTTGAAGTTTCAGACAGTTTCAAGTTGAAACACCGCTGTGAAGTTTCTGAACCAATCAGAGCGTCGCATCCCTTCAGGCGATGGGACGGTAGCTAGGGACGGTAGCTATGCTATGTGATACCACGCAGTACGCATGGAGTGTGTTTGTTTACAAGTCAGATAGTCGGCCAGCTGTACCAGTTTACTGATATGTGGCTTATTTCTACCCTATAATGTTTTCAGATACATATTTTAGCGTGATGATTAAGTTGAAACCGAGTAATACACTGTCTGGATGTTATCTTGAATGGGAATAAAAACTGAGGATTTCTGTAATCAGTATAGCAGCTGTGCTGGACGGATGCACACATATGGGGAATTAAACGGGTGAGCTTCATTTTTATTGGCTTTTATCGATGTGGGCCTCGACACGTCATCACGCAGTACATTTTTTTGGCATCCATTGTTAGGTATGCCCATATGAATCTGATGACCACGGATATGGTATAAAAGTGTGAAAAACATATTTCTCATTTCACTACGCCTTTAAGATTGAACAAAGAAACCAATATGCAGTGTTCTACTTGACACTGGCTGTATCCGAAAGCTTTTGGCAAGAGCCTGTCACAGCAAGCTCCATTCTAAAGGGCTGGCTTCAGTTTTATAAAAAGCATGACACTGGGGTAGTACAATACAACAGGCTAATCAACACTAACACTTTAATTTAGAACACACCCAAATCAAATCATACAAATACGTGTTCAATCAATCAATCATTCATTCAATCAAAGCAAATGGCATGAACAATATTAGTTTGCCTCTTCTACAAAAATAAAAGTTAAGTTACTGTCGTGCGTGCCAAGCTGTCATTCTCTTGTACTTGTATTATTTCCCACCTCGGACGGAGGACAGTCTGGTGAGACCAGCTGTATTCTGTAGTGTCGGTAGGCCAATCAGAGGCAGGCGGGGCGTTACCATGTCTATGCTCGGGCATAGAATAGATATACGCTAGGCCAACTTATCATTGGTATTCACATACTCACCTTTTTATGATCATCTAGATGACCATTTAATTGCACAAAATAATTTGATCACTTTGGAAATGAACTATAACATCTGTGAGTTTGACATACTACACTGATGAAGACAGCATGTTAGCATAACGATGAAGACATTGATGAAGAATCTTCGCCGTGGCGACTTGGTAAACTGGCGAGTTCTCCGGTATCCCTAAAAATGCCACGCATTATTAATCGATGGAGGGAGGGTTGTTGTTGTCAATCAACCAAAAATGTTATGGCTGAATAGCTATTGTATACCGTAAGCAGCCATCTCCTTGCCAAAAGTTACAATCTTTTAGATTAAATGAAAGATTTGTCTGATTAAAATATTCCAGCACTCTCTCAGTATGTCTCTGAGAAACCCATAACTGGCACAAATGCCTCAAACCGAGGCTTGACTGAATATCAAAACATGTTCTGATGAAAGGATACAAAGTTTTTGTCTTTGCGTACCTCCTCGCCCTCTTCAGTTCTTCAGTGCAGCTCATTCCCACTGAGTGCAGATCGTTCGGCTTGTTTGTTATGACTAAAAGTGTATCCTTCACCAACATGCACTCTGCTGTGCTGCATTGGATGAATTAATGATGAGGGGGCAGCGTGAGGGAGAGGACAGCGCTGAGGAGAGAGAAAATTGAAGGATGATGAACAGGAAAGACACAAATTTGGCCGAGGAAACCTCATCTGAAAGGGAGGGAGGGAGCAAGGACCAAAAAAAAAAGAGGAGTGGGAGCTAGGAAGACAGAAAGTGAAGCAGGGAGACAGAGTACGAGAAAACGCGAGGAGAGAGAGAGAGAGAGAGCGAGAGAGAGAGAAAGAGAAAGAGCATTTCCCACACAGCCTTACTGTATCTCCACTGGTCATTTTGATGTCATTATCATGGAAGGCACTTGGTTCATTGAAAAACATATGGATTCTCATGGAAAACGCTTCAATAGCAACTGCACTGTACTTGGTAATTTGGGGGATACTGTACTGTTTGAATAAATCCTAATACAGTTTTAACAAAAGTAGACAACAAAAAAGGTACCAAGGTCTTGAGTGACGTGACATTTCAGGAAGAGCATTCTGTGTATTATTATTATTATAATTTTTTTCTAGCTTTAAAATAGCACCCCTAATGAGAAGGCACTTGTGGGAAAGGTCACCTCTCTTGGAAATATTGCTGTGGTCTGCATGGCTCCTGGGATAGCTGGATCTCAACTGTCACTATTCTCCCACGACATTATTTGACATGACAGTGTGTGCGTGTGTATTTCCCTTTCAGTTAATTTGGTACATTACAGCACACATAATATGAAATATCACACCCTTGTGTGGTATAAGTGAAGACACATGCCTGTAATGCAGATGACCTGGTGACATGTAGCCCACTCTACATACGTACCTGTCATCACTGTCATCTCTCAGTTCTGACACTCTTCTTCCTAATAGACTCACAGAGTTACTGTAGCTACCTACTGATCAGTGTTGATTTTGGCAGCAAATTTATAGATTTTAGTTTAAGTCATAGTCTTTTGAATAAAATGTAATTTAGTTTTAGTTATAATTTAGTAGACTAAATCTACAGTTTATTTATACCTGGCCAGTACCACCCAGAATCCTCCATGTTTCGCCCGCCTCGCAGCGTCGCACACTAGCCACTTTCCTACAGGCTTCTCGCATCCCAACCCCACCCCATTCACCTCCATAGTAGCTACTTTCCCTGCTCCCCTCAAAAGGAGCTTATTAGCACAAAAAACTCTCTTCTCTCCTATTTTCTCCCCCTCTCCCATTGCTCAGGTTCCCGCTGGGGGGTGACCGTCCATGCACGCCATAAGATGAACGCCATACGACCTCCCCCCCAAAGACTCCAGGGTCGGCGAACCCCCCCCCCCCCCGGAACCTACACACCCGATTTCATTAATTAATTAATTAATTAATTAATTAGGTAATTAAGTAGGTAATTCATTAATTAATTAATTAATTAATTAATAATAATTCATTCATTAATTCATTCATTCATTGTCAATAAATCCCTTAAACTTTCTCAATGGTGTGTTTCTTCCGACTGGTGAAACATTTTCTAAAATGTGGCACCAGTTTCTCTAATAAAGTCTGCATCCTACTATTATCGTCTTCAGCTTCAACTACTTATAAATAATGAAATGAGTACAAGACTATGGTTCAACTGGCCGAGCTCCCAGGTGTGAATGTGAACTTATTTAAACCTCCCTCCCCACATAGGGATAATCTCTTTTTTTTTTTTTTTTAAGATATTTTTTTGCGGCTTACGCCTTTTATTGGTTTTTGAAGGGACAGACAGTAGGCTGACAGGAAACGGGAGAGAGATGGGGGAAGACATGCAGTAAAGGCCGTGTCGGGCTCGGGAGTCGAACCCGCGGCACACTGCGACTGGATTACCAGTCGGGTGCCCAGACGGTTACGCCACCGCCTGGGCCCACATAGGGATAATTAATACAATACAATTTGTCAGCATGTCAAAAATGTACAATAATGTTCAGATGTCATTGGAGAAGGTTGTCCAAAATTGTTTCTCATTGCACCATGACCCTAAATAAGAATGTGCTCTCAGATAAGTTGTTCAGTTAATAAGGATATAACAAACTGAGAGAACAAGACTGGCATTCAGGCTGCCTATAGCCAGGGGACAGTCATTATGAGATGTGTGTTTGAGCAGAAATGTATTTTCATATGAACATGAGGGTAGCCATTGCCATTTACATTTCATAGCTGGCTTTTCATGAGGGCCTTAATGGCGACCTAACCACTCAGGTGTTTCCTTCAGATGCTTGTTATAAGTGTCTTTATTACCACGTACATTTACACGTACCCAGAAGTTTTTACCAGCTGCTGTGAAGCAGGCTGGTCAATAATCCATCTTCAGTGCTTTCACGCCAACTTTCTGTACTTGAGAGCTATCTTTCTCATTGCCGGCCTCGTCTCTAGGACGGCGACCTCTAAACCAATGGGACAGCATTGCAGCCAACAACAACCTTAGAGGCAACATCCCATTGTCTAAACGACTAAACCCATAGTCTAAACGACCTGACACGGGGTGCACACCATGGTGCACACATGGGCCCTCATTTATCAATCGAGTGGAAATTCTGCCCCAAATTTGAGTGTAGGATTCGTAGTACACCCACGTCGGGTCGGCATTTACAAAGTGATCGCAGACAGCTGTTTCTTCCTTAATTTCGTTCGGACGTTTATAAATGTGACGGCTGAAATCTATCTGGCACGCCCTATGAAATCAAGCCTCGCCCTCGTTTTTGCGACATGAACAACTGCAGTACGACCTTGGAAACCATAGTTACATGACGAAAACAGTAAATAAAAAAGTCACCCCCCTCTCATACACACACAGACGCACGCACGCACACGCAACTTGCAAGTCCAACTGGTTTGTTGTAGCCTATCTTAAATAAATAAAGAACGAACACCTGTATGAATTAAATAAAGCTGTAGCTGCATGTAGTACCCTGTCTGTTTCTCCTCTCGCCTCGCTCGTTCACACTTCACACTTCACTATCGGCCGGGGCTACCCCCCCCCCCCCCATGCTAATTTGCCCAGTCAATCATTTGATCCGCGCTACGCGCCTGCCGTGTGTTGTTAGTTGTAGCCTATATTAAATTATTAAAGTATTTATTCATTTAATATAGCCTACAACAATATATTAGTGAACGAAAATCTGAACCTGCATGTGAACAATGAATTAAATAACAAATAGGCGCACACACACGCTGCTGTTTTCCTCCTCTCCTGTCCTGTCTGTCTCTATCACTGTTCATGACACCGCGACCATGCACGTTTATGACAATCTATTTAGATTAGCCTACCTCGCTAGTCGCAGTAGTAGTCGGTGCAGTGGCTGGGCTATCAACTGACAATTATATACATGTGCAGCCTAAACCAGCCTCATGTGGCACACTGGCACTGGTGGGCTGGCAGCCTGGCTGGGTGGTTTAGCCTATACCTAACTCCGATGCGGTCAGCGGTCCCCAATTTTGCGCTGGCACGCCGGCATGGCACATTTGGCATTCGAGCGACGCGTCGGGTTTATTAAACGAGGAGGAGATTGCACATAGGCTACTGTAACTCCAGAAAGACATCGGCCTGCTGTAGATTAGGCTACAGTAGGCTACCCAAATTGGGACTCTCCGCAGCTGCAGCGCTGCACTCTCCAACGTCCCGTCATGGAAATATTTCAGCACAGACAGCCCAAATCCTCGCATGTATGCGCTCATCATGCAAAACACTGTTTAAATGGCTTACGCATCTAACTTGCAACATTGTTTTTAAATGCGCGATTTTAATTGCTTGCTTGTAAAGTTGGAAAGCTCCTACTAATTCCATATGACACAAAGACACATCGTTGATGTATTCCTTAACTTTTTTTTACTTTTTTACATTTAGCCCATATACATACCTATACAGTTTTATATAAACATTTTAGGAGTGAATACATATGTTTCGATGCCTGTGACAGCCTCTCAGCTGGTCAAACAATGCTGCTCCGCTGTTCTACGACAGAAAAACAGGTGAGGACAAAGCGTACGACAGCTCCCGACCAGACGTGGTTTTTGTCCTGGCTCAAGTTCAAAATCAAACGTTGGCGCAAATGGTAAATGCCGAAAATTGCGGTAATTTCGGCGTACACCCATATTTTGGCGTACGCACGGTTGATAAATGAGGGCCATGGTCTCAGAATGGTTTAGGCTAACTAATTTGAGCATAACAGTGCAGCGCAGCTAAACAGTGCGTAGACCTGCATGATAGCACATCTGCTGATTTAATGGGTAACAGTAACACATTTGAGTCTCAGTCGAGTCACTGCACCCGCGGACCCCCACGCTGATCTCTGTGGGGACCGCCGCTGTACCCGCGGACCCCCACGCAGACTACCTGCCAAGCCAATGTCAACACTACAACCGACAGCTGTGTGTGAGGTGCGTGTGATATATAATGGTTTGGAGAATGGCCTACCTGAGAGTGTACAAATACAACCAAATGGACCCATAACAGTCCATTTGTACAGTCTCAGCGTTTATTGTTATAAAAGGGCCCTTTGGTTCCATTTGTAGTAGGCTAAGGCTACACTCTCACAGTTACAGAGTCACCTGGACAGATCCTGTTGTTGTGTCCACACACACATAAATACAGATAGACACAGATATTTACATTTCATAGCACTGGAGATATAATGCAGCAGCTGGTAATTAATTGATAATTGATCAATTATTGTTTATCTATAAGCTATTATCCAACCACAAGCAATTTCTCCTGCACCCATTGTATATACTGTATGTTTGTTTGGCAGTACATTTTTATTTTATTTTAGTCGTAGTCTTTGGAATGAAACTTAATTTAGTTTGTCACATTTTAGTCACCAGGAATGTTTTAGTGTTAGTCTAGTTTTACTCAACTAAAACTAAAACCGATCTACAAGCTCACAAGCTTGTGAGCTTGTATATCTGCTAGTTTCATTATGCAACCAAGTGCAAAATGACTTATTCTGGATATCTTGTCCACTAGTCCCTTCCTAACATTTTAGTCTAGTTTTTATTTGTTGACAAAATTGTCAGTATATTTGGTCATAGTTTTAGTCATCATAGTTTAGTTTTTATTTAGTTTCCATTTAGTCTTCGTCAGTGGAAAAAGGTAGTCAACGAACCTTTTTTCGTCTTAGTTTTAGTCGACGAAAGAGAAAACCCATTTGAACACAGGGAGAACATGCAAACTCCACATAGAAAGTAGTCAAAAGGACGCAGTCAGCCCAGCAACCAGGACATCCATGCTGTGGAGCAACTGTACAAACCCATGAGCCACCGGTATATGTTCATGACAGGGTTACATTTCTATACTAAACTATGTGTCTTGCCAATCACAGAATGGTCAGGCATTGATAAAATGTGGCTGCTGAAAGCAATCCTCATTTTAACACTCTGAAAAAATCTTCTCAGTTTAGAGGCCTCACCCCTAGAGTTTACAACCCGGAGAAGCGGAATACGGCCAAGTGCCAAAACGTATCCAATGTGTATAGCTATATAATATTGCAATTTCAATCGAACCAAATAAAAGGTGGCAAATGTGTTTTGACAAATCTGGTTATATGTTGTTCTTGCTTCTGGTTTCGCTAGCAATACATACCAAATAAAAAAATAAAATAAATACAATTCCAGTTCCAAAGCACTTTCTGTGGGCTAGGGTTAGGAAACTGACCATAACTCACAATTAACTCACAATTATAGCGGACTGACCTCATGCGTAAACCAGCCTCAAACACCACAAGGCAGTCCCTCAAGTGGAACCCCCAAGGGAAAAGAAAGAGAGGTCGGCCACGGAACACCTGGCGCAGAGACTTGGAGGCAGATGCAAAAACTATGGGCCACACTTGGGGACAGCTGGAATCGAGATGCTTGGAGAACTCTTGTCGACGGCCTAAACCCCAGAAGGGGTAATAGACGTAAGTAAGTAAGTAAGACCTCATGCTTCCTCCTATGCATGAGGAGTCCAAGCTGCTTCTTTTCACCTGACAGGGGGGAGTATCCCCGGCTGGACGTAGAGCGTGGAAGGAACACGTTATTCCAACCAGTTCCTTTCCCCTCCACAGGCAGGGGGAGGTAGTTTAGAGACCAGGATTACTGCATGTTTTTTGTGAGGGTATCTACCCTAGGGGACACGGGGAGAACATGCAAACTCCACACAGAAAGGCCCTTTCGCCATCCCCGCCTCAGGTATGGGACGTTTTGGTCATTTGTAATAGCCTCCAACTATTACCAAATTGGACTGTCTTGTTTCCTCCAAACGTTCACAACTCTTCTCGAAAACATCCTGTGTCCACCTCGCATGCACCTGTACAAGGTTCCTATAGCGGTGTAATGAAGGCTAGCGGTGTAACGATACGATATGATTCAATGTTTAAAATTGATACATTAACTATTTTGCAAATAAATTGTATCTGTAAAACATGTGGATAGTGGCAGTGCAGGTTTTTTAAGGGAAAATGTATGATAGAGGGTATGCATGGGGGAACGTCTACTGAGTGGCAAAAAGTATGAGTAATAAGTAAACAGTGATTATCTGGCAAATACAAATGGACAACCACAAATCTTGACATGAACACAGCGAATACACACATTTATCGATAGACCAAGTGTAGCGATATTGATTCGAAAAGTAATTAAACGTACCCCTATTATTTTTTTCTTAATATTTGCTAAATATTATACAACCCACAACTTAGTAGGCTATTGATACAATCGATTATTTGCATTGCAAAATGATACGATACAAAGTCAAACAACATGATCTGTTGCTGTTTACATTTTTATATACTTTGATTCTTCCTATGTCGTTGATGGCTAAGATGGCTTTATTAAGCTGTGTGCTTTCACCAGTGTTGAGAAAGTTTACTTTCTACATGAACTAGTTCAAAGTTCATAATTAAAAAATTTAACTAAAATGCATGGTTCTACCACCGGCATAAACGGAGTTCTCCGTCCTATCAAATAGTAACGCCCAGCGCTCAGGACGGAGATTAATAAAAGGACGGAGATTTATTGATATCAAAACCGATCGCATCGCTCCACAGGCTGGGAGCGTCTGTTGGGCAACATTCGATTGGGACGTCATCCAAAATATTCCCCCCGATTTTAGTGGATCAAATCGAAAATCTTAAAACGTGAATAACTCTTGATCTAAATCATTCCGTCCAATTCTAATCAAAGATTATGTTTCAGACGGGCCATCGCGGTCCATACCTCCCTGTCACAAACTGCAAGGTTAATTTCCCCTCCGCTCCACAAGGGGGCTCCACAATGACTCAGGAGGTACCTGTGGCAGTGCCCCACTGCCTCCATCTCACTTCCTCCCCCTCACTTCCTCCCAATAAAGCAGGCCTGGATGCTCACTTGTTTTTCAAACACCTCCGTGTTTGCTGTGTGCATGTTGCAGATGCTTGCCAATGTGTCTTTTGATCTTGTATCAATGTAAGTTACCTCCAGTGATTTTGACTATATTGAAGAATGGATATTTTTGATTTATTTATAATAGGAACTTATATTAGATATGTGGCTAATTATTATTTGAATAATATGCAATAGGAAATGTATAATATGATCTAAAGGCCATACTTTATAATTTAATGTTTATATAGAAAGATGCTATAACTTGTTTATTTTTCTTTGTTTATTTATAGAACCATCATGGCAATCATCATGTGAACCCAATGTGAACCTTTATTCATTATCCTGCAAATAAAACTGGATAATTGAAATCCCTGTTTTCCTGGTGGTTTGTGGCTCCAGTTTGAACTTGATAACCTAACACTCCCGTTGTTGTCGATCGCCTCGGGGGTGTTTTGGCTACATCTGGCTACTTCCCAAAATGGCGCGGAGCCACCTTGAAATAGGTCCTGAAGAAACAAATCGCTGGGCGTCCTGATTTAATGGTTACAAATACCCCCGGGCGTTCGTTAATTATTGCCACAGCCCATATAGAACCACAGACTTTATTCCTATTGGGAATAAAGTCCAAACCTTAAAAAAACTCTACCTGCACACTTTAAAAAAAAAACGTACGCGTTTCGGCGTTTTAGCCATCTGCAGCATACTATGCCAACCATAAAATAATAAAAGTGCCTTAAATTACATGTCCGTGAGTACTGGTATTCTCTTCTTACATATTTCCCCGACCGCGCACCCGGTAAGAATATACAGAGACAGTGAGACGAATTGGAGTTGTGCAGGCTTCCTTGCTTCGGAGACTCAAACCATGACAGGCTGCGCTATTAACTTTGGGGCGGGCCCGTCTAGAGTTTGAATGGACAGGTATCAGTCAAAAGGGACTCGGAGACATCGAAGAGGAAGGACAGGCTCCATGTATGGCTATCCAGGGTTTGATGAGGTCAGTGCCGTGATCTTCATATATGGAAAGGGCATATGGAGCGTGTCACGAGGCGTGATGGACTGACAACCATGGAGGCAGGCTTTCATAGTAATCTGCGACCTATGGTCGCAATCACTGCACTCTCGTTTCCTTTCCATTTCCTATCATTACTTTGCATCTTCAATTCTGTCTCATTGGATAAGATGTTGTTTAACTTATGTTATTCTCCCTCACTAGAGAGATGGAGACAAAAATAGGAAGGGAAGACAGGATGTTATTTAGTGGAATGATCAGGCATGGAAGACTAAAATGAAAAACTAAATACAGTTTTAAATTTCTTTGATGTAAACGCACGCACGCATGCACGCACGCACGCACGCACGCACGCACGCACGCGCACACACACACACACACACGCACACACACCCCCTCATTGGTTCTGTATGGCTCCAGTAAAGGCTCTTAAAAAGATTGGCTTTTGTCTAGGCTGGACAGGTAGACAGCCAACTGTAATGAATTATGGGAATCCAAAATAGAAGGGTATACTATAATAGAAGCAATGAGCAAACCTGACCTGGAATAACACAGTGCCCATCAAATCAAAACCTGTTGTCTCAATGAGGCCCCTATTAACAGTAGCCCACAACCTATTTAGTATCTGACCAATAAGAAATTGCCTCTGGGGGCACCCCCACGTCCAGCGTCCACGTAGAGACTACAGTGTTGGGCCCATTCACTCTCCTTCAGTCCTCCTCTTCCGGTGGTGCGCCTTTGTTTTCATTCCCGCTAGCGACAAAGTCTACTACACGGTGTAACAGGAGTTGCTGACAGATTCAGCTGCGGAGCTCTGAATCCGTCTTCAGTGTCTTGAGAGATTATAGTATCTGACTAACAACGATGCATTTTCTCCTCTTGGGGTTTGAAGCGTACTGAAATTAAAATGTTTTAGAAAGACTAAATGACTCATTTATATATATATATATATATATATATATATATATATATATAATGACAATGCTCATCATGACAGAATAAGTGGTATCCTCCAAGAAGTGTAATAACATGGATCCAACCGGATTCCACTCCAAAAAGGAAAGCAAACACACACACACACACACACACACACACACACAGTTGGTTATGTGCTTGCAGTGGTGGAAAGAAGTACTGTACATTTGAGGCATTTGTACTTTACTTGAGTATTTACAATACTTTTGCTTCTACTCTATACTGCATTTCAGGTCCCAAATTTTTACTTTTATTACTGCACTACATTTATTTGAACACTTTAGTTACCAGTTACTTTGTAGATTTGTATTATTACAAAACATACATTAACCACTTCAGCGCTATATACATTTCGGCCATTTGAAAATACACTTTTGTACTTTAAGTAAATTTTGAACAGCGGGCATTTACTTGTAACATAGTTTTACTTAAGTAGGCCTATTTTTATTAAGATATGTGAATACTTTTTCCACCACTGCATGCTTAATGCTTTCCTCCACCCCACTATCGAGACATCAGAGACATGTGATCAATGCTACTTTCCTCCACCCCACTATCGAGACATCAGAGACATGTGATCAATGCTACTTTCCTCCACCCCACTATCGAGACATCAGAGACATGTGATCAATGCTACTTTCCTCCACCCCACTATCGAGACATCAGAGCACATATTCAAAGGTAGATCGAGAGTCACTGAGGAGTTATGATGACTGCACAATGTGTTCCCTTGGAAACATAAGACTAATTCTAAACGGCAGCATACAGTAATTATACTGCAAGAGAGAGAGAGAGAGAGAGAGAGAGAGAGAGAGAGAGAGAGAGAGAGAGAGAAAACACTTTCATATTGATCACACTCTGTTTTCGGTTTCATCTCATAACAGATCTCTGAATGGGGGTGGGGGTGGGGGGATGTATCCAAGCAACTAAGCAGCAAGTCTTTCTTGACCATAGTGTCTTTTCCCAGAAGGCTTTGGTACAATGGATCCCTACTGTGGTGATAAGTGGGGAGTGCTCGAGCTCGTGGCACACTCTATAACACAGATAACACATGCACTACACACGCGCGCACGCATGCGATGACACACACACACACACACACACACACACACACACACACACACACACACACACACACACACACACACACACACACACACACACACACACACACACACACACACACACACACACACACACACACACACACACACACACACACACACACACACACACACACACACACATTTATATAACTAGATTTTGAGGCTGCTACTTATTTGTACAAGGCTTCTTGGTCTTACTGGTTACTTGTCTTTAGATTGTAATGTACTATTGCACTGTGGGCATTATAGTGCTTGGAGATATGACTTGAAACTGATAGAACATAATATCAATGTTCAGTATGTATGATTCGATGCAGATCTTTCACTATATCAAATTGGCTTTTGGGTGGGTGGACGGTGGGTCGGAGTCACAAAAGTAAATCTCAATACGATTGGCCGATTTTCTGCGGCCTTCGCATCTAGTTGTTGGTTGGTATTTCCTATGCCTGACATTCATGTTGTTTATAATCAGTCAATGTGAGCAACCACAAGTGAGAACGGGTTGGAATAGCGTGCTCCTTCCATGTCCTGTCAAATGATAAGTCCTGCTCCGGGGCTCCCCCCAGGTTGGCAGAGGAGAGTAGCCTATCGCCCAGGGTTACAACTTAGGCAGAGGACAGAGGAAACTTGTCCAGACTAGTCAAAGACTACTTAAAACTCTCATATTGCAACAGACTAGCATTTGTTATCTGCACAAAGACAGTCTGTCGACGAAAGATTATTTTCCACCATGCAAATTGCCGAAAGCGCTAGTTTGCAGTGTTGCCAGGTCTGCTTATTATAAGCATTATTATGTAACATAGCTTAATATTCATAGTTGCCCGTTGCTTTATAGTTTGGGCTTATTCCTGAAGTGTAGTTGCTTATTTGGGCTTGCTTTCATGATTCATTAAAAAAATAGCTGCTGTAATATAGGGCTCAAGTAGTGAAACTGGTTGCTTCTTTTGGATTTGTTTTCATAGACCTGGTCGCTTGTTTCACTCACAGAATCTGGCAACACAGCGCTTCACACCAAAACAAACAAAGATAGCATTATTTTTGCTAGTCTGCTTTGGAGTTGATTTGGAGACTGGAGTTGATTGATTGGTATTACATACAGTATATATTAATTGAGAGTTGATATTGAGAATATGGTATCTAGTTCACACACACTACACCAGTAGTCAGCCTAGCCCCATATGTGCCCTCTCCCTACGCTCATTCTGTAGCTACAGAATGAGCGTAGGGAGAGGGCACATATGGGGCTATAGTCAGCCCTGAAACATGACGAGCAGACTAGAAGTCCACTCTACAGTGGAGTAATTTACCCCCCTCATCACTACAACATGGATAGAGTTGCTCCCGACATCGGCAACCGACCAGACATGTTCGGTTCTTCATCAACGGGTTCCGGCGTGTCGATAAGACGATGTGGACGGCAAGCGACGGGAGCTTCTCGTCAGGAGTCTCCTGCCGACACGCTCGCAACTCTTTCAAACTGGCCGACAGCCGACCGCCGGCGCAATGTGGAGGTAGCTTTAGAGTGGCAGGGGCTGAAATCCCGTAAGAGGGCACTTTTGGACAAAAAATGCTGCGTTCAAGTTCAGGAGACTTCGGGAAAAAAAGCAATTCTCCTGAATGCTGCATGCCTTTGGGTATGCCATGGAAAGGAGAGGAGCGGCATTTGCATTTATTCCACCATAGTAAATGCTGCATTCACGGTCTGGTTGAGAGCAGTTGTTTTACAGACGGGTAAAATGGCAGGGGCTGAAGCCCCCTTTGATGTCTATGTGTGCACGTCCCTGGGGCCCAGTGTTGGCTTGTTATGCCAGTATGTTGCATCATATATGCTGCAGGTGGATATAGAAGATACAGACAAAAATACACCAGGCACCAAGAATTGGCCAGTGGTAAAGTGCATTTTCTCTCATCTGCCACCACCATGCGAGGGTCCTTCTGCCACCACCCTGCGAGGGTCCTTTGAGTGCAAAATCCAATATAGTTGGCCGTGTAGCGCAGCATCATACCAGACCACGTTGGTAATACTGCTGATACATCATCATTATTACAGAATCCCCAAAACCTGAGGATGATTAAACCTTTTTTTCTCCATACTTCTGAACACGTTTATTATACCTCACACCTGAGTCATTATAGCATATAGCACCATCATTTGTTTCTCTCCCTCTCTCCTCCCACCCTCTAATTCCCCCATTCTCTCCCGAGAGTGGAAAAGATAGACTCGTATATATGAAATCCAATAGATGCCAAAGGTGTTGTTTTGACAGAGAGAAATAAAGTGGAAAAAAACACACCCACTGATGTAGAATGATAAATGCATGGCAGAAGTGGAAATGTCTTGCACCTGATTTTATATGGAGCCTGTCTTTCTTAATCTGACAGACGCGGTAACATATTCATTGACAGTGCCATGCGCAGTTTGCGCACTCCCTATAAAATATGGCACCCGCATATGCAAATTAAACCCGCCTGTGTGCAACCCATAACGTATGTTATGTACAGGCATTCATCACAGCATGGCACCAGGTGGCAAGCCATCCAGAAGAGGATATGTCTGTGTCTGTGCTTGTCTACAGGTATGTGTCTGCCTGTCTGCGCCTAATTTCGCGAACCACTGGACCGATCAGTGTCAAATGTTGTTGTTTTTTTGTTTGTTTTTTTGCACACTGCGCCATATAGGCCAAGGAATCAAATTTGTGTGTAAATATGTTTCACATTTTGTGGCAAGACGAGGTCGAAGATCCACAGCGGGCGACCCCGTCGTGCTTTTTCCGGATTTCGGTTCACAGAGTTCTATGCGCACATTGCTCGACCCTTACAGAATCATATACTATACTGTTCATTAGTGCAGTGGCCACTACATATTAATCAGCACAATATGGCCCCAGGCATAAACATACATGCGTATCAACGCCTGCATTGCCCTCTCGGCTCCCTCTTTACGTTTCTTTCCTTTGGACCTCCCACTGCAGTCCACAGTACACCCGCAATCTCCGTCTTGCCCGATCGATACGTGTGCACACGCGTACTGAGCGCGCACACACACACACTCGCCCTCGCTGTCTGCCATTGGGGTGGTACTGTAGGTAGGCTCTGCTGCGGCCACTGATACAGAGAAGCAAGCATAGGAGGCCCCAGCTGACCTGGGCTATCCCATGAATCTTTTAACATACCCCCATCTCTCTGCTGCGGCACCACACGCACACACACACACACACACACACGCACGCACGCACGCACGCACACACACACACACCCCCTCTCTCCTCCCCCTGTTCAACCAGCCTCTTCTCCCATTCAACACAGAGCATCGGTACCCCGTCCACATCCACACCAAGGCCCTGCTCTGCACCAGACATCTATTATTCAACACGGGATGTAAAAAACGTCAAAGCAAGAGACAGGGTGCGGTGGGCGGGCGGGCGTTGCTGGGAGAAGGAACCAGAAAAAGAGAGAAGGGGGAAGAGGAAGAGGAAGAGAGAAATCAAAAAAGGAATGAAGAGGGAAGGTCAGAGAAGAAGGGAATTGACTTGAGTAGAGTATCCCTTTAGTCTCCAATGCACCCAATGCACTCAGTTTTCTTATGGAGATGTACAGTAAGTTGAAAAGCAAGTGCGATGGACAGTGAGGGCGGAAAGTACAGTATGATCTGTGTGTGTGTGTGTGTGTGTGTGTGTGTGTGTGTGTGTGTGTGTGTGTGTGTGTGTGTGTGTGTGTGTGGCGGGGGGGGGGGGGGGCAGCTCTTGTTGCCAGTATTTAAATGCACTGGTGACAACGTACATCTACTGTAATGGCCCACATTCAAATACAAAGGCCTCTCCTCTTAACCTCCAGCCACTGTTGACACACAGCGTCTGCCCATCTGGCTGTTGCCTGGAGAGAAGGTGTGGTATTCAATTATCCCCTTGCAGGACATGCGTGGTGACCTTGGTCGCCCCGGCTCAACTTTAAATGAATAACAGAGGGCGCTTTTATAGAAAGTGAAACAGTACAGCACATGACAGGCAATTACTCTTGGTGATGCCGGGCTGTCAGCAGGGGGGGGGGGTCATTCCCGCCACCATTGTTGTTGCACTTGGCTCCTCCTGCCCGCACGACTCGTGATGGACGTTTCTTTAGAGTTGGGCTCGACCGTCGCTGGCACTGCGTTGGTTGTGCTCGGACAGAAACTCAATACGGGCCGCCACGCGGGTATGAAGGACTGGGGGAGTCAGGAGCAGGGACGCCGAGGGGACACCAAGCAAGAGACGGACGGACGGACGGACGGTCCTATCCCTGATACTTGGTGAAGAATAGCCAGTGGTGGAAAAAAGTACTCAATTGTTTTACTTATAAATACTGCAATGTAGAAATACTCGATCCGTTAGTAAGTAAAAGTCCGGAATTCAAAACGTACCTGAGTAAAAGTACAAGAGTATCGGTATCAACATGTAATTTAAGTACCAAAAGTAGAAAGTACTCAATATGCCGAATGTCCCGCTTTGAGTTTTAAAGCGAGCTGTGCAGACATCCACTCGCAACATGAGAAAGAGAAGGAAGATCTTTACTAAACTGAGGTCAAAGTTGACAGAGGCTGAGGTGATGCTTCAAAACAAGAAAAGAGAAAAAATTGCAACGGACGAGGCTTCAAGGCACCAGTATGAAAGCTTGAACATTTTCAGAGAGTTCGACTGAGTATGTCGTCATTCATATTACAGTGAGAACTACAGCTGCAAGTGGCCTACAGCAGGCAGGCATGTGCAGAGAGTGTTAGAGAGGCAGGGGCTGAAATCCCATAAGAGGGCACTTTTGTCCCAAAATAGCAAAAATAGCTGATCTACAAGCTCACAATGTGTCGCGCTGCGACGCGTTGAGAGCTTGTAGATCAGCTATTTTCGGGGCGCAACCCAGCACTCTTTATCTACTGGAGATGCGGTGTATGGCATGGATTTAGAAACAAATTAGTTCAGGAGACTTCGGGAAAAAAACAATTATCCTGATTGCTGCCTTCCAGCATGGCATGGAAAGGAGAGGAGGGCATTTGCATTTCTTTCACCATAGTAAATGCTGCGTTCGTGGTCTGGAGAGGGCAGTTGTTTTACAGACGGGTAAAAGGGCAGGGGCTGAAGCCCCCTTTGATATCTATGTGTGCACTGACAGCAGGTAAAGTGAAAGACAGACAGGTTGGTGCAGGGGGAACCGGCAAGTGACCTTGCACGATAAGAGTGAATTACTGTACCGCCATGTGAACCTGTGGAACCTCATGTGCATATACCTGTACATAGTGTCTTAAAGATGATTAGACATTTCTTCTAGGTTTTCAAATAACTACAAACATTTTATTTTTACTCTGAGTTTTGTGGAGATTTAATGAGAGTCTAGACTAGAGGCAAGAAAGCAACCAGGTGCTCGCCGGAGAAGTGCAGGTAGATATATACAAAATATTTAAAAAGTAAAAAGGTGCTCCTGGATCAGTCGGGATGAGACATCTATTGAAAAAATCCGGAAAGAGATCCGGCCATCTGGGCACACAAATGTTAAAAAGGAGAAGAATCTTTATTAAACCAACATGTTTCGACCTATACCGATCTTCATCAGGGCATCAGATTTAATGAGTTATCAAATATGAATATTATTAAATATTATATTATTATATTAGAGATATCAAATATGCACAATATTGTTTGAAGCCAAGTTTCCATCTTTAAGTCCATCTAACATTCTATTTACATGTTTAGGTGTACAGCAGTACAACAGGTTAAAAGTGACATTTTAAGTGGTGCGCCTAATGTTGCACTGAAATTGGACAGACAACTATTAAATAAACCCTGTACTGTTGTATCTGTTATGTTTTGGTTTGTTTTTTTTCTTAATAAAGTCTGTTCTTAGTGTTCCTATGTAAAGCGCTTTGGGTATTTAGAAAAGCGCTATATAAATTTGAGCTATTATTATTATTATTATTATTATTAAATACTTTGTCATTTCAGATGGAGCCACATCCCAGCTACTGCAACAAAACCGCATCCTGCACTGTAAAATCCTCACTGTTAAATAATTCAACTCAGAGAGTTGACAAATGGAACAAAATGATCCATTTGTACAAATGGATAAATTAACAATAATGATTGTACTGTTTACTTGGCCTCGACATTGTCCTTCATGAAAAGGGTTTCTATGTGTGACATGGATTGCCACAGTAGCTCAGGCCTCGGATTGATCCCTCCATCATTAAAAACAGTGCCTTGGACCCTGAAGATACATCAGGTAGGTCTTCATTTAATTAATTCCCTGGGGGAGGGTTAATTTCTAACCCTGCACTGGACTGTTTGAGTCTAATACACTCATATATAATGGATGATGCCTGTCTGTGAGTTCAATGTCTGAGCTTATCCCAAATGACTATTTATTTTCTGCTCATTAATAGCTGACATCAACGCAGTCAGCTGAGGTTATCCAGACCTGGGAAATGTCCTGCTTTTGCAGAACAGAACAAAAGTATTTCACAACACCTGCGATTGACTAGTACCGATACATTCCATGAGCCGGAATGACAGTGTTGTGCACTGTTATAACTGCACTCTTATTGTTATATCCCAAATATTACATAACTATCGTTGTAATTTGGCGATTTAGGTCCTTGGCCTGCGGGCAGAGTGAACAAGAAACATGACAGTGATTAGCCAAGTATTGAGCGAGATCAGCTGTGGACAGTGGTGGAGATTAAATATGCGTATCATTACCGAACAGTGGTACAAGTCAATTTCATATTTTAAAATAAATATTTGGATTTTAAAAATAATGATCAATTTGACTGCTTTCTTTTTAGTCTGGTAACTGGTTCCAAGATGCAGATCATAATGTTGCAAATTAAAAATATCGTAGCTGCCGAGTGAAAACCTTGTATGTCCAAAACCATTCTTTTTTTAATCATAATTTTTAAATGTAAAATTGTGAAGATAGCGACGATTGTATATGATGAAGTACGGCATAAATATTGACAGAAAAACATAAGTTGAAATATGGAGGTTTCCATATTACAGGGTTTCTATCTGACAGCGACGGTATGAGATCAAAAAAATATATTCATTTCAACATTTCAAGTAACGTATGGGGTTGTTAATAATACATTTTCAAAAACAGACTTGATTTTGAATGTTTGTTAAATGGGGCATACATACAGTATAATTGTTGGAAATCTTTGCAAAGGGATTTCATGAGAATAAGCTAATTTGTGTTTTGTAAAGTGTAACTTATACGCCATTTAGGGAGAAAGAATCACACCTTTAAATCACGTACAAATGCATGCAGGCTTGTTTGAAGCACCAACTTTTCCTCTTTTGAATTTTTCGTGAACATAACCACATTCCTTTCCCCCAAATGGCATCTCTTTCATAAAGGCAGCAGAAGAGAATCTGCAAAAGAGCTCCCTTTTCCCCTAGGCTACTTTTCCCCCGAGCCCCAATTAAAACTGCCTTTGGCAAAAGTGGCAGCTTTTCATCCCTCACTTTCCCAATGGTTTTTTTTCACCACGTCTCCTGACAAACAGCCGGGAAGCAGTGGAGAAAGAAGGCTATTAGAAAATAAGAGCCTTATGATGGTGAGGGAGGAGAGAGGGGGCCAAGATTGGAGGCAAGAGTGAGAAAGCTATTTGTCACGCATTAGTCCGAAATTACCGAATAATTTCAAATGTTAAAACTCTGCATCTGGCATTCAGAATCATTATTATATGGGTTGTGTGAACTTACAGGGTTGATTGGTCTACTTAATTTGCAGAATTTCCAAACAGGCTGGTATATGGAGCTGGTTACACAGTGGCATTGCAATCAAAAGAAAAGGCTTTGAATTAACTGCAAAAAGGTGTTTCCAGTTGCAGCATGATAAGTGGGTTGTTGAGAGACCATAGGTCACAGTTTACTGAAAACCTGCATTTCATGTCAGTCAGTCACGCCTCATGTCAGTCAGTCCGTCACGCACACTCCATATATGGCCGTCTCCATATATTAAGACCACGCCACTGACTTCATCAAACCCTGGATAGCCATACATGGAGTGGACTGGATCATCACCTAGATCTGCATATATGGAGCCGGCCATGTAACTCTATACATCTGGCCTCACGGACACCATGTTGATCTGACCTCATCAAACCCTTAGATCTCCATATATGGAGCTGACATTCCATATGTTGATCCTTCCCCCATCCTCTTCGGACGGGGGATAAATTGTTCTTACTGACAAAGAAGATTACATTTTTGCTTTAACGCACAACATATCCTACCTTAAGCAGACCAATATGTATGAAGTTATTGCATATTTCTGACTGGACACATCAGTAGGAAATGGGCAAAAAACATAGAAAGGCACCTATTCCGGCTCTGGGGCGGATGCTCTCAAGAGAGGGCAAGCTTCCGCGTTGGTGTTTCACAGAAGCTTCCTCGTGCGTCACAGAGCGGATGTTCGGGTCGGACAAGTCCCGGAATAGATGTGCTGTGATTGGCCAGTAGTCACTTGAGTGGCAGTGGCGCGGTGTAGCGTGCCTTCCGCACTTCCGCCCCCAGAATATAATTGTTTAGACCTCCCGTCGACACACATGGCTCCAACGAACTGCAACGAACTGCATCTATTGTTTTTATATATATGGGCAAAAAATTGCAGACAGTACATTTCATAGTCAAAGCACGTTGCTACTTTGAATGATTATTGGCCTAGTGAAAGGTATGAACGGTAGCAACATCGTACAACGGCATGTTGACA
The DNA here is from genome assembly GCF_951216825.1 of Electrona antarctica. Taxonomy (NCBI): domain Eukaryota; kingdom Metazoa; phylum Chordata; class Actinopteri; order Myctophiformes; family Myctophidae; genus Electrona; species Electrona antarctica. Next base: position 29,402,541 of record NC_136796.1, on the reverse strand, counting down.
ACACAGGAAATGTATAGCAACGCCTGCTTGTATCTTTATAGAGTTCCTCACCGTTGCATGCATGGGGTCTATCTTCCGGAACATGTAAACACTGCCATCAGTTCGAGACCGACATATTAACAACATTGATCCATGGCTATTTCAATGCCAGTGAGATAAGAGGTCCTCCATTGCTCCACAGTCCACACAAATGAAATCAGGAGCCATATCTCACACTGGTACATGACATGTTATGAAATATAGAGGCAGCCATGCGAGGTGGGTAGATGCATGTGGCACTGTGTGTGTGTGGGTGTGTGTGTGTGTGTGTGTGTGTCAGCAGGGATCAGATAGCACTGAATGCTTCCCAGACTGGATTTAGAGTCTGTCTGATATATGGGAGCAATGGGGAGATTGTCTCAGATATTTATTGACTGCAGTGCTGGTGGAAGCAGTGATGCCGCTAAAAGCAGCACTGGAAACTTTTTGTCCTTTTGTTTTTCCTACAATTCCAAACTTTTGTTGCACGGCCTTTCTTCCAACAGATCTTGAAGAGACCATCAGCTACCACACGTCAGCACCCTCGTGGGGGAGCCTGTCCTGGTTAAGTGTGCAATCTGATTTCTGCAAACAATTGACCTCCCAAGCTTGAGCTGAACATTCATCAGCAAAGATCACCCGATCACTTGAAGCCACCGATTTTCCCAGAATCTTGGCCTTTTGGGGGAACAGTGGCGCAGTCGGTATAGCGTTGACGCCTCACAGCTAGAAGGTCCTGGGTTCAATTCCCGCTGGGGACGCTGTGGGCGCTGGGGTTCATACGCGTGTTCTCTCCTCCACATCATCAGTGCCCATACCCTGGGAGGGGTGGACAAAAGGGCCTTTCTGTGTGGACTTTGAATGGTGTCCCCTAGGGTAGGTACTCTCACAAAAACATGCAGTAATCCTGGTCTCTATACTGGCCAGGAGTCAGGACACTAGTTGTATAAAATATAATCATGTACTGTATATGGTGTATACGCAAGAGTGCATTGTCTGTCATTCACTATAATATACATGACAATAAAGTTGAACTTGGAAAAAAATCTGTTATTAAAGATAGCTTTTCTTCCAGCTTAGAGCTATTAGTAAAGTCTAGTGATTCCTCTGATCTCACGACCTGTTCATTGCGCCGCAGGATTATAGAGTAGGCAACAAATAGCCTAAATGAGAAACTTGGCGGGGCTTAAGTCAGGACATAACACACAGTCTAGAGGCAATCTCCTCCAGATCTGCCCACGTTCTTGTTCGTCTCGCGCATCCCCGCCCCCACCCACAGAGGAAATTGGCTCCAGCACGGCTGCACCTTGCGCGTTATTTATCATCAAAGGCAAATGCGCTCGGCCAGACTCGTGTGCGGAAACACCTTAGATACACACACAGTACCCCGGCCTGGCGCTCATGCATTTTGCATGAGGACTAGCTGATCTGATACTTCAACCTCTCGTCACCCTCTCATTTCCTCCCCGGCCACTCCCATTACCGCTACCAACTAGGTGACTCTGTCATACAGCTTGACAGACAGTGGCGGGTGCTCTGCCTGTGCGCCGTGCAGCACCAGTAAATGGTTGGAATACTAAATAGATTTATAGGTTGCTACTTGCTTCTATATGGCCACTTCACTGGCAGCCGAGTTGAATTATACCAGTATGACGTGCCGAGAGTGAGCGAGAGAAACAGACGGAATTACAGGTCTCGGTTTGCAGTTGAGAATGAGCTGCCAATTACTTAATTCCGTCCTTGTCCCTGTCGCTCCGTTGTCGCCTGACAAGTTTGCTTGTTGAATTTGGATGCACATATTATCGCATGTCACCTTCCACATTGTCACTTGCTCTTTTCTGATTGCAATCCGCACTACAATCTTACTGGTAAACATTGCTGTATATGGTGTGCATTCTCTATTGGCAATCAGCAAATGTCCCTACTACTATCCCTAGACTTTTCCTCATGAGCCTCGCAAAACCTAAAGCCATGCAAATAAAAATACGTCAACAGAATAAAATTGTTTGAGGGAAAGTATTCAGACATGCAGCATTTACTATTTTTTTTAAGTATTTGTACTTTATTTGAGTATTTTTCCAATAATTGTACTTCTACTCCACATATCGGATCCAAATATTTTACTCCACTACATTATTTGAAAACTTTAGTTACTTGTTGCTTTGTAGATTTTGATTACAATTACAAAACATACATTATCCACTTAAACTCTATACATTTCGGCCATTTGAAAATAGCTGATATACAAGCTCACAATGTGACGCATTGTGAGCTTATAGATCTGCTAGTTTCAAAAGATTTGTACATTTGAAAACTTTAAATGGGACATTCTACGCAATGAATACTTTTACTTTTGGTACTTTAAGTACATTTTGATGCCATTAAATACTTTTGTACTTTTACTGCAAGTACATTTTTAATTCAGGACTTTTACTTGTGACGTAAAGTATTGCTATAGTATTGATACGTTTACAAATAATAACATTTGAGTACTTTTCCCACCATTGCAGACATGTTTGCACGTGCACCACTGCAACTGGCTGCATGAAAGAGAAAACAAAGCTGCTCCTCATTATTGCACACAGCCTTGGAAGTGTGTCCTGGGAATATGGGAGACATTATTTAAGGGATTGGCTATTTTTGTTAATTCTTTTAAATTGGCGAGCTGGAAATCGTTCATGCAGGAAAATAAGTTGTGCTGTGTGGCTGACGCCGTTCATGGCGTCACACCAAATACAAAAATTGTTTTTATCAGCGGCCACCAAGTGGTTGGCTAATGTGATCCATTAAACTTAATAAACAATAAATTAAACAATGCATGAGGGCCAAAAAACAGATTATGCACTTAATTACCGCCTAATACCTGGAAATAAGCAGTGGTGGAAAGTAACTTTACTTGAGTATTTCCCATTTCCAAAACTTATTGTACTTTTACTCCACAACATTTTGAAAACTGTAGTTAGTAGATTTAGATTATTATTACTAAACATACACTAACCACTTCAGCCCCAATAAACATTTCGGCCAATTGAAAGTAATGTGTCGCATTGCGACACAATTGTGAGCTTGTAGATCGGATATTTTCAAAAGATGTCTATACATTTGAAAACTTGAAACGGGACATTCTGCATAATGAGCACTTTTACATTTGGTACTTGAACCCATAGGCCTGACATCGAAATTTAAAAAAAATGTCTTCTAAATCCTGACAGTTTTCTGAAAAACCTATATGTTTCTATATCAGTGGTTCTCAATATTTCATGTCAAGGACCCCCAAAATTATATGTAATTGGCCGCCGACCCCCATCTGAAAATATGTTGTTCCAGGGACCCCCCAGAAGCAAAGATTTGAGTTAAAAACATTCACTCTGAAAGAATATATATATTCAAAGATTTTCGCTAAATTTTCACGATTTTTTCAAAAATAGCAGATTTACAAACTCGTAGCGCGGCACTCGGTGCCGTGCTATGAGCTTGTAGATCTGCTATTTTAAAGTATAACATAATGCTTAAACACCAAAAGGGGTTCCCGTACAGAATGGATTAAGTACATTTTGATACCGATACTTTTACTTATAACGGAGTGTTTCTATATTGCAGTATTGACTTTGACTTTAAGTAAAACAGTTGAGCACTTTTAACACCATTGTCATAATGGACACTGCAAGTCAGACACAGTGTGCAAGTCAGACAATCAAGCAATAAGTGCTGCTGCGCAACACCTAGAAGGGAATGTTAACTCCATTACACCCTGCAGCCATGATCCCACAAGGATCATTTAATCAACAATGAATGATACAGATAATTAACATCACGAATATCCTCAAGGAGACAATCAGCTTTTACACGCCCGTCCGTATACACCTGTTTGAAGGAGGTTGTTCTCTGTGCCTGTACGTGTGCGCGTGCGTGTTTCTAATCACTGGTTTATTCATTATTTATTTTAAGGTCAATTCCATGTACTCACTGTCCTTTCATTATCCTCCAGTGGCAAAAGAACAAGCAACAGTTGCTAATTACGTGTGTGTGTGTGTGTGTGTGTGTGTGTGTGTGTGTGTGTGTGTGTGTGTGTGTGTGTGTGTGTGTGTGTGTGTGTGTGTGTGTGTGTGTGTGTGTGCGCGCACACACACAACTGCACACATGCACACCAGAGCATACTGTGTTTTGTTTCCGAGGCCAATTAAAGCTCATTATTGCACAGTACACAGCCTTGGAAGTGTGCCTTGGGAATATTATGGGAGACTTTATTTAAAGACTGGCTGCCTATTTGTGTTAATTTGTAAATATGACACTTTTATATCTTGAAAAGAACATAAGATGTATGACATCGAGTGTTGCAACCACTCCTATAGACATCTATGTGTCTGTCCCTGTGGCCTGTGTCCCTTTTTGATTAATTGAACATGGTGGACCCTGTTGTAAACAAGTGTAATGCTTAATTGGGTCGTCCACTCACAGTTAACAGCCTTTGTATCGAGTTTGTGCTTGAAATGTACTTTAATTCTGCAAACTGTTAATACAATTTTCAATCAATCAATCAACCCTGGCTGTGTCCAGCACGAAAATAGCATTATAGTGTTTTTTCACCACCAAGTGTCACTGTTGCACAGCCTAACACACATACACAGACACACACACAGGCCAGGGAGGAGGGCTTGTACAGTACAGTACAGTACAGTACAGTACAGTACAGTACAGTACAGTACAGTACAGTAACTGAGTGATGCCCAAAAAGGCTCTCATAACTAGTCCACTAATTCTCACAGGTGGCATTCCTGTTTCTATATCCGGTTTAGTTCTCCACTACACTTGATTGGCGTAGCTGTCGTAACAGATTTGATTAATCACATAGAGCGTCGCAGTCCCGCCCCCTTTCATGACGACGAGAGACCCGGAAAATAATTCCGCGTTCATTTTCCTCATACACTTTTCAAAAAGTATTTATTTAAAGACGTTTACGCTGCGGACAAAGCCAACTCAAGTTGTGACAAATCATGACAATAAACACAATGTTTTGGGCCGATCAAGTAATTAGAAAGAAGAAAAAAAGGCATGTTACAAGACTTTTTGTTTTGTTTTTTCTTCTAACAATGTATTTGATCGGCCCAAAACATTATGTTTATTGTCATGATGAAAATGAACGGGGAATTCTTTTCCGGGTCTCTCGTTGTCATGAAAGGGGGGGCGGGACTGCGACGCTCTATAATCCCTATTCTGTGGCAAACTTTTGTCAAAATAGCCCGCCTACTACAGTAGCTCTCAAAATCGACTATCGACTATTTGGGGCAAAGAGAGAGGTAGAAGAACATAATAGCAGACATAGTACAGGGTGACGCCGGTAAACTGTATAGGGTTTAAGTGGTGTGATTCCACCTGCCGCACCAGTCAAGCAAATCTATTGGAAACTGAAATGGGTATGGCAGCAGACTACAATTATGTGTTTATGAGGTGACAGTACTTAATTAGAACCTAGCTTGGTGTGGTTGTTATGTGCAATGATGTCTTCCCTTTGTATTTAGGGTTTTTTCCTGGAGGCTGAAACCTTGACAGTCAAATATGCCAATGAAAAAAACAGTGATATGGTGACATCACAATATCATCCCCTTCCCTACAGCTGTGGGTGCGGCAATTCAGTTCAGGTGGAGCACTACCCATCACCACCCACCATGCAAACCAGGCATACTTAATGAACTGGTGTCCACATACAAATAACATTATAAAAAAATACTACAATTAATAAATAATAATAATAATAATAATAATCATGACCAGCCCCATTTACCCGCTGAGAGCGGTTCATGAGGTGGACAGCCGCTACCCCCGCCGGCGGGGGATTGGGGCTTAAGAGGTTAAGGTGAAAAACATCACGGCGCTCCCATCTTTAAAATTGGCTAATGGGAGGGACTTTAGACACTGCTGCTCTCAGGGGGTTTTACTACACCGACAAGAGCCGGCCGGAGCGTGCGGCCGCGGAGCTTGTAGCCCGTCTTGGTCACCATGGCGACAGTGCCGGGTTCCTTGCCCGGCACAGGTGCGTGGAACAAGGCCTCGTGCTCGTAGGGGTCGAACCTCTGGCCGTCGGGGTCGAGCTTGACCAAGCCGTGCTTTGTGAACACCTTCTGCATCTGCACCTCAGTCATAACCAGGCCGTCGAACAGGTTCTTCAGGTGGGGATTGTGGGTGTTGTTCACCGCCTCCTCGGGAACACTCTCCATGGCCATCTCCAAGATGTCGGCCACCTCCAGCAGATCTTTGCAGAAGCCCTGGATCCCATATAACTTGGCGTCTTCCACCATCTTCTGATTCCTTGCCCGGAGGTTCTCCATGTCTGCCAAGGACCGCTTATATTTTTCCATGACCTCCTTGACTTGCTCTTCTAGCTGGCTCTTCTCCAAATGAGCCTGTCCATCCTTCTGCTGGGCAGCTGTACACAGCAACCTCGGAGACGCCCTGGTCCGCAGTAGTGAATTTGAGGCTACAACAGAGTAGCTCCGTCTGACTGTTCGTATGCACCGGCTCGCCATCTTTCCACTCCGTCAACTGAACTATACACACACGCCAATGGGACACACAAACCTGCTGGCTCTGGTTTCAGTGTGCAGGCAATGATCAATCTGCAGTGGGTATGACAAACTCCCTAGTCAATTCACCCAATCAACATAAAGAGGAGAGAATGGCGATATTAGATGGTTTGGGTGAGATGCACGTAAAAGGTGAAAACTTGGCATTTGATGGACAGTTTCTGCTAACAGGTTATTGCTTCACAGCACAGCTCTGTGTAATAGGTGTTAATGGGTAGTTCCATGGAGGTCGGTGAGCACTTAACCGAGATGTCTAGATCCCTGGCACAACAATATCTTATATTAGTTGTAAGGCCAAATATCCTCACTAGCACAAAAAGTGATGGAATGAAGGCTGTTAGAGGTGATAGGAGGTCGAGTACTACTTGTTGCCTCTTAACTCAAGGGTAACAATCACTCTTTATAGAGGGCTTGACTGGAAGCTTGTCACGATGACAATGCCAGTCGCATGTATCCATATATGGAGTTCTACATTGGCATGATCTCAGCACTATAGATGTCTCGGTTGTCTCCATATATGGATATCTAGATCAACCCGGTCCGAATATGAAGATTGTGACGTTACTTAGACTTGGATAGCTTAGTAAGAAGATATGTCGGATATCTCAATATAACATGGAGATCGAATATTCAATGGGCACCTCTCAAACACGTGGGATGGAGTGAAAGCCTCCGACCATTATACAAGACTCCGGAAAAGTATGGACAGTGGTGGGAAACGTACTCAAATGTTTTACTTAAATAAAAGGATGCTGCCCCGCCCGTGCTCCGACAGTAGCTTCGTGATATAATGTCCTGTCTCGAGTTGGAGATGTTAAGGTTTTCAATTGCCGGCTCTGAGAAAAAGTTTTACAAGACCTGGGGCCCGTTTATGACACACAAACACACAAACTGCATAGTGTGCCGTGCCTATGCCTCGGCCAACGCCAAACCACAACAGAAACAAAATCTGCTCTGCTATGAAAAATCTGCATTTTATTTTATTATATTTTTATTTTTTGTAATTATGTATGCATGTATTTTGTGTATGTGTATGTGTATATATATATATATATATATATTTATTTTATTTCCTCCAGACTGTTTTTCCGACTATCCTTGGGATTGTGGGTGGGGGGAGGGTGGGATAGGGGATTGAGTTTTATTTTTATATTTTATATGTCTGTTTAATACTTGCCCCTGGGCTACTGTCAAAAACCTGAATAAAAAGATTTTGAAAATAAAAAAAGAAAAGTATCAATACTGCAATGTATCAGCATCAAAATGTACTAAAAGTAAAAGTACTCACTGTGCAGAATGTCCCTTTTCACAAGTTCAGTGTGCTCAAGCTTGCAATGCTTTCCATCACAGTACTTTCCACCACTGTGTAGAAGGACAGGTATGCAAAACCAGCCGCACAGAGACTCTCAGAAAGTCCAACATGAGCTAGCCTATGTGAAATAGTAGATTGCTGGTGTGCGAAACTTGCCAGAATTACACCCGTGAGAAGTGAGGGCCACCCTTATCATCGCCGACTTCTTGTCATAGTACCCATTTGAACTGTCTGTGTCCCACATGGAGATCTCTATCTGTCTAGCTGCCTGTGTCTGAAGAGTGCAAACTGACTGTGAAAAGTGGACTGGTTAAGTAATCAATTGGCAGGTGTGGGGTTGCCATGGCAATCAATAGGCTGAGGCAGAGGCTGGAAATTGCACAGGTGAGGGGACTTGGGCTCATTAGGTCCACTGGCAGAGCCTGACCAGAGCCTTTTGTGGTCTCTCTGGACAACAGTGTATCCCACAGACTGCACTCCCTGTGGGGGTGTGGACACAAATAGTTCAAGTTACATCAACAAAATCAAGGCATTATGTCCTCAGTCACGATACATATTGTTTACAATGGAGAACTGTGTGTACATATATTTGGTGGCTACAACTCTGATCTGGGACAATGCTTCAATGATATGTGGAAATTTAATTCCAAGACCTTCTGGAAGAAGGTTGAGCCCAAGGGGAAAGGACCGGATTGGTCGGGTACAATGTGCAATTGCATACTGGGAGATTGCATCATCCTACAGATCTTACACTTAAGTCCTAGTCTGAAGACGTTATGCAAGCTAGCAGTTATTCAGAACGGTCTGGAGCAGTCTGGACTCCCACACAACATCAGGTGGGAACTGACAGCCATGACCTCAGAAAAATAATAGAAAATAATAAAGAGAATATAGGCCTATAGATATAGATAGATATATACAACTAGATTTATTTATTTGGACACCAACGTTTGCCCAGCATTTTCCACATCAGCCTGTTATAGCGCCATCATGAGACCAATTTTTGTTAAACACATTTCTTTACATTACTTGTAACCATACATAATGCAAATCGGTATACACTACCTCTATAGTCATGTGTTCAACGCGGTTCTGTTTGATTTTTCATATATTACTCCTACAAATTTTGTCAAAACATCACAGACACTATTATCCTGGTGGAGACCTGTTCCCCAAGGGGCACTTTATCAACTGTGTGTGTGTGTGTGTGTGTGTGTGTGTGTGTGTGCGTGGAGATTACAGGTTCACAGTGTTCGCCAGCTGTCAGGTGATTCTGAAGAACTACCATTCGTCATCTAACCCCGCCCCAGCTCCTCATCATCTAACCCCGCCCACCCCTCCTCATGTAGCTCCGCCCCCTGGCAGTGGGACAGACAGTATCTGTGTCGCCCGTGGCAACAGCTGGTCAGCCACGACTGCTGTGTGCCAGACAGCCTGGAGCTGCAATGAGTTTATTGAACTCATTGCTGAAGTAATTTTTGTTTTGTGTGTGCATATAGAACTTTTGCCCCCTCCCATTTGAATAAATAACATTGGAATCACTAAAGAAAGTTATAGTGCAGATTTTGTTTACAGTTTTGTGCCACTTGAGTCCCTTTGCATTTTACCAAAAAAAAGAAAAAAGAAAAGGCTTAGGCTGTGTTTTGACAGTTTCATGGGCCGCTGACTAATTAAGATACTTTTGGGGGGAAATGCAATATGACTGAGAGTCTGGAGTTGTGATGTTCAAAGACATCTCTCAGACATATGTGTGTTGTCTGTCATTTAATGAATACATTATTGCCCGCACTTTCATCTTTAAAAAGAGAAAGTCACTGTTGATGATCATAGCTAGTGTGAAGAGCTACAGATGCTTCAAAATTGCAAGCAGATATAGGCTTACTGTGCATTTCCAAATCCCCTCAACACACACATACACACTGTACATGTAGATTCAAAGTATTAAGTAGCCCTTTTGCTCTCTCCTCGGGCCCCTTTTGCACACTTCCTTTCATCCCCTAAATTGAGAGGCTTTTATTCAGCATGTGTGTATCCTTCTCTATGTGGCATATATCCAGAGAGGCCTAGGATAAATACCAATTTGATCTGATCTGCCCACAATGGAGGAACAGCTCAGGGATGATGCCGAGATCCTCATCCATCCACTCTACAATAAAAAATCGCTTGGAATGAGGAAAGCATCGGGTTGTCTATGTCAGGCAGAAACCTATAAGACCTTGTATGTCCACAACAATTACATTTCAAGAAATGTAATTTCCCATTAATTATTTTTAAGCCTGGATGGAACCAAGACATCCAGGCTCCTGGTGAATCATGACCATAAAACATTTGATTCTGTATCCAAAACAATATTTGAAAACCCCAAAAGGACAAAAAACAAGTTGTAACATATTGCCTTTTTTGCTGTAATAGTGATTATTTAGTAACAGGTTCATATAAGCTACAAGCTCACACTGTGAGCTTGTAGTTCAGGTATTTTCACTATACTTTTACACAACATATAGTATAAAATAGGGCATTAGTTTATGAAAGATGAAGTATGGAGATATATGGCTTCTGGCCCCACAGCCATTAGATCAACAGGTGGAGGGGGAAAACATTGGGGGGGAGAAATCGTTCAATGGATCAATGATCCAACCAACCAATCATGACATCGGCGTATTTGGATTACGTGGTCTCGTATTAAACCCGAACAAAAGCTCTCTGTGAAACACGAGGCTCTCTTCCTGAAGTCAACGCATGTTGTAAGTCAGCTAGCGGACTGTGGCATAAAATGAAGATGGATAATGGCTTTGTTTTGATTAGTGGTTTAGTTTGACCCCTGCAAAGATGGACTGGACTTGTTCACTGTCGCCAGTATGGCAAGTTGGCATTCACGGTGCGCCTCTCGGCAACCGTTTTACACAGCAGGGATGAGCTGTCTGCCAAAGCAGATTGCACTGGGGAATACTGACGGCATCTCTCGGGGGTCATCTTGACAGCATGACCCCCCCCCACACACACACACACACACACACACACAGACACACACACACACCCCTCGCCGCATTAACACAGCCAATGTTGATCACACAAGAAAACATCGGTGTATCACAAAGGACAACAGTTAATACAGCAGCGTTCAGATTGTGTGGATTGCATATTGATTCTGCCTTTCAGATATCTAGCCTGGAAGACACAGTGACTCGCTGCAGTTCCGGCGAGCTAGAAACCGTGGATGTGTTAGTAGAGCTGTGGCGGGGGAGCCCTGCGGTGGCTCAGTTAGTGCACACACACCATGTGGATGATGTGGTCCTTGTGAAACACTGGGACCCGGCGTGTTCGAATCCAGCTTGCGGTCTTATCTTGCCTGTCTCATCTCTCTGCCCGTGGCTTCCTCTGTCTCTCTATACATCTCTCCTATCTCAGAAATAAATCATAAGCATGCATAAATATTTACTTGAGGTGTGCGGCTGACGCCGCTTTCAGTGTCACACTGCCGATTCCGTCATGAATACAGAGTGAAATAAACGTGACCAGATGGTGCACTGCACTGCGAGTATCGGAATAAGACAATCAAACAAGTGCTGCTCTGCAACATGCACACCTCCAACGGCAGCACAACGCCATGACCCCAAGAGGTGCATTCCATCGAAAACGAATGATACGGATAATTAACATCATGAATAACCTCTAGAACCTGTGTGTATGTGTACGTGTGTGTGTGTGTGTGTGTGTGCGTGTGTGCGTGTGTGTGTGTGTGTGTGTGTGTGTGTGTGTGTGTGTGTGTGTGTGGTGTGAGTGTGTGTGTGTGTGTGTTCCTTTTTTTTTTAAAGTCTGTTGTTCCCCCTGTCCTTTCATTATCCTCCAGCAGGAAAAGTACAAGTGATGGTTCCTAATTAGATCATGTGTGTACATATGCATGTGCGCACGCATCCACGTGACCACTGTCATACTGCGTTGTTTCCAAAGCTAATTAGAGACACATTGAAGGAGAGGACATGCTGTGGTGGAATGCTACACCTCGCACAACTCAGAATATGCTGGAAAGACTATAAGGGATGAAAATAAAAAGGGGAAGGGGGCAGAAAAGAAGAAGACTCCTCCCTGCTGGGCTTGTATGACTCCGGACGAATAGAATTCAAAAACAGCCAACATGCTCATTAAGCTGGTCACTTAACGCACACTGTGCCGGGATGGATTGGTCTCTCGGTTTGTCTTGAATCTATTGATATGGCTTGCGTTTTAGACTGCATCAAGAGAACGCTGACCTCTCTAGTATGTAGTGCATATTCTGCCTTCAATAGACACACCAATTCAGCAGGCTATACAGCAAAACACAAGACACCGTCACCATTCATAGGTTTGTCTTTGAATTCTCCATTTTGCTCCTCACTAGCTCCAGGAGAATGGGGAAGAACACTGAGGGGAGGGTGGCAGGTTGCAGGAGAGGAAAGACGTACTAGAGGGAGAGCCCAGTGAATGAGAGACAGATGGGGCTGGAGAGTTAAAGTGAGAGGCACTGCATAGCAGCAAACGCATCATGAGAGAGGAGAATGGGGGAAATTAGAAGAAGGAGGAGATGAGCGAATTTGACAAGCGATGAAAGTGCAGACATGTAGCTTCAACAGGAAAAACTGTACAAAGATAGATGAACAGATGCAGAACAGATTGGAGAAGAGAAGAGAAGAGCAGATTGGAGAAGAGAAGAGAAGAGAAGAGCAGATTGGAGAAGAGAAGAGAAGAGAAGAGAAGAGAAGAGAAGAGAAGAGAAGAGAAGAGAAGAGAAGAGAAGAGAAGAGCAGAGCAGATTGGAGAAGAGAAGAGAAGAGAAGAGAAGAGAAGAGAAGAGAAGAGAAGAGAAGAGAAGAGAAGAGAAGAGAAGAGAAGAGCAGAGCAGATTGGAGAAGAGAAGAGAAGAGAAGAGAAGAGAAGAGAAGAGAAGAGAAGAGAAGATTGGAGAAGAGAAGATTGGAGAAGAGAAGAGAAGAGAAGAGAAGAGAAGAGAAGAGAAGAGAAGAGAAGAGAAGAGAAGAGAAGAGAAGAGAAGAGAAGAGAAGAGAAGAGAAGAGCAGATTGGAGAAGAGAAGAGAAGAGAAGAGAAGAGAAGAGAAGAGAAGAGAAGAGAAGAGAAGAGAAGAGAAGAGAAGAGAAGAGCCTCACAATATGCACACATGCCAGAGGGGGTGACGGTAACGACGGCCTAGCAGGCACAGAGGCGGAAAGGGGAGGGAAATAAACATTGGAGACAGGATGGAGGCGGGTGCCCCATTGAGATGCCTTGGGGGAGGTTGACACATATCTCATTCTCATCCTCCAGCCAGACAGCCCTGCTGATTGACTCTCAGCGTCTGAGAACTGTCATTCACCATCAGCTCGCACTCATCAACACCGGCTGGGTTCCCAATGATGGGGATATTGAAGCAGAGGATTCACCCACAGACTGAACCTCTGTGCCAGCCACCGTCCGATATGAAGCAGAGGATTCACCCACAGACTGAACCTCTGTGCCAGCCACTGTCCGATATGAAATGAAGCAGAGGATTCACCCACAGACTGAACCTCTGTGCCAGCCACTGTCCGATATGAAAAGCACTTTTCACTAAACGCAAACCCTATCCTCTGTTTCTTTTGGCAAGCCGTCTTGCTATTTGAGGAGGACACACAAGCAATCCCATGCAAAGACTAACAATGTCAAATCTGTCACCATATTATGTGTGCTGGATTCAAGTATTTTACTTCAAACACATATTGAACATCCCATGAGTATGGAAAAAACGACTAAACTATCAATAATTTGCCCTTTTCAGTGCAAATGTATTGTAATTAATGATTGTGATTAATGACTGAATGGGCTTTCAACTGTACCCCAAACATCCTGGATACAGTGGTTAAGTATGACTCACCAGATTGGCGCTGTCCAAGGCACTGCCAGAGAGAATCCATCACACTGCTCAACACTTTATCCTTTCTGCCTTGCCATGTAGCGCCACTGCTCTCTAGTGGTCTCTGTGTGCACTAACTGTCTGTTCCACACATGTATATGCATCGCCATCGGGTGGGGAGGGGAAGACATTGACTTTAATTCCCCTGTCTGTTAGTCTGCAATCTGAGAATCCCTTCGGCAAATAACGGAAAAACAGCGACCGCTGTTTTTGTTGAGAGTCTAGTTTGATTGTCATAAAGATATGGGTGTTGTGTGGGTCTGATTAACCCTTGAGGATTCTGTGTAGGCCTACACTAATGTGCAAATAGGCTGCAAAATGTATTTAAATGACGTGCATAATAATTAATTATGTAGATTCAAAAGTAGTGTCATCTAGTTTCACGTAAATACAGGGAGAGAATCCAGCAAATGGCTGATAAGATAAATTGATTCAGTCAAAGGCATTTAAGTAGGTGTGTAGCTTAATTACGACAAGAACAAATTAAAACTATATCAACAAGTGGAACAAAAGCTGCATTAAAGGTTTCACTTAATTCAAATATCACGTATTTTTTTGTTTTGTTGTGATAAAACCTTAGGTTTCGTTTTTGGCTAGGTGGCCTGCAGCCTTCATCCAATCAGGATAGAGAGGGGCCTTCCGCCAATCATGATCGAGCGGGGACGGGCCACTGTAGTGCGTGCATGTGCATATCTTGTTACCGGGGAGGACCGGGGTTTTTTCCAAATCACCCAAATCAATGAATGCTCCTTTAATTTGACCACATCCAACCATTAAAAGGCAACATTGTTACCCACAAAGTAGCCTCGATACCCAGGCTTTCATTTCGTCTGCCACAAAGTATCTGCAATGTAATGCCAGTAGTAAAACATCAGTGTATAGACTGTAGTGTAGACATATGGTTTAATTCACCCTTTGAGCAACAACACTTCAATATGAGAGAAAACATCCATTTTACAAATATAACATTTTGTTTAGGTGTGCAACAGACTTGCTTTTTATCATTTCTTTACAAATATAACCATGCCAACGTTTTGGGCATAATATGCAGTGTTTAAAGATGGTAAATCTCACTTTGAAAATTAAATGGTTTTGCTCTGAAGCACCAGCTGATGATATGCAACAGTATAGCCTGTGGGGAGTTACTGTGCGGAAACACTCACTCTGCATTAGACAGAGACAATTGATCAAAACAGACTAATTAATGTACGTGTTTTACATATATTCATTTCCGTATCAAATATTAATGAAAATAAACGTATTTGTTTTTCAAATGAGGACGAGGATATCAAATATTTCAGACACACCTCATTAAGGATACAGAGCCGAGAGCGAGCATGCATTTTTAAAGGGCCACGATTCACAATGGCGCCGCAGCGCAGAGCTGTGCTGCCTGTTGGTGTGTTACATTAGATTACGACCTTCTGTTTAGAGAAGATGCAGGCCTCTACTTTATCCTGTTCACGCACACACGCACACGCACACGCACACACACACACACACACACACACACACACACACACACACACACACACACACACACACACACACACACACACACACACACACACACACACACACACACACACGGCTTTGTCCACACGTACAGAGGTATTTTTTAAAACTAAAAGAAAATACTTGTAATACGTGTAATTTAACCTGTTGGTGGCGCTATAACAGGCCAATGTGAAAATGGTGGGATATATTCCTCAGCCTAGTAGGAAAGTCTGTGAAAGATTTCATGTAAATTGCACGCTGTGTTCATGATTTGAGGCTTTTTGTTCAAAACGGGCCAAATCCTGCAAACTTAGGTTGGAATATGAATTAGGATGGAATATGAACACATGAACACATGACTATAGAGATACTGTGTAATGATTTGCGGGATTTTTGGACAGAATCTGGAGGAGTGATATCCAAAAACGTGTTTTACAAAAGTCGGCCTCCTGTTGGCACTATAACAGGCCGTTCTGGAAGAATTTGGGGCAGAGGTTCATCGTTGGCATCTAGGGAGTGTGTGCAAAATGTGGCATCGACCGGGTTAACGGTGCCGGAGATTAGCTGTACACGGACGGACGGACGGACGGACACACACACGCGGACGGAGTGCAAAACATACTCTCTCCCCATGCCTTCGGCCTGGTGGAGACAATTTGTAACATATTCATTCAGAATGTCAGGGTGCATGTGTGCGCATGCATGTGCGCGCGCGACCGTGCATGTTTACGTGCATGTTTGAGGTTCGCGTTACATAGACAAAGCGTTGCCGCCATATTGGAGTGATGGCGGCTGCTCTACCGCTGCGCCATCTAGTGGTGATTCCAAATATTTAAGGACTGTCGCCTCTTTATATAGAATCTCTTTGACTACACTACAGTGCGTGAATCTATTTTGCGTCCAAGACATGGTAACACCCCGCCTGCCTCTGATTGGCCTACCGACACTGCCCGTCTTGACTGTCCTCCGAGACGCGAGGTTACTCCGTGGTGGGAAATAATACAAGAGAATGACAGCTTGGCACGCGCTAGAAGAGGCAAACTAATATTGTTTGCTTTGATTGAATAATTGATTGAACACGTACGTTGTACTATGATTTGATTTGGGTGTGTTCTAAATAAAGTGTTAGTGTTGATTATCGTGTATTAATCTAATTATAGTAAACTAATACTATTATACTATAAAAGGATAAAGATGAAGGGAAAAGATACCTTTTTACAGTACAATAATGTTTCAAGTTTACACATACAAATAAATGACACAATAATAAACAAATCAAATCATATCACAGTGTACATGTTCAATCAATTATCCCATCAAAGCAAATGGCATAAACAATATTAGTTTGCCTTCTACAAAAATAAAAGTTACAGTTCTCTTGGATCATACCGTACTTGTATTATGTCCCACCACGAAGTAACCTCGCATCAGACTATCCAAGACGGGCAGTGTCGGTAGGCCAATCAGAGGCAGGCGTTACCATGTCTATGCTCTGTCAATGCTGCATGTCAGATCACACTGAGACATGCACAGTACATAAACAGCAGTCATATAACACCTCACAGGCAGGCAGAACAGTCAGAGGGGGCATTGAATATCAACAGCAGGAAGGGCTGGGAACAAGGCTACCGGTATATCAACAGGATTTGGCTCTGGTGAGGTTTAGTGTAAATGTATCAGCCCAAAGCCTAGTTTTGTTGGAGTAACACCACCACCTGCTGCCAAGTTTGGTCGTTATAATGTTGAGTCATCAAACGGTCAACAAAAATACAAGCAGTGCAGTATGTTGTGCAACAGGGCAGACTACTCACTCACAATCTGGCATGCACCACTTCAATCTGGCATGCACCACTTCAATCTGGCATGCACCACTTCCAAGGGCGTAGATTGGTTTGGCTGTTGACAATCTGTAGGCAGCAGGAAGTCAGAGTGGCTGGGGTGTGCTGGGGTGGTGAAAAACCAGTGGTGAAAGTGGCATACAGTTCTTGCAGGTGCTCCCAGAAATATTAATGAGGGACACTTCCAGAAAAACAAATGTGGGAGG
Organism: Electrona antarctica; assembly: GCF_951216825.1. NCBI lineage: Eukaryota > Metazoa > Chordata > Actinopteri > Myctophiformes > Myctophidae > Electrona > Electrona antarctica. The sequence continues at coordinate 29,385,165 of NC_136796.1, read as the reverse complement.
TCACAATACTCCCAAAATGCATAGAAACAATACAAACACAACAGGTCTTACACCTATAGGCTACCTACTTCATTACACTTACTATAACATGATTTATATAAATAGTAGGAGTAGGACTTGTTACACAAGTCCTACTCATATTTATACCGTCCATAATCACATGGAAATGGAATGCTTCAACCATATACACACACACCTCTTATGTACCTGTACACAAGATGTAACAATAAAGATAAGATACACAATAAATACAATAAAGATTCACAACCTTGAAAAAAAACACACACACACACACACACACACACACACACACACACACACACACACACACACACACACACACACACACACACACACACACACACACACACACACACACACACACACACAGAGAGAGTGGACATCAACCAACCCGTTTTTATTTTTAGCATTAGCCTAATTATTAAATAAGCTAGGCCAATGGGGGCTGGCATCGAGCAAAAAAGAAACATAAAAAAAGATATATTACTGGCTGTGCAGCCTAGTACTATACTGTATGAAAAAGTTCCAACAGCTCCACCAGAGAGCTCCAGACTTCCCTCTCCAGGAAAACATTAGTGACTTCCTCCTGGGGGATCCCGAGACGTTCCAAGGACAGTGAGTCGATATGTTTCCTCCAACTATGCCTTGGTCTGCCCCGGGGTCTCCTCCCAGTGGGACGTGCCTCGAAGACCTCCCTAGGGAGACGCCCGAGAGGCATGCTAACCAGATGCCCGAACCACCTAAGCTGGCTCCTTTCCAGGCGAAGAAGCAGCGACTCTACTCCGAGTCTCTCTCGCGTGACTGAACTTCTCACCCTATCTCTAAGGGAGATGCCAGCCACCCGTCGAAGAAAACTCGTTTCGGAGCGCTTGTATTCGCAACCTTATTCTTTCGGCCATGACCCACACTTCATGACCATAGGTGAGAGTAGGAACGAAGATTTCTCGGTAGACAGAGAGCTAGAGTCTGACTCAATCAAGAGAAATGAAAAGTGTGCCACTTGGCAGTCGGGGGAGTTCTCTGGTCACACCGTTGTCTCAGACAGCACTGTGTGATGTGTATGTATTATTATTATTATTTAATTGGAATTTGATTACCGTATGTGTAATACACAATTTTACTGTGTATGCGTGTAGGCATACTGTATAAAACCCTTAGATCAGTGGTTCCCAAAGATTTCCATGTCAAGGACCCCCGAATTGACACCAATTAGCCCGCGGGCGGTGGACGCCCCTTTGAAGACATATGCCAGGGACCCCCCATAAGATACGATTTTTACGGCTCTAGCAGTGATTCTCAACCCGTTTAATTTCAAGGACCCCCAGTTTGACATGCATTAGTCTACGGACCCCCATTTTATGACATTTCTATCTCTGGGACCCCCAATTTATATTGTAAAATCAATGTAAATTTAACTCAAGGGTGCATTTGGTTCCAAACTATCATTTAGCTGGGGACCCCCTGGAACTCCCTCAAGGACCCCTGGGGGTCCCCGGACCCCACTTTGGGAACCACTGCTTTAGATCAGGCGTGGGCAACCTGCTCCTCTAGAGCCGCATGTGGCTCTTATGGTGTGTTCACGCGCGCAGATGCAGACGCAAAGACCATGTGGAGCAGCTACATGCATCATTGCGTCTTTGCATCGCCATGTCGCTGGCTTCCATTGACAATGAATCGTAGACTGTATCTTTGCATCGCCATGTCGCTGGCTTCCATTGACAATGAATGGTAGACTGTATCTTTGCATCGCCATGTCGCTGGCTTCCATTGACAATTAATGGTACTGTATCTTTGCATCGCCATGTCGCTGGCTTCCATTGACAATGAATGGTAGACTGTATCCTTGCATCGCCATGTTGCTGGCTTCCATTGACAATGAATGGTAGACTGTGTTGTCACGTCTGCCCGTGTGAACGCCCTCTCCTGTGGCGCCCATGCAGTTGCTAGGGGCAAAGAAGTATGTAAAGGAATACGTTATTATTATTATTAGGGGTCAAGCCCAAGGGGCTTAGACCCCTTTAGTTATCGTGAAAATTCCACCATTTTAGTAGTTTTGGCAGTTCTGTGCTCACAAAATTCGGCAATATGGTAGAGGGCCGTGAAGATCCCTCAGGAACTGAAGCTCACACTCATTCGTCAAAAGACCTCTGACCTTTAGATCTCTCGATGAGTAAATTGTTATGGTTTGCTCAAACCATTTTTCGGCCTTTTTTGGCCATGTCACAGAAATTGCATTTCCATACATGCGAATGGAGTCACTCTACGGGACTACAGCGTTGACAGACCCCTCCTGCACAACACTACAGTGGAAATAGAGCCTCCAAACAGACACAAGTCCCGCCACCCCTACAACAAGGCGGCACAAGAGATGTTACGTTCCATCCCAGAGGACTTATCCACCAGTGCATGGCTGGCGGCATCTTGGAAGCAGGAGTGGGAGTCTGCTGGGCCCTCCCGTATGCACCACTACACTACCTTCTACCACTACCTTCGGAGGCCGGCCTCTTCCACGTGGGACCAGAGACAAGGGTGTAGCTACTCGATACTGAGTTGGACATTTGAGGATGATACACAGAAGAAGAAGACAACCCCTTCAGCCAATCAGCGTAATAAAAAAAACTGACGTCATCTGCAGTCTGCCTACGCCATGTCAACCACACAGAAACGAGCAGGTTCGGCTGGCCTGGGTCAAATCTTATTAAACCCACATGGGCAAGCCCATTTCTGATGATTTGATTGGCTGAGCATGGCATGTGATGATGTATGATGATAAGAGCGCCCCTGATTTTTATTTATTCATCAATGTTTATATAGCCGATCTACAGAGAATCTTGAATAAAATGTGGAAAAAAATGTTGAATTCTTTTGAAAAATGTAAACAACAAATCTTGTATGGGGGTCCCTGGCACAACATATTTTTTATATTGGTGCCCACAGTCAAGTAGGCTGTATATTATTTTGGGGGTCCTTGACAAAGTTTGAAAACCACTGCTTTTTCTCAAACTCGGCTTCAGCTCACAGGCCAGATATAGTCCTCCGGTTTGGCTGACACAGACTCGGCGTGTTCCCTGAGAAGGGGAAACAGCAATGGCTCAATGCATCACTGTCAGGGCTGAGCAGTGATGTGCCACATGTCCCGTTACTCCGCATCGATAGCAGCCATACTGACACCTCATTGGCTTCTCTCGTGGCTGGTTGTGGAAGACTGGGGACGCCTGCTGCACTGTTTCCTCACAGATGGTTTCATCTGCCACCCATTTGGAGGCCAGTTGGTGAGACTGATACATGGTAAGGGTCCGTTCTGCTTCTCCAAGTGCATCGGCAGCAGAGTGTCAGTGGGCTGAACAATACTCTCAAAGGGGGTGGTTTATTAGCCACCGCATAAAGGCCTCCAGGGCCAACCCCTACTGAACAGGACATGAGAATGCAGGATAACTGTGCTGTGTCAGCAAATACATACAACATGACAGTGGCGTAGATTCTCGTCTTCTCTCTCTGGTTCTTCTCTCTCTGGTTCTGGTTCTCTTCTCTCTCTGGCACACAGTTGTTCGCTGGCCTCATGTTGGTTGCCCTTAGCGCTGCTCCCAAGCAGCCATGAGAGCAGTGCAGCTGATGATCCATTCCTCTGGCTGGAGGTCCATTAATGTTTATAGCTTGGACACTGTAGATGCCTGAACGTCCAACTCTATTAAAGTGCAGTAACTTCGGCACTTGGCACCTTCTCCGGATGGAATGCCATCGTAAAAGCTTGGTGGCAGTGGACGTTGGCAGCTCGAGACCCCTGTATTCGTCACCTGCCGGTCACGCTTCACAGAAGCGCAGTGTTTCATCGTGGCCCCTGATGAGTTCATCAGTGGCAGTGTTGGAAAAGCACTCAAATGTGTAACTTAAGTAAAAGTATCAATACTGCAATATAGAACTACTTTGTTTAAAGTAAAATAATTCAAAATGTATTTGAGTAAAAGTATGGCATCAAAATGAATGTACTTAAAGCAGTAAGACGCCCTGAGGGCTAGACAACAGGTCTGGGAATGCCCATATATGCACCTTTGTTTTTCCTTCAAATTTATGTTTTCGGGCCAGGTAGGGCGTAAAATGTGTGCTAATAAATAAGGCCAGACGGGGCCTCGGGAGGGCCCAGTTAGGGCCCAGGTAGGGCCAGGCCTGTTGAGAACTTTTGTTTTTGCTGGGCACGGCTGTTCTAATAACGTTGGGGCAGGCCCGTCTACAGCAGGGGTTCTCAACCCGTGGGTCGCGACCCCTCGGGGGGTCACCAAATTATTTTGGGGGGTCCCCAAAATATTTTCAAAAAAAAATAAAAATAAAAAATAAAAGATTTTTTTTTACATTTTATTTTCACGATTTTTCAAAAATAGCAGACCTACAAGTTCATAGCGCTATGAGCTTGTAGATCTGCTATTTTTCAATAGCTAAATTATAACAATGCTTAAAACATCAAAAGGGGTTCCCGCCCAAAATGGTTTAAGGTTATTGTAGCAGTCAATTTATATTGGGGGTCGGGAGGGGGCGGGGCGGGGGTCCCGAGACATTGCCAAAGCATTTCCGGGGGTCCCCGGCCAAAAACGTTGAGAACCCCTGGTCTAGAGTTTGAATGGACAGGTATCAGTCAAAAGGGAGACATCAAAGAGGAAGGACGGGTGGGTAAAGGATCAACATATGGAATTTCAGAACAGGTCAGCTCCATATATGGAGATCTACGGGTTTGAAGGTCATATGTAGATTTGCTTGCCGGCTCCATATATGCAGATCTAGGTGAGGATCCAGTCTTCTCCATGGCTATCCAGGGTTTGATGAGGTCAGTGTCGTGATCTTCATATATGGAGACGGCCATATATGGAGTGTGTCACGAGGCGTGACGGACTGACAGCCATATATGGAGCGTGTCACAAGGCTTGACGGACGGATGGACTGACAGCTTTTGTAGGTTTTCATAGTAATCTGCGACCTACAAAAGTAAAAATGTCCAATTTAAAGTTACAAATGTTTTGAAAATAGCAGATCTACAAGCTTGTGTCGCCTTACGACGCATTGTGAGCTTGTAGATCGTCTATTTTCAAATGGCCAAAATGTATACAGGGCTGAAGTGGTTAATGTATGTTTTGTGATAATAATCAAAATCCTACTAGTAACTAAAGCTTTCAAATAAATGTACTGGAAGTAAAAGTACAATATTTGGACCTTAAATGTAGTGCAGTAGAAGTAACAGCATTGGAAATTGGAGTAAAGTACAAATACCTCAAAATTGTACTTAAGTGCAGAACTTAGGTGAAGTACTTACAGTACACTACCTGGCAGTATCAATTGCCACTGGTCTGGTAGGTCCGGTTGACGCCGTGTCAACACGGGATGCGCTGCATGGTGCCCTTGGGCCACATTGGGAGAGGTCGTCATCTTCGCCCGTATACCCAGGAAATGTCCTCTTGGCAGTGGCTATCTTCCAGTGCTTTGTTGGTCTCCTCTTTGGGTTCCTTCAGCGGTGTAAAGCCAGCAATGAGTGAGCATCGCTGCCAACTAGTGTCCCTTCTGTGTCTTACCAGTCTTGTCCTTTGCTCTTTACAACTACCCCTCTTGCTCATGGTTTTACAACATTATTCTCACATAAATTCACACAGCGCATTCCAATAGCAAATAACAGTAAAAATATAGCTGCAAGCAGCGATAAAGCGGGACCAAGATAGAAGAAGAACAATGCGCAATAAGAACAACACGCACAAATGAGACTGACGAGCTGAGTTGTCGGTACCGGGATTTGAACTCACAACCTTGTGGACCGAAGGCGGGAGCTCTACTGACTGACCTACACAGAGACAATCAGTGAATACATTGTAAACTGTAAAACCATTTACTGATTTGGTAACAAGAAGGTGTGTCCTCATTTTGGGCATGTCTTTATCCATTACTACAGTGTGTTTTCACGCACAGTTAAAGTGTGTGTGTGTGTGTGTGCGTGCGTGCCTGCCTGCCTGCCTGCCTGCCTGCCTGCCTGCCTGCCTGCCTGCCTGGCAGCCTGCCTGCCTGCGTGCGTGCGTGCGTGCGTGCGTGCGTGCGTGCGTGCGTGCGTGCGTACAAACTTCTCTTTGTGTGTGTGTGTGCGCGTGCGTGCGTGCGTGCGTGCGTGCGTGCGTGCGTGCAAACTTCTCTTTGTGTGTGTGTGTGTGTGTGTGTGTGCGTGCGTGCGTGCGTGCGTGCGTGCGTGCGTGCGTGGCTGCATGCGTGTGTGTGTTAGGCAGACATTCGTTCATAACCATGGATTTGGATTGAAGATCATCTCTTTAGTTTTTGTGGTGTTTAACATAAGGTGGCAATTATCACACCAGTCTTTAAAGTTATTGATCTCACTGATATAGCCCACAACAATATGTACAAATAAGACTGACAAGCTGAGTTGTCAGTAGCTGGATTTGAACACACAACCTTGCGGTCCAAGGGCAAGAGCTCGACTGACTGAGCTACACGGAGACGATCAGATACTCCATTGTTAACAGGAAAATCATTCAGTGTTAGTTCAGCATAAGTACTCAAACTTTAGTGTGTGTGTGTGTGTGTGTGTGTGTGTGTGCGTGCGCGCGCAATTTTCATTGGCTCATAAAAACTTCATTTTTTCACTTAGAAAAAATGTGCTACGATTATTTGTCCGTATAGGTCCAAAGTTCACGTGTAGAAGTTTTCGTGCATTTTGAGCAAAGATTCTGGGAGGAGTTACATTTTAACTGTTTTTCATATAATTCAAAATGGCGGGTGATCTAAAGGTCAGAGGTCAAAAGTCAGAACAGGAAAGTTGTTGGGCATGAGGAGACACATATGTGTATCAAAGTGTCATTGCCAACGGTCAAACGGTTCATGAGATATGCACGTTCAAAGTTTGCAAGTTTGCAAGTTTTGCATCAATTGAGTGCTATAGCGCCACCATTTGGCCAATCGTGATGGGCTTCGCATAGTAAAGTGACATAAGCATGTGTGTGTATTAGAGGCAGAAGAATAATTTTCACAAAACAGCAATTTTCATTGGCTCATAAAAACTTCATTTTTTCACTTAACAAAAATGTGCTACGATTATTTGTCCGTATAGGTCCAAAGTTCACGTGTAGAAGTTTTCGTGCATTTTGAGCAAAGATTCTGGGAGGAGTTACATTTGAACTGTTTTTCAAATAATTCAAAATGGCGGGTGATCTAAAGGTCAGAGGTCAAAAGTCAGAACTCGGAAGTTGTTCGGCATGAGGAGACACATATGTGTATCAAAGTGTCATTGCCAACGGTCAAACGGTTCATGAGATATGCACGTTCAAAGTTTGCAAGTTTTGCAAGTTTTGCATCAATTGAGTGCTATAGCGCCACCATTTGGCCAATCATGATGGGCTTCACATAGTCACCGTTTGGCATGGTCCTCTATCATGTTGACAAGTTTTGCGCAAACCGACTGCACGGTTCAGTCAGAACAGCTATTTTTGGCAGAAGGAGAATAAAATAAAGTACTGATCATATAATTCAAAATGGCGGGTGATCTAAAGGTCAGAGGTCAAAAGTCAGAACACGAAAGTTGTTCAGCATGAGGAGACGCATATGGGTATCAAAGTGTCATTGCCAACGGTCAAACGGTTCATGAGCTATGCACGTTCAAAGTTAGCATTTTAAATTGAGCGCTATAGCGCCACCATTTGGCCAATCGTCTTGGGCTTCGCATATTCACCGTTTGGCATGGCCCTCTACCAGATTACAGCGTTTCGCGAAAACCGACTGCACCATTCAGTCAGAACAGCTATTTTTGGCGGAAGGAGAAGAAGGAGAAGAAGAAGAAGAAGAAGAAGAAGAAGAAAAATAAACACAAAAACAATAAGTGACCAAAGTCACTGCGTGACTTCTTGGTCCCTAAATATAGCTGCAAGCAGCGATAAAGCGGGACCAAGATAGAAGAAGAACAATGCGCAATGAGAACAATATGCACAAATACGAATCACAGTCTTAGTTGTCACTACCTGGATTTGAACCAGTGACCCTGTGGTCGAAAGGTGAGAGCTCTACCGACTGAGCTATGCAGACACAGTCGGTTGACTCATTCTAAACAGTAACATCATTCAGTATTCATATAGGTATTAGGTGCAGAAGAAGTTTCACAAACCAGCAATTTTCATTGGCTCATAAAAACTTAATATTTTCACTTAAACGAAATGTGTTACGATTTTTTGTCCGTATAGGTCCAATGTTCACGTGTAGAAGTTTTCGTGCATTTTGATCAAAGATCCTGGGATGAGATACATTTTAACTGTTTTTCATATAATTCAAAATTGCAGGTGATTTAAAGGTCAGAGGTCAACAGTCAGCATATGCAAGTTGTTCGGCATGAGGAGACGCATATGGGTATCGAATTAAATTGCAGACGGTCAAACGGTTCATGAGATATGCACGTTCAAAGTTTGTATTTTCAATTGAGTGCTATAGCGCCACCCTTTGGCCAATGGTCATGGGCTTTGCATAGTCATCGTTTGGCATGCCCCTCTACCAGAATCCCGCGTTTCGCGAAAACCGACTGCACGGTTCAGCCAGAGCTGCTATTTTTGTTGTTTTCTATTTCTTTTTGAGGTGTATAAGAAATAGATTAATATAGCTGCAAGCAGCGATAAAGCGGGACCAAGATAGAAGAAGAACAATGCGCAATAAGAACAACACGCACAAATGAGACTGACGAGACGAGTTGTCGGTACCGGGATTTGAACTCGCAACCTTGTGGACCGAAGGCGGGAGCTCTACTGACTGACCTACACAGAGACAATCAGTGAATACATTGTAAACTGTAAAACCATTTACTGATTTGGTAACAAGAAGGTGTGTCCTCATTTTGGGCATGTCTTTATCCATTACTACAGTGTGTTTTCACGCACAGTTAAAGTGTGTGTGTGTGTGTGTGCGCGTGCGTGCGTGCGTGCGTGCGCGCCTGCCTGCCTGCCTGCCTGCCTGCCTGCCTGCCTGCCTGCCTGCCCCTGCCTGCCTGCCTGCCTGCCTGCCTGCCTGCGTGCGTGCGTGCGTGCGTGCGTGGCTGCGTGCGTGGCTGCATGCGTGTGTGTGTTAGGCAGACAATCGTTCATAACCATGGATTTGGATTGAAGATCATCTCTTTAGTTTTTGTGGTGTTTAACATAAGGTGGCTATTATCACACCAGTCTTTAAAGTTATTGATCTCACTGATATAGCCCACAGGGCGTTCAACAATATGTACAAATAAGACTGACAAGCTGAGTTGTCAGTAGCTGGATTTGAACACACAACCTTGCGGTCCAAGGGCAAGAGCTCGACTGACTGAGCTACACGGAGACAATCAGATACTCCATTGTTAACAGGAAAATCATTCAGTGTTAGTTCAGCATAAGTACTCAAACTTTTAGAAATTAGCAGATCTACATGCTCATAACATGTCCCGGTACGGTACGGTACGGTACAGTACGGTACAGTATGGTACAGTACAGTACAGTACAGTACAGTATGGTGCAGTACAGTACAGTACGGTGCAGTACAGTACAGTACAGTACAGTACAGTACAGTACAGTACAGTACAGTACAGTACAGTACAGTACAGTACCATATGGTACAATACGGTACAGCACAGTATGGTACAGTACAGTACGGTATTACACATTGCACTTATTACACTATTACACTACTATTACACTATTACACTATTACACTAAATACACTTATTACACTATTAAAAAATTTGACTCAATACACTATTTCAATATTACACAATTACACTTATTACACTATGAGACTTATTACACTATTTCAGTTACTAGTATCTCTATTATTGTGATGCCATGTCCTAGTGCCTGATGGGTCAAATGTAATCTACTTCAATATTTATATAGTTGAGTCATCACAAATCTTGCAGCACACAATGGATACACTGAGTTGTCTTTACCGGGATTTGAACACACAACCTTGTGGTCCAACGGCGAGAGCTCTACCAACTGAGCTATGCAGACACAGTCAGTTGACTCATTCTAAACAGTAACATCATTCAGTATAAACTTTAGTGTGTGTGTGTGTGTGTGTGTGTGCGTGCGCGCGCAATTTTCATTGGCTCATAAAAACTTCATTTTTTCACTTAGAAAAAATGTGCTACGATTATTTGTCCGTATATGTCCAAAGTTCACGTGTAGAAGTTTTCGTGCATTTTGAGCAAAGATTCTGGGAGACGTTACATTTTAACTGTTTTTCATATAATTCAAAATGGCGGGTGATCTAAAGGTCAGAGGTCAAAAGTCAGAACACGAAAGTTGTTCGGCATGAGGAGACACATATGTGTATCAAAGTGTCATTGCCAACGGTCAAACGGTTCATGAGATATGCACGTTCAAAGTTTGCAAGTTTGCAAGTTTTGCATCAATTGAGTGTTATAGCGCCACCATTTGGCCAATCATGATGGGATTCGCATAGTAAAGTGACATAAGCATGTGTGTGTATTAGAGGCAGAAGAATAATTTTCACAAAACAGCAATTTTCATTGGCTCATAAAAACTTCATTTTTTCACTTAACAAAAATGTGCTACGATTATTTGTCCGTATAGGTCCAAAGTTCACGTGTAGAAGTTTTCGTGCATTTTGAGCAAAGATTCTGGGAGGAGTTACATTTGAACTGTTTTTCAAATAATTCAAAATGGCGGGTGATCTAAAGGTCAGAGGTCAAAAGTCAGAACTCGGAAGTTGTTCGGCATGAGGAGACACATATGTGTATCAAAGTGTCATTGCCAACGGTCAAACGGTTCATGAGATATGCACGTTCAAAGTTTGCAAGTTTTGCAAGTTTTGCATCAATTGAGTGCTATAGCGCCACCATTTGGCCAATCATGATGGGCTTCACATAGTCACCGTTTGGCATGGTCCTCTATCATGTTGACAAGTTTTGCGCAAACCGACTGCACGGTTCAGTCAGAACAGCTATTTTTGGCAGAAGGAGAATAAAATAAAGTACTGATCATATAATTCAAAATGGCGGGTGATCTAAAGGTCAGAGGTCAAAAGTCAGAACACGAAAGTTGTTCAGCATGAGGATACGCATATGGGTATCAAAGTGTCATTGCCAACGGTCAAACGGTTCATGAGCTATGCACGTTCAAAGTTAGCATTTTAAATTGAGCGCTATAGCGCCACCATTTGGCCAATCGTCTTGGGCTTCGCATATTCACCGTTTGGCATGGCCCTCTACCAGATTACCGCGTTTCGCGAAAACCGACTGCACCATTCAGTCAGAACAGCTATTTTTGGCGGAAGAAGAAGAAGAAGAAGAAGGAGAAGAAGGAGAAGAAAAATAAACACAAAAACAAAGAGTGACCAAAGTCACTGCGTGACTTCTTGGTCCCTAACAATAACAAATACAGGCATGCCCCAAGGCATAAGTCTCTCCAGGCATTAACTGGCTGGAATGCAGGCTATATAATTCATGGTTCTTGCTGTTCATAAGCGGTGACTGTGGCTCAGGAGGTAGAGCAGGTCGTCCAATGATCCATGGGTCGGCGGTTCAAATCCTGGCTCCTCCTGTCTACATGTCGAAGTGTCCTTGGGCAAGACACTGAACCCCAAATTGCTCCCGATGTGCTGGTTGGTACCTTGCATGGCTTCCGCCGCAATCGGTGTATGAATGGGTGAATGTAATGCACAATCTATGTAAAGCGCCTTGGATAAAGGCTCTATATAAATGCACCATTTACCATTTACAGAAGCAATTGTGTTATTTGAAAAGCCTATAAAAGCCTGTAACGAAGACTCTGACTAGGACGTTGGGCTATATGATATATGACATGTTTAGTATGACAATCCCTATATTTGGGCCCAAGCCGACCTAGTGCTGATATCGATAGATATGGTAGAACCATATATGGATAGAACCATATATGGATAGATCTAACTGGCTTAGTCATCGTGACAAGCCTGGTCGGAGAATAGAGGGTCGGCTTCAGGGAGAAGGCAGAAGTCAAAGCATCCTGGTTTAAGTTCTAACCGGACACCACTGCGGGGGTCCTAAGCTAAGTAATCAGCAATACAGCCTTGAGCTATTTTATATGGTCCTTCTTGAGTACGGATTAGGGCTTACCGCAGTAACGGGATGCTGAAGTCTTCCAGACACATACGAACCAAGGTATCTGGCTTTACAACCCATATGCCTTGAATAGCTTCTATTACTTTTGGGACTCAGTGGCAAGATTCTAACCAGATGGTAACCCAGTTGCTGCCAGAGTCTGAACGCTCTGGCGGTCCTGGCTGCTCCTTAGGTGAGCAGCAGCGTCTCGAAGCTGTGAGATCCACTCTGTTGCCGCCAGAGCATGAACGCTCTGGCGGTCCTGGCTGCTCCTTAGGTGAGCAGCAGCGTCTCGAAGCTGTGAGATCCACTCTGTTGCCGCCAGAGCATGAACGCTCTGGCGGTCCTGGCTGCTCCTTAGGTGAGCAGCAGCGTCTCGAAGCTGTGAGACCCACCCAGTTGTCGCCGTCAGAGCATGAACGCTCTGTCGGTCCTGGCTGCTCCGTAGGTGAGCAGCAGCGTCTCGAAGCTGTGAGACCCACCCGGTTACCAGAATCTGGATGCCCGAATCTCGGAGCCGTGAGACCTCCCCGGCCCTTAGAGTCAGAGAGCACTGGTGATGTGCAGGAAAGAGAGAGCACTGGTGATGTGCAGGTAAGAGAGAGCACTGGTGATGTGCAGAGCACTGGTGATGTGCAGAGCACTGGTGATGTACAGGAGAGAGAGCAACCATTGACAGGGAACGCCCTTAATGGGTGGCATGTGATTTGATCTTGAGGTTTTTATGACCCACCGTAACATCAAAGGAAGAAAGCGCGAAGCTTGGACGCCCTCAATGGGGTGGCTTGAATGGCTGACGTTTGCTGTTCAAGCCTCAGTATGCTTGTATTGGGGTGGCCTGAGGGGTCTACTGTTCAAGCCTTCTTGATATGGTACAGATTTCCATGGGAAATCTGGGGGTGGCAATGAATGTAACGAAGGCTTTCACCTAGAGCTGTGGATATCATGAGAGCATTGTCTGGACAGCATGATGATGCAAGGGTATCGGAGCTATACCAACCCTCCCATAGATGTTGGAGCAGTCGGAGGACGGCAGAGGCTTCGTTCACCGATAGGATATCGAGATGAAAGTGCAAGCTGACAGACCAGAAGTCCAGGTTCATAGGGACCGAAGTAGTCCAGCAAGGAGGCTGGACGGTCACTCTTGCAGAAAGTCCAGGTTCATAGGGACCGAAGTAGTCCAGCAAGGAGGCTGGACGGTCACTCTTGCAGAAATGACCATGAGCATAACCGGAGACGAACAGTCATCATGCATGGTACGGTAGTAGCACCCAATTCTGCCGATCGTACACCAAGTAACCAGCAAGATGGCATTACAGTAATAGCGGCACACACCATCTTGGGGTATGCGGCAGGTTCAAACGACTGAGTTTAATAGCGAAACGAGATTTGATATGACAGATGAAGCTGTGTTATCAGCAATGGACGTCGTCATCAGGCAAGAAACTGTAAACTACAGACTAGGAGTGAAATGTGGTGGAAGGCACCCTCTGGCTCTTCACAGTATTAATAGGAGCTGGACCCGGTTGAACCGGAGAGCAGATGAACCTTTGCGGAACCCTAGGACACCTAAGATCGAGACGGGACAGGATTTACAAGAGGAATTACCGCAGCCAGCAATCTTGACTATAGCAGGATAGTCCTTGCATGTGGGCTATCCACCGCCTAAAGGGAGAAATATCATGTTAAAGGTGTGCAAAGTTCTAATTTGCAATTGTGGCAAAGTAATGGAAGTATATGGCTATGCAGTTCTGGATGATGGTTCAGGGCGAACCATTTTGTTACACACAGTTGCCAAGTCGGATTGAGGGGTCAACCTGAAGAAGTTGCGTATCAGAATCATGAGAGATCTTCAAGTTTTGCACGGGGTGGCTGTATCTTCCGAGGTATCTCCTGCCGTACAGCCAAACCAAGTCAATAATATTGAGGGAGCATTGATCGCCAAATAGCTTGGATTGTGAGCATACACAGATCGTCAGTAGACTAATGGAGAGAGATTAACATCTTCGAGAGCTTCCCTTGCTGGATAACTACCAGGCCTGGCCTGTTAGACAATTGTCCTTTCTTTCAGCTAGGTTCTGAGTCTTCTGGATGCGGTATAGATTTCAACGTGAAATCTGGGGTGGCTGTAACGAAGACTCTGACTAGGACGTTGGGCTATATGATATATGACATGTTTAGTATGACAATCCCTATATTTGGGCCCAAGCCGACCTAGTGCTGATATCGATAGATATGGTAGAACCATATATGGATAGATCAAACTGGCTTAGTCATCGTGACAAGCCTAGTCGGAGAATATATAGAGGGTCGGCTTCAGGGAGAAGGCAGAAGTCAAAGCATCCTGGTTTAAGTTCTAACCGGACACCACTGCGGGGGTCCTAAGCTAAGTAATCAGCAATACAGCCTTGAGCTATTTTATAAGCCATTTCCTGTGATCTGCAGCCATTCATTTATGAATTTATTGTGCACTGTAACTCGGCGTCAATTGATCATTTTAAGTGCCATTCTGCAATCTGCTGAACATATATATTTTTTAAGGGACTTCCATTAATTGTCAAAGTATAATGGCCTTTTGGGGAGTTTGATTCATAACTTTCAAAAGGCCTACAGAAGCCGCATATTCTTTCTTTTTCCAACAACCAACTTCAAAGCCATGATGTGGATTAATCTATTACAAACGAGGGAAGTGTGGAATATGGTTGATTGTCTGTTTTAAGTCACCTTCAAAAAGTGTCATGAAAGTGTAATGGTAACAGATTCCACATTATGTGTATAACTGGTAGTACTATACGCACAAGATGATAAATGTGATGATTAGTGTAAAGGTCCATGTATACTGTTTAAACGCGAAAATAAATTCCTGAGTCAAGCGATGTGACCGTCACTGCTCAGAAATGTCTATCCGTCATGTCCAACTAGAGGACAGTTCAGAATGATAAACATTTTCTCACAACAAACATGGCTACGGTTGAGGTCATAATAAAGTAGCTGTAATAACCGTTATGTACAAGCAAAATTACATTATATTTTGAATGTGTCACTTCTGAAACGGTGCTCCATTTCAACCACACTTTCCTGTTTGTACAGCCTGAGGCTGACGAATTTGTATCTCCTGGATCGCTAGTATGTCGCAGAGACTTACCCCTAACCCTAAAGGTATAGGCAGGGACGTTCACACGTCACATAGACGCCAAAGGGGGCTTGAGCCCCTGCCCTTTTACCTGTCTGTAAAACAACTGCCCTCTCCAGACCACGAATGCAGCATTTACTATGGTGAAAGAAATGCAAATGCCTTCCTCCCCTTTCCATGCCATGCCGGAAGGCAGCATTCAGGAGAATTGCTTTTTTTTCTCCTGAACTTGAGCGCATTTTGCGTTGAACTAATTTGTTTCCATGTCGTACACTGCATCTCCAGTAGCTAAAGAGTGCAGGGTTGAGCCTCAGAAATAGCGCTGCGACGTGTTGAGAGCTTGTAGATCTGTTATTTTTGCCTGGGTATAGGCTGTAAAAGTACAATATTTGCCTCCGAGATGTAGTGGAGTAGAAGTAAAAGTATTGGAAATTGGAAATACTCACGTAAAGCACAAATACCTCAAAATTGTACTTAGATTCAGTGCCACCTGGTGAACACCAGTTTTGGCCCTCGTTGCCACCGAATCCCATTATAAATAAAAGAAAGAAAATGAAATTATATTGTGCATGTAATGTGCAAAAAAAGAAAAAAGGCGTCCAAAGGCGCCAATGGCACTCGCGGCCACCAGGGGCAGGCGTCCAAAGGCGTCCTGTGGCACTGAGACACTAAGCACTAAATGTATTTAACTAATAGTTACTTTCCACCACTGGTAACAGGCTCAAGTGATGTAGAGTGAGCAGCGGAAACAAAGCACAATAGGCTATATTGTGGAGTCTAAACGAAAGTGGTTTACTTTGATGGAAAACTAAAAAGCAAACGTAGTCGCATTATCCATGAGAGTGTATTGCCCGCAACCACATAGCAGTGTATGAAGGCCACTGGTTCTCAAAGTGGGGTCTGGGGACACCCAGGGGTCCTTATGGGGGGTTAAAAAAGTACAGGATTTAATGTGGGGGTCCTTGACATGTAAATGTTTGAGAACCACTGCTGTAGTGTACAGGCTACTTTAGTTGAGTTACTAGAAGCTATTGACAAGCAGCAGTGCACTGTCTACACCAGTGGTTCCCAAACGTTTTCATATCAAGGACCCCCAAAATGACACCAATTAGCCCACGGACCCATTTGAAAATATATGCCAAGGACCCCCAGGAGATCTTTTACAGCTCTAGCGGTGATTTTCAACCATTTTCATGTCAAGGATCCCCAGTTTGATATGCAAAAGGGTACGGACGCCTCCATGTAATGGCATTTCTATCTCTGAGACCCCAATTCATATTGTAAAATCAATGTTAATGTAACTCTGAGTGTACAAATGGACCCGTTAACGGGTCCATTTGGTTCCATTTGTACACTTTCAGAGTTACAGACCCATAAGGGTCCATTTGGTTCCAAACTATCATTTAGCTGGGGACCCCCTGGAACTCCCTCAAGGACCCCTGGGGGTCACCGGACCCCACTTTGGGAACCACTGGTCTACACTACAGGTTTGTGAGGACAGGACAACCCAGGTACAATTGCATGGCAAAGAAGCCTGCAGCACACATTATTGTAAACATGTGTGCTTAGTGCTTACATGATACAAAGGTAAACTGTAAATGAGAGTGAAATTGGAACATTTCTCAACAGAAAAATGGCAGACATTATGACAAAGCATGTAACAAAGATCACGTTGATTATGTTGGCATATAGATGGCATTTTTTAATGCCATTTGTGACTGTTTGTTATGACTAATCCCTTTGCTCCATTTTGTGAAAACAAACACAAACAGAACAAATGGCTTGGAACAGAAAATTATTTAACACACGGTATACCTTATTACTAGTAATTTAATGTAATTAGTCATACTAGACTGGTGCCCAGTTTGGACACTAGGCCTACTCCAGGACCACGCAAGTCGGGAACGATGCAAGTTGGGAATGCATGCCCCTCCACCTGTTTATGCGATACCAGTTCTCAGTTTGCCCGCTTTATCCATTGTTAAGACTATATACTCAGGCCTACAGAGTACCCTCTACCCACGGGCACAGCACAGGCCTACTCGGAATGATGAATGTATGCCCCACCTGTGCAATACAGGTTGTATCCGTTGTACCCATACTCGCAGCACGGTAACGACCAATAACATACAACCAATCAACTAAATATGGAGATTGAAGATACAGTGATCGGATACCTGATGCAGTGAGAAACGGACTGTAGCCCGGCAAACGAGTTATTCCGGACACACGCGCACTGCACTAGGGGCGATTGTGGCTCAAGAGGTAGAGCAGGTCGTCCAATGATCCATGGGTCGGCGGTTCGAATCCCGGCTCCTCCTGTCTACATGTTGAAGTGTCCTTGGGCAAGACACTGAACCCCAAATTGCTCCCGATGTGCTGGTTGGTACCTTGCATGGCTTCCGCTGCAATCGGTGTATGAATGTGTGTGTGAATGGGTGAATGTAATGCACAATCTATGTAAAGCGCCTATATAAATGCACCATTTACCACACACACGTGTTTTGTGAATGTATAGATCTAGAGTAGACGTTACATTTTAGAAGCAAGTTCCCCAGCAATGGTGTCTTATATGTCCTAATTCGTGCCACGCGACATTGATAAGTGCAGTCCCACTATGTTTTAATACTGAATGGAAATTCTTGTTTGAATCTTACATTTTGACAGCTGGATATTCCAGAATGGATGAACACAGCTCCGTGAGATGATCCATGTAGTAACAGCACTGCAAACAGCCAGAGGACATTCATTATTCAAAGCAGGCTATGCAGCACAGAACTATTACCACTCCTTCCATTTGTTTGCACTTTTGCTGCCTGAATGTGGGCTTATTACCATAAATTCATGACTCATACTGATTGATTACAAACAGTGACAAGTACTTTCATAGTTGTTTATTAAGACATAAAAATTAGCCACCATTTCATTCATTCACAGAACTTTGCACATTGTAAGACTTGGGACACAGGATGTGTATGTGTGGGCCTAAAGATGTGAAACCTAGGTGGTTACGATAAAAATGACAAAATAAGCCTCTTTCATATGACGTTCTGAGATGTCTCACTTTGCCTCGTCCCGACAGTGGTGATTACATGGACGAGACAGCAGGGGGTGCATTTGAACCGGTTTGACTATTGTGGAGTCGTGAATGACTCACCCTCATCTGTCCTGCCATCCACGTGGTGCTGAGTCACTAGTCTATTGGGAAAAGGGTCATGATGCAGACTATTGACTAGTACAGTGTGAGCACATGACAGTCTGCCAATCATTTAACGTCCATTTCCAAGAAATGGAAATGACACATCTCCATCTGTGTGTAATGCACACATATGCATATACACACATACACACACATGCTGTATATACATACACTGCACTAGAAGGCGATATTAAATTAAAGCTAATGCTATAGCTTCCTTTTTGCCGTGTACACAGACAGTGCCGTTGTCAAATGTTCCTATGCAAGATGTAAACTTGAATACTTGTTCCACTATAACCTACAGAACCACACAGTCCACAAAACGATGGCTAACAATCACAGTGGTGTGCAGGTGATAAAGAGAGCAAGAAAAATAAGACAGATGTGCTTTTTATTTCAATTTATTTGTCTTTTAAGAACCAATACGAATTGGGGATGTCTTCAAAATGAGTACAATAATAAAAAAACTGACCATTTGCCTTTCTTTCCACCCATTTTCCTTCAGAGTGAGAGTAAGGTTTTAACAGTTGGATCTTAGGCTGCGTGTCTGTGTTTTTTAATAATGTCATGTTCCGGGAAGTCCTATTATAAAACCCAGTCAAAAGGAGTGAGCAGCCATTGGTGAATGGACTAAAGTACCTGTCAAAACAATTGCCAAGTGTCTTCACATGTTCAACTGCCTGTGTGAGTGGATAGACAGTGTGTGCGTGTGTTGTCAGTGTGTTTGTGTGCACACAAAGGACGGTCAACAGTGTTTCGTGGACTTTTCCAAGGTGGATTGATTATTGCACTCCCGTGAGATTTAAAGAAAAAACACAAAGTGGAAAAACAACATGGCTCTAAAATAATAATAAAAAATAAAATAAAACAAATTGGATGACTAAGAGTCCTTACCCCTGCCAAACTCTAGACTGCCACACTAATCATAGCAAGTGAATAAATATAGCCGACATATTTAAAACTAAGGAAAACCCCCTAAACTGAAAGTGACTTGAAGAAAGTAAAGGAGGGAGAGACATTACTGCATTTTCAGTGGAACCTTTTCAAGATAGTTTTGTGTGCAAAAAAATAATAAACACACCAATACCAAAATGGACTGTTGTAGTAATATTATAATCATGTGCTGAAGGGTTTAAAAGTAGTTTTAAAAAGGTACATGTCCCCTGGGCAATATTAAATGAAATAAAATTCATAACATTTTTCATCATTGTACAACTTACATACGTGTGTGTCTGTGTATGTGTGTTTTTGTGTAAAATAGAAATACACAAATGAAAAAAACAAAATGAAAAAACAAAAACAAAAAAAACAATTCATGCCATGATTAAATCTGATAAAAAGAAAAAAAGAAACAGGATGGACTTCAGTTTGAAAAATCTGGCCCGTGGTTGAACACTAGTAACCGGGAGGCGGGCCTATCTGTGTGCTTTGACCTTCTCATTCATTGGTTCGGCTGGTGAATCCCTAGATCTGGACTCATTCATTCGATCACCCGTTCGCTCATGTGATCAATTTTATCATGATTCCATGTTAACAAATCATCACAATAATTACTTGATAGCTTTCTGTTCATTTGCGTCTCCCCTTTGTTGGAATAGTTTCCCCCACTAGTTGCACATTAAGAAGTGTTGCGCTGATGACTGATACGTATAGCCTACTGCATGCAGCAGTTGTGGCCGTTGTTATCCTTGAACCGCAGGCGCATTTTGGGTCTGTATTTCTCGAGGTAAAGAAGCTGTTTTGAGTTGAAGGCTCCACGTCTCTTCCTGTGAAGGAAGGACAAATGGGAGAAAGTAAATTAAAATGATTGATGGGACTCATAAATCCATGACAGGGCCAGTAAAATAGCAGCGTCATCATCCTTGGCTAACTGTCACCAAACTCAAAAAGCTCAATCGCACTTAAATCAGACACTTGTTTTTACGAACAAAACGTTGATTTTACCCAATCTGTGTGACAAACTACAATACAACTGATACATCTGCAGTAGTTGGAGGTGGATTCCCTACTCTTCCATCGTTTAATTTAAAAACTGGTGTTTTGTAGGTCACCTAATGGTCGACAAGTGCCTTAAACTGAAAAGGTGCAATTATTCCTTGGACAGGCCGTTAGAGGGTGCAGACAGCTGGCTCCATAGCAATGTAATCGGTGCGTTTTTGTCTATTTAAATGAAAAAAAATCACACCCGTCTGAAGTGAGTGGTGCTGTACTGTACTGTACTGGCCCTCCTCCCTGGCCTGTGTGTGTCTATGTAACAGTAACACTTGGTGGTGAACAAACGCTATAATGCTATTTTCATGCTCGGACACAGCCAGACAGCCAGGGACAGACCCAGGGACACAGCCACACACATAGCCGTCTATATACCGATTCAGAAACAGGTCTCATGGTCGCAGGCAACGTATTTCCTGTAGGCGGAGACAACATATCTGCGGTTTCCCCGCACCTCTTTCTACTACAGTGAATGGAAAAGAGACTGATGTTAGTCTGCCTCAAACGTTACTCTTTTACCTGCTTTTTACTAACACTAACATTACAAAGATGCCCAGAACATCGGGATGAACCTGTGTAGTTTATGGCTGCTCCAACAGTAGTGGCAACATAAAAAAAAAAAACGGAATGTCAAAAGATCTAACGCGGTGGCTGAGACCAGAGCCATAGAGTAATGGTTGAGACAAAGCAGTGAAAGGTCCTGAAAGATACATAACGTCAGTCTTACCCAATCTTTCTGTTTTAGGAACACAAGGCTGCTGTACTTTTAGTATGAGGTATAAAGTACAGCAGTATTGCGTTCCTAAAACATAGGGATTGGGCTCTGGTCTCAGCCACTGCGGTAGATATTTTGACATTCCGTTTTTTTTGGGAATGTTGCCACTACTGTTGGAGCAGCCATAAAATACACAGGTTCATCCCAATGTTCTGGGCATCTTTGTAATGTTAGTGTTAGTAAAAAGCAGGTAAAAGACTAACGTTTGAGGCAGACTAACATCAGTCACTTTTCCATTCACTGTAGTAGAAAGAGGTGCGGGGAAACCGCAGATATGTCGTCTCCGCCTACAGGAAATAAGTTGCCTGCGACCATGAGACCCGTTTCTGAATCGGTCTATAGGAGTGGTTGCGCCACTCAAAAATATGCATTGCTACAATTTTACAGTCGGATGTCAGAATGTGTACAAATAGTTATGACATCATATGAATATTTTCACAATATACATATACAGACACAATATAGTGGTTTAAATTTGGCCGATCAACCGCAATTTTAACCACAAGTTGTATGGTCAAGGAGAATGCTGTAACGCAGGGGTTCCCGCACGGTGGGTCGGGACTAATTTGTGGGTCATGGACACATTTTTATGGGTCCCTTTATTTTTGGTTTACTACATTTGGTTTTTAATTATAGTTTCAAAACCTTTATTTTTTAAATCCCAAAAAAGCAACATTTTTCACGGATTAAAAACAAATTCAATGATTTTTTCCCCCTGTAATTTCATGAAGAAATCCAAGAAACATCTAAGAAATTACATTAATTAGTTAGAATTATATTCAAATTAGAAAACGAATATTTAAGTGAAGTAGTGAAAATAGCCGATCTACAAGCTCACAACAGATCTGCTATTGTCATTCTTTTGGGTCCCGGGAAAACATCTCTCTTTTGGGTCACGGGCTAAAAAGTTGGGGAACCACTGGTGTAGCGCATGGGGGGGGGGGGGGGGGGGTACTTACTGCCTTATGAACTGCACCGCATCCTCGTACTTCATCCCACATTCAATGAGGGCTAAGGCTACCAAGACCGGAGCTCTGATAGAGGGAAGGGGAGGGAGGGGGAAATAAAGCATGGAGGAGGAGGAGACAGAGGAAAGGGAGAGAAGAAAACAGTTAAATGCCAAGGTTCACATGGTTTCATAGTTATAAAAGGTGGGGAGGGGGGGGGACCTGGGAAATGGGCCTGGGAAATCAACATGGGGTCCACGGGTTCACTGCTGCTGCTGCCCTGCTGCTGTGCCACACTCACACCCAGGGCCCCATACGCACACACACACACACACACACACACACACACACACACACCGCGATAAGTTACAGTAAGACAACTTTCTCTGGTTGTAAGACAACTTTCTCACCAGAGATATACTGGGGGGGGTGAAGCGAACCTCCTTTTTTTTTCGTCGTGTCACATATCCATGCTGACAGAGCATTTGCTTTGCTCAAGTGGGTTTCCTCTCCCCCCCACACACATAAAAGTGTTGAGGGGAGGGATTGAGGCAAATGAGAATAAAATGGATAAGAATGAGAAAGTTGTGACAGGCAGGGGGGGTAAGACGAGTGCACGGGAACAGACAAACAACAAACTTCCAAATAGTAGCCTCCTCCCACGCCGGGGGACTTAAGAGAATGTTGGCTGGTGTAAAGCAGACGGGAGCGTGGTGGCGAACTTGACAGAATGTTGGCTGGTGTAAACAGTGGTGGAAAGTAACTAAGTACATTTACTTAAGGAATCTACTTACTTTGAGTATTTCCGACCAATTTCCAATACTTTTACTTCTACTCCACATCTCGGATCCAAATGCTTTTGAAAACTTTAGTTACTAGTTACTTTGTAGATTTAAATTATTATTACAAAACATGCGTTAACCACTTCAGACCTAGATAGATTTTGGCCATTTGAAAACCTGAAATGGAACATTCTGCATAGTGAGTACTTCCTACTTTTGGTACTTTAAGTACATTTTGATGCCAATGCTTTTGTACTTTTGAATTCCAGGCTTGCTTGTAATGGAGTACTTCTACATTGCAGTATTGATACTTTTACTTCAGTAAAACAATTGAGTACTTTTTCCACCACTGGGTGTAAACAAACGGCAGTGTGGTGCCGCTGCAGGCCCAAATGACTGCGGTAAACAAAGGGGAGATGAACACAATCCCCAGCCTGCCCAATACTGGGAGTTATACAGTATCTGGAATTCCACTCAAAGCAAAAAATAAAAATAAATCACACCCGTGTGAAATAAGTGGTGCAACTCCGTGTGGGCGGTCCAGGCACCTTGGCCGGTAGTCCAAGTCTGGCAGTGTGCCGCGGGTTCGACTCCCAATCCCGACGGCCTTTATTGCATGTCACCCCCCCCCCCCCCATCTCTCTCCCCATTTCCTGTCAGCCTACTGTCTGTCCCTTTAAAATAAAGGCGAAAGCCAAGATTCATTGATTGGCTCATTGAGCAGCTACAGTATTGTTGGAAGATGTTTTCACGCTAGCAGAGGAGTAGACTAGTGCGTCATGTGGCCTGTGTCAGTTTCTGCACATGCGTTATGTTATGCCTGACTTATACTTGCCGAAAACAGCAGATCAAAACAAGCTCATGTGTCACGCTGCAAAGGGAGCTTGTATATCTGCTTTATTCGGTTCTTGACACAAAGTTTGAATCGGGCCTTACTCGTCAACGTGATTACCTTGTAATTCTCAGTCACATGGGCCACTTTTCCGTGTGTGTGTGCGCGTGCAAATCACTGCCTCTACCTCATGACCAAAAGGCACAGGCTATAATTGTGCCTCTTCGCTTCCCTAGACCCACAGTCACTTACTGGCTCTTGTGTCACTCTTGATAGATGACCCAACCAGCTGATTGTCTATTTACAGATGCCCCACACAGTGGCAGAGACGGGGGAGGAGGCC
The DNA here is from genome assembly GCF_951216825.1 of Electrona antarctica. Lineage (NCBI taxonomy): Eukaryota > Metazoa > Chordata > Actinopteri > Myctophiformes > Myctophidae > Electrona > Electrona antarctica. The sequence goes on along the minus strand of NC_136796.1, from coordinate 29,361,053 downwards.
AACCACTTGAGACCCGGAATGAATCACCGGCCTGTGATAAAGACGACACCCCGAGCAGCAACGGGGACAGGCTACAAAGAGTGTGGGCCGTCTGGCTCACGTTCAGCCACGATGGTGCGAGCTGGACGATCGATAGCAAAGGAGCCGAGAATGGAGACGGGTGGGAGGGGAGCTGGGGGTGAAGGTTGACCTGAGTTTATAAGTAGAGATTTTTGGAGCCAAAACAATTTGTGATTACCATTTCCTCATGATTTTTAAAGGATGGAAATTAATGGACCAAATGTCCCTATGCAGATTGTGCCCAGTACATCTGCCATTTAATTATCACAACAGAACCAGAAGTGATATTTTCATGTGTGCCTAAAATAAATTTGAGAAGAACTCAAAAACACCTAGTGTGTGTTGTGGACCTAATGGGAAAGGGCTGAGGAGTCTATGAGGAGTTGCTGGTCTCTCTGAGGCCAAGGGAAATTAAATAGGCCCTGGTCCAGAGCACTCTCCTGGAGCCGGTGAAACAGCAGCACTACACTGACTGACTAATACTTACAAAAAGGCGGAGAGACAGAGGATGAGAGTTGACATTAAAGGCACTCGAGTCCAGTAGGAAACAGCCAGGATCATCAAGTGTAATGGCCTAGTGAGATAATGCAAGCTTAGTATCAGGTACCAAATCTTCAGAGGCTAACATCTTAAGAGTATAGGAGCCAAAGTGATTATACACAGAGAAGCTTAAAGGTAATAGTCTCATTGGCTTCAACTCCATCCAGCTTCTCAACAGGTGGCCCGACAACAATATTCAGCCACAACATGACCTGGACATCAAATCATAATCATCAGTTAGCCGAATTCTTACACTACACCTTTAGTTTGTGCCACATCTTAATAGCATAGTGACTGACAATAGATTAATAGTCCGTCATCGGTATCACATGCTTATTTGACAATAAGCCTCCACCAAAGTTCCAAAGCTTTTTTCCCCCCCGAGCTGAAAACAAAAGGCTAAAACAGACAGTGATGAGCACAGCATAAACCATTGCTGTCAAAGTGAGCAAATCTGCAAGGCCACCGTGAACAGCTTCATGCAGTTTTCAGAGACTCTCTAATAAGCAGTGAACATGAATAGAAACAAAATACAAACCCGAATTATTAGATTTTTTATGTGAACCCATGTGAAGTCTAACTCATGTTGATTAGGTGATGTAATGATGTAAAACAAACAGTGACAAAACATTAAATTCTCTTATGGAGTTTGAAGTTACAATGTGGTTGTATAGGAAGGGGGCGGGGCAGCTAAAATGAATATCAAATATGATATTTGATATTAATTTTAGCTGCCTTCAGTATTTAGATACCGTAAATCCTTTTAGAAACCCGGGCTTTTATTTGTCTCAAACGATTCCGATACCAGGCTTTTATTGGAAGGAGGCTACTTTTCAAACCGATCATAATTAATAACTCACATTTTGGGTCAGTTAGAACACAGTATGTGCTGGGCTCATGTATTGAAACCAAGTCCTCATGGAATATTAAACAGTGCAGTTGCAAGTGATCACTGGTCATTTTAACATAATTACATTATGTTATTGGCATATTGCCTATGGTAAATACCATAATAACATCAACACATCAATTTAACTTGAACAACCAATGTTAATTTGAAGCTATGATTCCCTGCTTTCATTTGACATGAAAAAAAAAAATACAATGGCAGTCCCTCAGTCAAATCTGGTCACAAATATACCGGTATATAACTTCAACTGAGATGGTCTAAACTATTTATTGCACATTCAAATATATGTAAAGGCCTACAGTTAGGCTACTGACAAGCATAACATTTATGATAGGCTATTTCATATAATATCAAATCAGCTTGAACAGTGCAACACTGACTAAATAGACTAAACATCCAAGGCTTCAACGGGGGGGGGGGAGAGCGAGAGAGTCGCGTTACTCTCTAACGAGCGTTAGAGAGAGAGAGAGTGAGGGGGGGGGGGGGGGGGGGGGGGGGTTGCGTTAGCAACAAGCTAACAGCATACCGGTACGTTCGTTCCATGATCCATAAACGACAGATCCACATCGCGCAGGCAGCCCCATGCGCGATGTGCATCTGTCGTATTCCAGAACGTTCGTTGCATGAAGGGAATGCAGATCTGCGGGCGCGCAGCACATGGTGTCACAAACTCATTACTCACTCATTGTAGTAGCCTAGTAGGCTGTGGGATAGATTTCACTTGCTTGGATTTGTGTAATTTTCCTCCCTCCTCTGCAGTTAGACTACCGGTAGTTTTATTGTCCGTGGCCATGAACAGTGCTTATTGGCGTTCTCTCCCGAAGTTCACAAAAGCCTGAGTAGAGCAGTAGACGATAAAATGACCAAAACAGCAAGTAATAACTATGGTGAATATATCAGTACGAGCCCTTTGCATCTGTGTGGCCTCTGAAGTCAAGCGTCTTACCGCTGAACTGACCTATAGGACCAATTTACAATAACTTTCTTTCTTCTTCCTTATTTTGTTTGGTTTATTAGTTTTTTTTTTATCACTGTATGTTTTTTATATTAACCCATTGATGCCTGGTGCAACCTATATGTTGTTCTACCCTTGATGCCGGCGCTCTCTCTGTGTCAGCTATTGTTATAATTTAGCTATTGAAAAATAGCAGATCTACAAGCTCATAGCGCGCCACCGAGTGGCGCGCTATGAACTTGTAGGTCTGCTATTTTTGAAAAAACATAACTATTTAAAAAAATAATGAATCAAAATTTGAAGGTTTTCAGAAACCTTAGGTCAGGCCCTAGAAGGCGTTCCCAGATTCAGCCTCAGGTATCAATGGGTTAATTGTCCTATTGTTGCTGTAGGGCTTTAGGGTACTCACCGGCCCAGGCCCGCCACACAATGCACAGCAATGCAGCAGCCAGGTTCCTCGCGGAACTTTGTCTTCAGCAGGTTGAGCCAGTCGTCCACGATCTGTGTGGGAGGAGGGGCGCCATCATCGAAGGGCCAGTCCTGTGGTGACGGGAGCAAAAGGAAGAGGAGGGGAAAAAAGCATTGTATGCATTATTTCAGATGTAGACGTGAATAGAGACGGGAGACAGGGGTTCCCGCATTTTTACTTTTAATCTTGTGAAATAAAACCTGTTCCTACTTCCTAGAGGTCTTCTTTGGGGTATTCCTTGTCGTGGGACAATTTTATCAGTTTTATTATTGTTTCCCCAATTGTTTTTTTTTTTTTTTTTTGGCCAATGTTTGACCAGTTTTTATAAGAAAGAGGCAAACAGTTTGATCTGCAAGCTCAGTTGTGAGCTTGCCATTTTCACAATATTTAACGGAGTCAAACAAAATGTAATGCTTCAACTCCTACAATTCAATTCCCAGTGCTAGTCCGGGTTCGGGTCCCCAGTTCAAATATGATTATTTTGGGGGATCACAGCCTTAAAAGGTTGAGAACAGAGCAGTGGGCTCTATACCATAAGCGCATGTTTACTGACGTGTGCATGCTGATAAGCTCCACTTACACATATGCCGAGGAAGGCACAGAAAAGAGACAGGATGACCTTTTGCTTCTGCTTTATAAGTATCAGGTTGGTTTTATCCACAAGCTGTGGTTGCCAAAGCAAAGAATAGAAGGTTGATATGATCCCAACTACAATCCTAACTACACTATACAGGTATCCAAATGTACAGAGCTGGTTAGACTTAAGTGACATACATAGTCTTACATAAGATCTGTGGGGCGAAATTAGGAGTGAAGGGGAGAAAGATTTCAAATCTTCTGTTGGATTGCAGACTGATACCAACCTGAAATACAGTACGGTCAACTCGCAAAAAGTACCTGTGGCGACCTTTGGGCAGTAGAAAGCAAGAAAAGTTTTCCTCTGGTCCTGGACTCCCTCTTTCTCCAAAACAGAGAAGAAACGTACACAGAACCAACATAGGAAGCTCTTTGGTATGGTGTTAAAATATCGGTGTCCAGAGTAATATAGTAACAGAGTGGCAACATTAGCGTTGACTCCCATTGTAACAATGGAATGCGGAAGTGCTCATTCCATCTCAATGGGATAGTTCCAGCCATAGGAGCAATGTTTGGAACTGTAGCCCATAGGCACCCGCTTTGTGACGAGATCAAAGCATGTCGCTACTCTCCTACTCTACACCATACTAATCCAAATCTAAAGTGATTGTTATAATTCAAAAGGTCTCCATTATCTGTAAAGAGTCTATTTTAACATGGCGTACCACTCAGATTTGTATTACCTCTCTATGATATGATGTGGAAAATGGATTTGTCAGTCAGGCCTGCTCCATTGGAGTGATGGTCACACTGATCATTGATTTGACCTACCTTTGCACACTGAGGTATGATATAATAAATGATTTGTACCACCGGTGTAGATTCCACAAGTGCTTGAACTATGCATGGAGGCATAAAAACAAAAACGTAAGAGCGCCTCTCACCCCCACTGTACGTGAAAACCTGTCTGCGTACACCATGTTGCAGCCTTTAGAGAGAGTTATAAAGTCAGATAGAGAGAAGGGTCAGGGTGGAGCCCCACCAGGGTTTATTTATGTGGGCCAGGAAAGCCTTCAACACAGCAGGACACAGACACTTGAGGACAGAGCAAAGCCACATGTAGTGTTGATTTTGACAGCACATTTTTATTTTAGTCATAGTCTTTTAAATAAAACCTAACTGAGTTTTAGTTATATTTCAGTCATTTGAAATGTTTTAGTGTTAAGTCTAGTTTTAGGCTGATTTTACATGCTGAAAATAGCAGATTGGATATTTTCAGCATGCAAACAAACATAAAATGAGTCTTAGTCATCATAGCTTAGTTTTTATTCAGATTTCGTCAGTGGTCGACGAAAAATGTTCGTCATAATTTTAGTCGACGAAATCAAAACTGCCAACATGAAAGCATGCATGCAGATCCACGCTTAACACTTAGACCGCTATCATTTATTGAAAAATTAGGATCTAATTCACGCCAGCATTTTTTTAATTTGAGCTCTTATTTTGAAAAGCCGTTATTTCCGGTCCATGAGCAGTAGGCATAAACTAGGAAACAACACGGAGCGGACAGGCCTTGTTTACCATCTGAAGCCAGACCGGAGCTCTGCAGAGCTCCAGATCGTCATATCTGTGCCGTCAAAGAAACGCTGTTTTGACCAAAATGCCATCTGGGACAAGGAATAGGAGAGACAGGCGATTGAAAGAAATGGATAGAATGGATTATTATGGCGACGACGATCTAAGATGGGCGATCCAGTGCTGTGCTAACAACACAGCTAGCTAACCGGCTAACGTGAGTAGCATTATGGCTCGAGCAATCGAACGCGCCATAAAAGCGCAATTGCCGAAGGCCGTCGGCAATGGTGTTAAGCGGCAGTATCAAAATTAGGCTTCAATTGACTTTAATTGTCGGCAATGGCGCTGAAAGTATTAAGAACCAACACACTGCCTTAGAATTGTTTTAACTGACTGCAATTAATTTACTGTTAGGGATGTATTTTACTTTTTTTTAAAAATCACAGCATTTCTTCTCTCTTCAGCCCAAGTGGGAAATTGGCATCAGGCATCAGCAAGCTTGTTTGTTTGTTGACTCTACTAGCCAGTAGCCACTTTGATGGGTAATTAGCAAATCATTGGTAGGATTTGTGAAAATCCATGTGGTGGTTAGAGTTTTAGAACCCACCAGCTACACTAGTAGATGGATAATGTCTTGTGTGCCTTTTTCAAACCTAGTAAGTCAAATCAACCTTTCTTTGAACTTTGAGACAGTGACACATGCAGGCACATTTAAAAAAAAAAAAAAAAAAAAAGGAAAAAAAGTTCCCTTTCCTCTTGAGAATTAACTGGAAAGAACAAGCACATGCAACATGAAACCACCAAACTGTCGTACGTGTGTGTACACATGACACGCGAGACTGAGCTGTTTGGGGTGTGTGTGTGTGTGTATACAGTATGGTACGAACTGGTATGTGTACATTCTTACCATGACTTGGATCCCCTCCTTCTCGATTGGAGCCTTGTCATAGGTGGCGTCACAAACTCTCACTAGTGTGTTCACCTCACACTTTTTCAGCTCCTGACAGACATAAGAGAGGATGTATTTATTACACATGCAGAAGCATTTGCACGTACATGTAGTTTTGTTTACCCTTGAACTGTTACGTTCCCCTTTTTGCAAAATAATATATGTTAATGACGTTTAGAAGATTTAGAACACTTTCCTGTGGGTCTGTAATATGTGGTTTTAGATATTTTAGATTTTAGCAGTGAGCCCAGTGTCTCTGATGTCATGGACACTTCAACACTTACTTCCTGGACTACATCAAGGACTATCTAAAGAGGACGAGAAGAGTTGAGACCCGGAAGTTGTACATGTACAACTTCGTGGTCTCAACTGCGCATGTTTCTGTCCTTCCAGGGAGCAACATGGCGTCCACCGTACGGTCTTCGCTTCTCGTCCTCTTTAGATAGTCCTTGGACTACATGTTGACTCAGTAAGACAGCCCTCCCCCTATTCAGTATTTTAGCCGTGACGTGAGCGCCCCCTCCAGAGTTACTTCCGGGTCCTACTTTTGTGTCGCTTTTGTCCCCATAGAGCTATACTGTGACGCTCCGTCGGACTAAATCTGAGACGAAAACAACCACGAAAGTCTCATTTTACCGCTTTCCTCGCAATAACAAAGCTGCTGCTCTCCCAAATCTGGCTGTGACAGGCCGTCTGCCCCACACGGAATACTATCGCCATTTTATTTCATTGTGTCAACTAAATCCTCGTTAATTGCAAACTAGATTCAACATACTCAACCCTGCACACATTCTAAATATGCACCCGAAATATTGTACTGAGCAAATGGACTCTTACCACCTTCAATAATAATGATAATAGTCTTTATTGTCTCCACATCATATATTTTCTTTGTCATGGACACTTGTACAAAACATTAATAATTCTACTCAAGTTGGAAGCATTAAGACCCATTTTAACCCTCAATGGCTTCCTTTCTGAAAAATAACGTCATTGTAAAAAGATTCACGCGTTTAGATATTCCATTTACAATGAGTTGCGGACGGGAGCTGGTGCCACTTGGACCCGGACGTAACGTAGCACTATAAAATGACGTCGGACTTAAATACTGAATACACAAGGAGCAGTGCACCAAAGCATTATGGGAATTGTAGTCCTGGAAGGAAGTGTGCCCAGTGTCCATGACATCAGAGACACTGGGCTCACTGCTAAAATCTAAAACCATTTTTTTTGTTTGTGTCCCTTTAAGCCATACCCTATTATTAGCCCAACCTATTGCAAAGTAACGATAAAAAAATTGTACGCCATCTTTATTTATGTATTATTGTGAGGACATATGGGGCCTCACAAAGACAACATGACAAGACCATTTATTTAAACAAAAAAGGGTCGTACCTCAGTGAACTTGTTGAGCGTGGCATTGGTGGGATTGTGGGTGATGAGGAACCTCATGCACTCGTAGGTGATCTCGACTGCGGCGGGGCGGTTCATGTTCATGTTGGCAAGACGGCTTAAAAAACAATTACAATACAATACTCTTACAAAATGAAGGTGACTTTTGGCTCAGATGACAGCAAGGACTTCTAGTAGGTTTATGTTTTTGTTTTGTTTTTGTTTTTAAAAAGGTAAAATAAATTAAAAAGAAAAAGACGGGTGCAAAGGGATGGTCAGGAAGATATAACAACAAGTGCACAACTATGGGATGATGTATAAAGAGGGGGTAAAAATATATTATGAACTAGTCCTCCAGGGTGTAAAAAATAAAATTATACAATAAAAAAATATATATATTTATTTATTAAAAAAAAAAAAAAAAAGGAGACTATCCAGGAGTTATCCAATCGTTTACCCCATTCAGGAGAGCTGTTTGTGATTGGCTTGATTCAAGAAGAAAGCGGAAACGATAGATGTCTCTTATCGGCTGGGACAGAGCAGAGCAGTCTGGCCAAGGACTACGCAATTTCCCAGGGGATTTTGGAAGAGGCAGAGGTTCCCAGTGTGCTGGCAGTCAGGGGGGTTTCTGGGTAGCGTAGTCCCGCGGGGGGCGGCCGATTCACTTCTCCACGAAGGCGAGGTGCTGGGCCTGGCAGAAGTCTCCGCTGACACTCACATTCGCCATATATGTACGGCCCAAATCAACACAGAAACACTGTGGACACAAGAAAAAGAGAAGTTAGTTTAACCATCTGAAAAGAGGTCAGTTTAATCAGTTGATAAACACATCTACCTTAACTGTTCACCCATCTGATTTGTAGCTATATGTGAACCAGTGGTACTGTGGATTCATCATCTTACGTTTTGCAATAATTAAAGTAAAGTTCGCTGAGGAGAGCCATTGGCGCCACCAGTTTTCACCTTACTTACTCAACACTGTGTGTCCACCCCACAATTACCACAATTCTAGGTTACATCATCCACTCAATGCGCCCGGAAGAAAAGTGAGCGACAACATGGGTGTGCACACATGCTTTTCAAGAACGGTGCCTCACAGAGCCTGTAATGTCTGGTCTTTAACCAAATAGAGTGGACTCAGTCATCCTGTGCCAAGACCTCAGCAATCTAACACCGGCCGCCGCAAACTGGCTGGAACTGTCTCAAAGCAACACAGGAGGGAGAGAGTGAGCGGTAGGGAGGGAGTGAGGCAGGGAGGGAGATAGGGAGATGAGGACAAGTCGACACACAGAGGAGGCTATCACTCGGCTGGCGCACACAAGGTAGGAGGAGGGAGGGAGGGTGGGAGAAAGGTCTGGACTTTAGCACCATGTCACAGCCCATAGTCACAAGGTGAGGATTACAGGGTGGGCAAGGCTTCAAACGGCCTGGCATTTTTAACATCCCACGCTCCCCTCCTCATTCACCTCCTCAAGACCCTGACATTTGACTCTCTCAAGGTACCTTCTCTCACTTTGCTATGGCAAACTATCACGTGTGGGGGTTCTGTTAGGTAGAGATCCGAGTATGTGAGCAATATCCATATACTGTATTGTTGGTTCAATCTTCAGCCTCTTCTTCCTGGCTCTATGGTTTCTATTGGCAAAACCAATGTATTTAACTCCCTGACAATGTCCCACTCTCACTTATTCTCCAAGCAATTGCCAACCACAGAGCCTGTGTCAAGTGTGTCATCAAAGGGGAGTGCCGTAAAACAACTCTTCCCTCATGGTTTCTCCTCTTAGAGTGCCTTCTGCACGTCTTTTTTTTTCATATTTGGCATCTGCTACAAGGCCACGCAACAAAATGGCCTCTGCTCCGACATTCTCTCTGATGCCTTCAATTATGCTTCTGAAATGTACAGAACACAATGTGGCAATGAATGTGACCACGCAGACAGGCCGAGTTTGGAGTGGAAAGATGAGTGCGTAGGGAAGGGGTGGGGGAGGTTGGGCACAAAGGAAACCTCTTCAGCGGTTTGTTTTCATCAGCCTATAATCCTTCAGCAAGACAGCGGGTAGGGACAGGAGCAGGAGAGATGGGTAGACTATAGGGGCTGTTAACCAGACAGCGGGTAGGGACAGGAACAGGGGAGCTGGGGAGAGTATAGAGCGTCGCAGTCCCGCCCCCTACCATGGACCAGGCAATTATTCTCTGTTCATTTTCCTCATAGACATTTCAGAAAGTATTTATTTAAAGACGTTTACGCCGCGGACAAAGCCAACTCGAGTCGTGACAAATCATGACAACAAACCGAACAAATAATTAGAAAGAAGAAAAAAACGGAAGGTTACAACACTTTTTATTTGTTTGGTCCAAAATATTGTTTGTGTTGTCATGAGTTGTCACGACTCGAGTTGGCTTTGTCCGCGGCGTAACCGTCTTTAAATAAATACTTTCTGAAATGTCTATGGGAAAAATGCATTGGGATTCTTTTCCGGATCCATGGTAGGGGGCGGGACTGCGACGCTCTATAGGGGCTGTTAACAAGCCAGGGTAGGGACAGGAGCAGGGGAGATGGGTAGTAAAGTTCTCAAACTCTGCCCGAACCCGACCAGGCCCGACCAGGCCCGGCCCGACGTTTTCGGGCCGGGCCGGGCCCAAACAATTATGCTAATTAGTCGGGCCGGGCCGAGCCTCGGGCTCGGTGATTTTCCGCGATTGTTATTTTTTCTTTCTTTTTTTAAAAGAGTGTTATTATAATAAAAATAGCAATTCTGTTATTTGTGTAATCTGATTGTGTATACATGTACTTTATGTATTTATTATGAAGAGGGCTGCGCTAGGCGATTCACTTGCGACAGGAGGAGGACTGGAGACGGGGGTCGCATCGCACTGGCATTTCAGACTCGGAGGCCTCTTACACACAATCACACACGTCAAACCACGTGACTTCCATTGGAAAAGCATTGAGCCTGAGGCGGCCATGAAACACAGACAGAACAGATCATGTCCGTCCGGCATGTGTGTACGAGGCCAGAGCAACATGCAGCCTGCCCCGCAGTCCTGCACTGCGCGCAGGCAGTACAGTAGAGAGAACAGTGAACGGTGTGAGACTTGCTTGCTTGCCTTGCTACCGCTGGTTTCCCTCTGGTTTGCTACTAACCACCAGTTACTTGCCAAGTTGCCATATGCTTAAATATTTTATAAAATCAATCGGATTATCACAGCTGAAGAAGCGTCAGGTTTTCGTCATGTTGCACTGAGTCTCGTTAACCCAGCTGGCTGCGATGAATAAAACCTAATTATTAATCAACCTCACCAAACGATCCATGGTGATATATAACTACACGCTACACGTAAAGCAACTTAACTTCAGAGGAAATTTAAGGGAGGGAGCTGCAGCTGCTATTCGTGTTTACTCACCAGTCAGTCACCACCACCACTGTATGGAATCCATTAGAATGATTGGAAATGGAAGTTATGGAACATTAATAGCCTATTCTAACGTGAGTTACATACATCCTTTAATCGATAAATCCGTTGATCTCCGTTCTCACTTTCACACTGAAACACGGCGCTGCTGCGCCGCAACGCTGATCTACAAGCTCACAACGCGTCGCGCTGCTTTTTTTTCCTCTTTTTTTTTCTGTCGGGCTTTTTTCGGGCTTCGGGCTTAACATTACGGTAATTTATAGGGTCGGGCCGAGCCTCGGGTCGACCCAGTTGGGGTAGGGTCGGGCCGGGCCATAATTTTTGGGCCCGTTGAGAACTTTAATGGGTAGAGTATAAGGGCTGTTAACAAGCCAGGGTAGGGACAGGAGCAGGGGAGATGGGTAGAGTATAGGGGCTGTTAACCAGACAGCGGGTAGGGACAGGAGCAGGGGAGATGGGTAGAGTATAGGGGCTGTTAACAAGACAGCGGGTAGGGACAGGAGCAGGGGAGATGGGTAGAGTATAGGGGCTGTTAACAAGACAGCGGGTAGGGACAGGAGCAGGGGAGCTGGGGAGAGTATAGGGGCTGTTAACCAGACAGCGGGTAGGGACAGGAGCAGGGGAGCTGGGGAGAGTATAGGGGCTGTTAACCAGACAGCGGGTAGGGACAGGAGCAGGGGAGATGGGTAGAGTATAGGGGCTGTTAACCAGACAAAATATTGTTTGTGTTGTCATGAGTTGTCACGACTCGAGTTGGCTTTGTCCGCGGCGTAACCGTCTTTAAATAAATACTTTCTGAAATGTCTATGGGAAAAATGCATTGGGATTCATTTCCTGGTCCATGGTAGGGGGCGGGACTGCGACGCTCTATAGGGGCTGTTAACAAGCCAGGGTAGGGACAGGAGCAGGGGAGATGGGTAGAGTATAGGGGCTGTTAACAAGACAGCGGGTAGGGACAGGAGCAGGGGAGATGGGTAGAGTATAGGGGCTGTTAACAAGACAGCGGGTAGGGACAGGAGCAGGGGAGATGGGTAGAGTATAGGGGCTGTTAACCAGACAGCGGGTAGGGACAGGAGCAGGGGAGATGGGTAGAGTATAGGGGCTGTTAACCAGACAGCGGGTAGGGACAGGAGCAGGGGAGATGGGTAGAGTATAGGGGCTGTTAACCAGACAGCGGGTAGGGACAGGAGCAGGGGAGATGGGTAGAGTATAGGGGCTGTTAACAAGACAGCGGGTAGGGACAGGAGCAGGGGAGATGGGTAGAGTATAGGGGCTGTTAACCAGACAGTGGGTAGGGACAGGAGTAGGGTTGGGATTCGGAACCGGGTCCATTTCAGACCCGGTTCCGACATTGCGGATCCGGAGCCGGTTCCATCGTATTTTTATTAACGGTTCCCCAAACGGTTCTCATCAGTCGTCATTTAGCTCCGCTGTGTCTGTGCATGCATGCAAGCAGAGCCTGGGGTGACGTCACCCCACCTAGTGCATGAGTGAGTGGGGTCGGGGAGGATACGCCCACTGTTCTGTGCATTCAGCGACCGCCGCGGAGCGAGTGGGACTGGGACAGTATGTCGAAGAGATCTCCAAAGTGTGGTTAACAGAGAGGGAAATGACTCTGAGGCTGAGCACGCAAGTGCAATAAATGTGATGCTATAGTTCCCTGGCTGCAAAGGTTGTTGCAACTTGTACCAGTTGCAGTTTTGCACCACGTCCACATTGAGGAAACAATTCACGAGAATAATATAGGCACATCGCGTTTGTGAGCCATGCGGAAAGCCGTGCCTGCACTCCCCGCAGCTCCACCACAGCCGGCGGGGGATGATGATGATGCAAGGCTCGTTCACTTTCCCCAGGCTAGTAACGTAATAGAAAATAAAAACTACTAACGTCTACAGAGCTTTTCATTAGGCGTATTGTACAACTGTTGTTATTGGTGTTAATTTAGAACGCCAATGACTCGACGTCTTTCTGTCTGATATTTTATGAATCACGTTAACTATAGAGCCAAATCAATGCACTTATTTTTACAACTTATAAGCAACTCAACTGCTTTTGATTTGGCTCTAAATTAATCGCGTGGCTGTTGAGAGCCCAGCGTTTAGGTGCATATACCTCCATAGATTGATTAATTTATAAACAGTTTGCAGAAAAAAGCGCAGGAACGTAGCCTACAGTTCAATACTTAAAGAGGATTTTATAATCCAAGAAAGCACTATGGCTTGTTTCCATTAGGGTAAGGGGTCCTTCATATTAAATTAATCTGAACATTAAAGACAACATTTGTCACCACAACAATATCATTATTGCAATGTGTACTGTAGGCTATATTTAATATATAGTACAAATTGCAATTTACAGTACAAATTGCAAGTTTAAATAATAGTGCCACCTCATAATTGTAAAGTGCATTATCAATAATTGAATTAATGAATTTGTGTTTATTATGTACTTGGTTAGGTTAGTTATAATATAAGCATAATATATGTCAGGAAAAAAAAGGGGAAAAAAATAATATTAGGATCCGTTAAGGGAACCGTTAGGAACCGGAACCGTTAAGAGGCATCCGGGAAGGATCCGGAACCGTTAAAATCCTAACGAATCCCAACCCTAGACAGGAGCAGGGGAGCTGGGGAGAGTATAGGGGCTGTTAACCAGATAGCGGGTAGGGACAGGAGCAGGGGAGATGGGTAGAGTATAGGGGCTGTTAACCAGACAGCAGGTAGGGACAGGAGCAGGGGAGATGGGTAGAGTATAGGGGCTGTTAACCAGACAGCAGGTAGGGACAGGAGCTGGGGAGAGTATAGGGGCTGTTAACCAGACAGCGGGTAGGGACAGGAGCAGGGGAGATGGGTAGAGTATAGGGGCTGTTAACCAGACAGCGGGTAGGGACAGGAGCAGGGGAGATGGGGAGAGTATAGGGGCTGTTAACCAGACAGCGGGTAGGGACAGGAGCAGGGGAGATGGGTAGAGTATAGGGGCTGTTAACCAGACAGCGGGTAGGGACAGGAGCAGGGGAGCTGGGGAGAGTATAGGGGCTGTTAACCAGACAGCGGGTAGGGACAGGAGCAGGGGAGATGGGTAGAGTATAGGGGCTGTTAACAAGCCATTCACCTGTGGAATATTACTGTGCCCATGAAAGGGGGCAGACCCAAGCAGCAGACAGAGGGACAGACAGACAGATAAACAGAGAGGGACACTGGGACAGACGGACAGATAAACAGAAAGGGACACTGGGACAGACGGACAGATATGGTCAACGGGTGCAGGATCCAAAAGATAAGAAAGGAAAGAGGAGATCCACACACCGTTTTAAAATACAACACAACTTTTCGGCCTCAGGGGCCTTCGTCAGGTATCATACCTGACGTCAGGTATCATACCTGACGAAGGCCCCCCGAGGCCGAAACGTTGTTTTCCGCTCTGTTGTCAATAAATTGTTTTGGGAGCTTTTTAAAACGGTGTGTGGATCTCCTCTTTCCTTTCACAGACGGACAGATAAACAGAGAGAAACTGAATAGATGCAGAGAGACCTGACTTTTTTACTGGTAATTTAGTATACAAATAAGATTAAGTTAATCTAGGGACAGCAGAGAAGATCCGTGACTGTTGACCAAGTAGCCGTAGCATAATTCCCCAAGCAGTCAGTCTGAGTCTACATGCATGGGCGTAAGCGCTATTCAGCTATCTGTACAAGTGGGGTTAATTTGAGGAAGCTACTGTTGCAGACTGGCTCAGGCCACAGAGCTCGTCATCACAGCTGCCTGCCTTCCCCGTCAGGGTTGGAACTCATGCAAATCACTCTCAACTGTGCAGACTGGTTCTGCTGTTATACATCAGAGCACCAACAGAGCAAGGACAAAGAAAACCTGGGTTGACACTTGACAGTCTGTTTGCAACAAAGTACACAGGTCTAAACACCACACAGGAAAGACAACAAGTAGTATACAGAGGGGTTAAACATTGTCAACAGGCTGTGAGCCCAATAGACAGTTTCACTGCAGTCGAGTCAACACAAATGTACTACCGGTATACATGTTTGAGGTTGACCAATAAGCAAATAGTTTTCCTGTGTTCACTTGTCTTAGTGTTGGTAAACAGGCGCCGACAATGATAACACAACAACATACCACAGACTCAGAGTCACATGACACAAATTGCCTGATTATAAGATGCATGCCTTCCAGCTACTTCCTCAATGGGTATAGAAATGATCCAATAGTCAACAAAACAAACAAGACAAAACAAACTAGTAATATAGCATTATCTTAACACTAAGAACCCTAAAAGCACATGCCTGTTAATTAAGAATAATACGTTAGAGCTGAACGATAGACAGAATTTCGATGACTATGTGTTCACAATTTTGATTTGTAGATTGTAGAAACAGTGGAAACTAAGTATTCTTAAAAATTAACCAGCCTCTTTAAGGGAGAGGTCAGCCGTTCATCAGAGAAAACAACTCATTCTGGCCGCTTGTATCCGCAATCTAATTCTTACCCACACGTCATGACCTTAGGTGAGAGTAGGAACAAAGATTTCACGGTATATCCAGAGCTCTGCCTTTGGGCTCAGCTCTTTTTTCATCACATCGGTGCTGTAAGCGACTGCAATAGCGCACCTGCTGCTCCAATGCTCTGGCTGATCTCCTGGTCCGTCCTCCCCTCACTAATGAACTAGACCCAGAGATACTTAAACTCCTTCACCTGGGGCAACGTCTCATTCTTGCAGTAATAAAACATTTACAAAAAAAGTTTGGAATCTATCTTGAAATTACTAAACCTGGCTACTGTACTGATGTGAAGTGCTCCTTTTATTTAAAAAGGAGAATTCCGGATTAACAATTTTGCAACCCCGTGTCAATTTTCTAATGTAATCCTGGGCGCTACACTTCCTCTGCCAACCTGGGGGGAGCAACGGACTGAACTCATCACCTTCTATGCATGAGGAGTAACAGTTCAAGCCGCTTCTTTTCACCTGACAGGGGGACGGGGGAGTTTCCCCGGTTGGACGTAGCGTGGAAGGAACACGTTATTCCAACCAGTTTCCACTCCATCAGGCTGGCCAGGGGGAGGCAGTTTAGAGACCAGGATTACTACATGTGAGGCTACCTACTAGTGGTGTCAACAATAATCGATTCTGCAATGCATCGCGATTTGGCCGTGCGCGTTGATGCACCAACGAACAAAATCGCCTTTTTGACCCTTTGAAGCCGTAGGTCTCCGTTTGCGCTTTGCGCATCTAAACATCTAAACCAATCACAGCAATTAGGGGGTGGGATGTTAAGGACAGTCTCGTTTGTGATTTGCACATAATGCCATCTGTCTAGTGTAAACACAGAAGTCACGCTGCTACATGGAAAACACCATCACAAGAAGGAACAGACGGGCTAATGACTTGTCTACGCAGTTTCTAAATAAAAACCCGAATTAAACAGTTGTTTCACAGAGGGATCATTTTACCACCTGGGGTTTACTACAGAAATCTGCAGGACACGTTGGATGTGAACCCTTTTACATTAGCTCTGGTCCATAGCGTTAAGAACTTCTCCTTAACGCTATGGACCAGAGCTGGTTGGGCATTACATTACGCAACTAAAGTTATGTGCGTGCTCTGAAACATCACTACATCAGTGCTGCTGTGTACAGAGACTGACAGACGTTTATAGAGTTGGGCTGCCTGCCTTAAAGAAATGTTCTCTTCATTGCCCCCAGCTCCTCCAGTTGAAAACCACTTGCTGTCTGTGTGTGTGAAGGAGAGATAAATAAATGCAGGGTGTGTCGTATGTACACCAGACACCAGAGAGGATATTATTTTACAAGATAATTACATTATATTGGTTCTCTAATATATTGATACATAAAAGTATAGTATAATACATTTGGGTGCATCCAGCTCTGACTGTAAACAAAATATAATTCTAAATGAAATATGTTGCTCAGTATATCTGACTGCATTGACTTGCCATGTTGTGCACCAATATAGAAAAGATGCATCGTAGAATCAAATCAAAACCTGGTGAATCTTTTGGGCTGGGGACTCGTGTAATATTGCTATTATACAACAGTTACCCTTAAAAAACACATCAACTCAATTTCGTTATGGCCCGGGTGGCTGGAGTAGCCGTCTGGTCCCTCAAACTTAGCCTCAGATTTTTTTTTTTGTGATCTAGCTTGCACGTATGCACAAATACATTACGCACGCACACACACTTCTGAGAAATGTCAGCTCCACTTACATAAAGGATGTGTGTGTGTGTGTGTGTGTGTGTGTGTGTGTGTGTGTGTGTGTGTGTGTGTGTGTGTGTGTGTGTGTGTGTGTGTGTGTGTGTGTGTGTGTGTGTGTGTGTGTGTGTGTGTGTGTGTGTGTGTTCTAAACTGGGAGAAAGGTCAGCAAGTTAAGACAGAGGCCTAGGCATTGGCCCAGAGAGAGCTCCCTTGATGCTCTGCTCCAAAGTCACGTGTTCCCTTGGAGTAGCAGTGTGATTGTAAGTTGCAGTAGGGGGCCAACTGATAGGGAGACCAGTCCCAAATCAGCTGGCCTCTGAAAGAAATCTCCCACACCGTGGCCACAGAGAGAGATAGAAAGGGAGAGACGGAGGGGAAAAGAAAATATGGAACAAGAAAGTGTGGGAGAACAAAAGCAGCGGTTGTACCAACCAAGTGATAAAAGTACCATCCTATCTAGAAAAAGATAGAACAAGAGGACCTAAACATGTGATAAAGAGAATGGGAACAAGCAGTATTGCGATTAGAGTTCTCAATGTCATCCCAAGCCCCGCGGCGCATAGCCGATGGAACCTGAAGGGTTATGGCTGGGACAGAATAGCATAGCTGGTCCAGGCTGCAATCATAATTTAAAATGCCTCCACTTTCCACTAGGGTTGGGTGACGATGCGAATATATCGGCAATCGTGATTTGGATGAGTCTATCGCCAAATATTTTTATTAGGCGATTTAATCGGGGCGATTTTATTTTGCAAAATAATACTCAATCTTATCGAAAATTCAACTCTTCAAATGTAGCCTGTACAAGTGTGAGCAAAATGCGAATCAATTTGGGCCAGCAGCCACCGGTAGAAACCCCTCCTCCACTTGAAATGGTATGCTCCTGCCCAAGCAGCAGCCCGCAACAGCATGGGGTCAGACGCTCCGAGCCTCCGACCGTCCGGGGAGGAGGAGGAGAAGTTACTAGGGCAGGCTACATGTTGCTGTGTTTACGTCTGTCACTCCAGTCCGGACCCAGTTAAAAAATATACAGTTACACCAGAATGCACACTGCTGTCTCGTGTCTTATCAACCAACGTGCTTCAATGCACGGTCGTGAAGACGGGGGGGAAATACAAAAATAAAGAAAAGACGAGGAGCGAGTTACAACGCGTTAGCATAGCTAACACTGTCACCAGCCATGGTGGTGATCTTAGCTAAGCTTGCTGCTGCTTATCTGTTCAACTTCACTTCATCTCCGCCTGTAATTTATTGATCTTATTTTGTAGCCCCAATACGTTCCCTCAGTCCCTACACTCATTCTGTAGCATATGAGCGTAGGGACTGAGGGAACCTACAGAATGAGCATAGGGACTGAGGGAACGTATTGGGACTATACCCAGTTACCCTGACACCGCCGCTGCAAAAACAGACAGATCGACAACACGTAGCGAATGGCACTGTAAAAACTGGCAGGACGCAACGCCTTGAGAGCTTGTAGATCTGGCTTTTTTGTGACCCGCAGTGAGCTTTTCTCACTTTACTTTTATAACACGAATATATCGTCCATCGGTGATTTTTGGACAGGCGATGGTCGGTTGAAAACAAAAATGGCATATCGCCCAACCTTACTTTCCACACTAGCAGTATAGCTCTGTTAGGCTAGTTACTGCTTCTGCAGATTCTCACTCTCATTCTCATGTGCAAAGATTAATAAAATAGCCTAACATAGAATGAAAGCATTAGATGGAAGAGTAACTTGTATACAAGTATGATTAACACATAATGCTGCAACAGTTAATCCAACTAATCGGTTATAAGATAATAAGTTTAGTTTCAGACTTTAGTATTTATTATACTAAAGTCTGAAACTAAACTTATCATTTTTAAAAGTTTGAAATCAATATATTTCTAGACTTTATTAGGCCTAAGTTATATATTATTTACTGGTAACGTTCAATTGAATGTATACACACAATACACAGACCATTTTGTCTGTGTATGTCATCTTATGTTTGTACGTAATACGTATTCAAATACAGCTGCATAAATGAGCCATCAAGTGCAACAGAAAATGATTTAGTCTAGTTTAGATTCAATCTAACTATTTGAGGCCTCTCAAATAGTTGAGGTGAGGACAACACACACCCTTCACAAAGTTCACACCCATTACAAACCTCAAAACTCACCAAAAGGGCTCAGTCAGTGAATGTCAGGTCAGCTCCATATATGGAGATCTAAGGGTTTGAGGTGAGATGTAGAGTTGCTTAGCTCAGCTAGCTTACCCCCACCTACCTGATGAACTATAGTGAACACAATACACATAGGCTGCTTTTACTGTACTCATCTATAGAATTGCTCCATATGGATCTTAAATTTGAATATGCTTTTAAGTACTAGTTTCTCTTAAAAGTAGTTTTTTTGTTTTGTTTTATAGCATTTCTTGTGTACTGATGATTTGTGTTGTCTTTTAATCACTGCACAATAGGTTTCCGAAAGGAAAAATAAAGTACTTTGAAGTTGAATTGTCAATTAGAATGTTTTCCCATCCAGCGATATGAATCATGAACACTAAGCTGTGGACTGCTCTGCACTGCAGTCTTCATGTTATCACAGCTTGAACACTGCTGTGAGTGATCCTCTATAACACACAGCTAATTGAACACCTTTCACCATCTAAGGGATTTAACTGCCATGGGAGTTCATAATGGCGGAGGTGAGGCAGCTCCCTGACACGCAAAACCTGGGCCACCTGGGAGCACCGCCACATAAGGCCAAGAACCCATCTAATGATCTCCCAAAGCTTCCCTCTTCTTAGGAGATTAGCAGAATTGTTGAATAGCCCAGTGGTTCTCAACCTTTTTAGGCCCGAAATAATATTTGACAAGCTTCCACAGATAAATAGTGGATTTTTTGAGTTATTGAAAAGGTTTTAAGTCCTTAAACTGTCACTTCACTGTCATCTGGGGACCTCCCAAAAATCATGTTCTCAACCACTGGAATAGCCAATATAACCACTGCAGTATACTAATCCCAACCTATTTGGATGACAAATCCAGCTGAGCCGCTGGCACAGAAGTGGTCACAATCAAACAGGGACTTTTAGCCTATGCCTAAGAGTTGTCATAGCAGCAGCAGCGGCACTTCTCGTTTTGGTCTAATTTGCATAGTGGAATTTAAATAGCTTTGAATGAATTCTTTCAAAACTAGCTCGGGTCATGACTCATGGTGACATGAAGCAATAAAAAAAATTAGACAAACAGCACCGGAGGGAAGCAGGTCCTTAGCTTGGAACAGGGAAAGAAGGCTGGAGCAAACACATTAACCTTATGCACAAAATGTGAAATGTCTGAATTCACCCTCTTTCTCCCATTGGGTCAGATGTTAGTATTGCGTCCAGCCCCGTCTGGTGGTCTGAGGGTGTGCCGGGGTGTCTTGCTGCTGTTTTGTCTGGGATCAGACTGGGCTAGACTGGCCTGTGCTGCCTTGGAGCAGCCAGAGGACTAATTTGCTGTGTGGGCGTCAAGCCAGGGAGCACAGGGCACAGGAGTGCCTGCCATCCCTGCCTGGGTGGAGGGAGAGACAAGGGACATGAGGGAGGGAGCCCTGCACTGGTTCAGAGACCTTGGCCTTGGAGACAAGGAGAACAGCATGAACAGCATGACTCTTGAGGGAGATAAAATACCATGGCAGTGCTGCCCCATACACACAATGTATGGAAAATAATCTAAAATCTTAATTTTAGGTTTCACAATTATATTAAATCGCAATTAGCAATTAGCACAACTTTTGCCGGGGAATTCTTCAAAATAATGGATCTATAGTGCCAGTAGATATGGCAGATTTTACTCTGAAAGTTATTTTTTCGTTCTTCCGTTTTTAACTCACGCTGTCACATCTAAAGTCTCTCTAGAAGTGTTTATATTCCAAACGAGATGCTTCCTGAAGTCAGAAGTGAAGACCGAACATAAACGGAAGTGAACGGCAGAACACAAGGAAAACACTGCAGAAGGAAAGGCCAACCAAAAACATTTTTCACAACACACATGCTAGGGCCGTCACCAAAAATTAAAATATAAAATGTATATTTGAAAATTAACAAATACAGATGAAACAGACAGATGAAGGGGGAGAAACGTTTTGCGCCAGCGTTTTATTAGTTCATCAGACCTGTATCGTTCTGAAATAGCTCTACAAGCACACATTGCATCATGAGCTTATCTGGTACTTTCAGTGCGTGAAACCATCATATGACACAGTGAGTATATAGAAGTATTAGCTAGTGGAGGGTGCTGCTCATGCTTGTAGCCTTGAAGAGAATGTCACAGAATAGAATGGCTATGGAGATAGAGTGCACGCAGCTCTCCTCTTCCAACCATTTCTCCTACTTTCACGTTGGATGAATAAATATTAACAGTTAGACTGCACTAGAGTGACATACATTAGGATGTTTGCTATTGTGATATGGCATAAGCGTTATATAAAAATATAAAGATCGGATTGGGAAAGATCGGTATCGGTATGTCTCAAAATTAAATGATCGGAATCGGATCGGGAGCAAAAAAAACGTGATTGGGACATCCCTACTTTTGATTGATCGGGTCATAATGCTACCCACGTTAGCATCTGGTTGCTAGCTGTTGTCATAACACTGGGCCGCGCCATCTTGGATTTGTTTTGTTTGTGTTAATATCGCTGTATGCGTTTGGGAATTGCCCGACTATTAATACGTGCAAAATTTGCATGAATCAATTCAATTAGGGGCAATTCCCACAGTCCTTCAGGCCGTGCTCTGACACAAGCAATCACACTTGCATTAAAAGGGGAAGTAATTTACATGAATCCTATCACATAAATCCTATTGTGAGGACATGTAAAAATCAGACAAAACACTTCCTAATGCATTTTGAGCGTAAGGAGAGAACTGAGCCGGTTTCACTTTTGTCTTTTGATTGACCAACATGCGGCTTTTAGCTCCTCAGTGTGCTCGACCTATGCTTACTGGACAGCCTTTCGTCTACTAAAGGGCCGCAAGAGATATACAACTGACAGTGATAGTTTGGCCTAGATAAAGCTGTAGTTCACACCTGCCCTGAGGACCCAGCTGGTTGCCTGCCATGACGTAAGTGGTGCGATAGGCTGCGCGGGTGGCTCACACTTAAAGACAAGGCCACTCTCACACTGACACACACGAGCAAATAGTATACACACCCACACAGACACTGTAGTCACATTGAGCCTCTGTGTGTCACAAGCAAAGAGAAATACCACCATACTTTAACAAGACGGCTATCAGCTACGCTCTCCTGGGTCAGAGTCCAGCACTGACGGGACTCAATGCAGGGCATGTTGACAGGTCACTGCTGCAATCTGCACACAGGAAGCAGCCTGGACAACAGCCCACTCACCCTATCAGTCATGCATGAACACATATGACAAACTCCCATATAGGTAATCAAACGCATCATGCACGCACCTACACTGGATCAATGCCTATACAGCATTGTTCTTCTTATCCCTTTACTGGGCCTCTGCAGTTGACAATAACCCATTGAAGTACCAGTCAAGAAAATAAAGGCCCAGGCATGTCTGGACAAGATGGGACGGGGGCAAAGAAGCTTTCCCTCACATTCAACAAAAAACTCAAAACTCCAGTTGCGGCAGCGAGCACAAGCTCTGTGCGCTGCCTCTCATAAATACCTGATACACTTTGCATACCTGACACTGGACCAGAAAGTGAAAGCGATACTGAGATTTGGCATTCTGCTTTGTTGACTTTATTCCAGTGACAGGGTGATAATGAGGTACCTTCCTTGGCTTCATATGACTCTACCTAAAGGTTCTTAGAAACTAGAAAGCAGCCAGTCATCATCATGGGACAGTTGACATAACAGGTGCAGAGTCAGGACTCTCTCCTTAAAGCACTACCCTGAGATGAACGTCTATGGTGGCAATGCAATTTAAATATATATTCAGTATAAGAATTAGTCCTTTCTGTCAGACTGGAGCCTTGGGATTTAAAAAGTAAGTCAAAGAGGGTAATAGGCAGGTCTGTGTTTACCTCTGTAAAGGTAGCAGCATGAGCAGACAGTCTGACTCAGGCTTGTGGTTGTCCCCGTCTGGAATATTAAAGCATTTTATGCCAGCTGGTTGAAAAGCGTCTGGACAACATGTTCACCTACATAACATAATAGCTTTTATGTTATGAAGCTTTCCAACAAAGATTTGTAGCGTAATGTATAATGCAACATTATTTTTGTTCAAATGTAATTGATTTCATAAAACTGTTGCAGAACAATATGTCCACTTGTTCAGCATCCGTATATCAAAGTAAAGATATTAATCGGTAGTAACAAAGTGTTAACTGCACGTTGAACTCTTATTTTATGACAGCCAGAAAAATAGACGAAAGCATACCACTCTACCAAACATACACAATTCCTGAGGCCTGCCGCTCTGCATTCCTTGGATGCCTCTGGCTAGTATACTTTGAAGGTTTTCCAGGTTCGCCACAAACTAAAGTAAGTCTTACCTAGCCTATTCAGTCCTGTTTGATCCACTCAAGACAAAAGATTTGTTGACATGGTGAGCTATGAAGCATGGAAACATCAAAAGGAAAATAGGCTATGCGCTTTCAAATTGTTAAGCAGTAAGCAGTGCACTACTGTTCACAATTCAACACAAAGCCTAGACTAGTCTCAAGCGGCTTCATGAGCCTTAGAATGAAGCACAAAGTATTCACACATGCACCTACACATAACCAATATTTTGGCTGTGTTGCATACATTAATCTTGACTATTTTTCTGAACATACGAACCCCCTATGTGTGCGTGCATTGCATGCATACACGCGCAGCAAAGCCTACTTATCACATTGCCTTGTGGCCTCTGAGTGAGCACAGATAAACAGTGTGGCGAACTGGCGATCAAAGGCCTCCGATAGCACTTAAGAGATGGAGGGTGTGGGGAGGACAGGCACTGCTGCCTTTCTTTGGAAAAGGAGTGGACTGTACCAGAAGTAAGTACCTAAGAAAGGAGGATGGGATTGGAAACTATTAAACTAAGTAGAATGGGGTTTGGGAAGAAATTCAAGTGGGCCAGCCATGTAGCCGCCTGGCTGTTCATTTCCTCAAACCAGACACAAATTCTGCACCAGCCTCCCATCAATTACAATTAGGAGAAAATAGGCAGTATAAACTAATACAATAACAACCTCCGAGTATTATGTGTGGGGAGGGGGCAAAGAATAGTGTTACAGTGCTGGCCAAGTAGCAGGGTTCATGCCGGTTTCATCAAACTTACATCTGACTTCATAAGATCACTATGAATGCAATGGAAGACCTATTTCACGTCCATATTCCATACAACAAAAAACAGGCAGGATATGAAGTAAAACCAGTAAAACCAATTTTTTAAAAATTGAATATTCAACTGAACATAACTACACTGCGTGCACACACACACACTAGAAAACGCCAATGTTCCCATCGTGATCACCGGATATTGCGGATAATCAGAAATGACATCGCCGATCTGTTCAAAACCACGGACAGTGGCGTAGTTTCAGAGAAAAGAGCTGAGGCTAAAATAGAAGCTAATGGCTATGTAGAAACAGAAACAGTGCGGGGGGGCTCATAGCTCATATGAGCTTGTATATCTGCTATTTTTTTTAAATCGTGAAAATGTGGCGCAAATATTTGAATATATATTCTTTCACAGCAAACGTTTTTGACTCGTATCCTTGCTTCTAGGGGGTCGGTTCCTGAAACAACATATTTTGAGATAGTGGTCACGGCCAAATACAGATGATAATTCTGGGGGTCCTTGACATGAAAAGGTTTGAGAACCACTGACATAGAAACATTGGTTTTTCAGAAAACTGTCATGATTTCGAAGACATTTTTTAGAATTTCTCAGGTCTAAATGGGTTAAAGACATCCATTTAAAGGAGAATTCCATACTAAAAGGCCTTCGTACCTTTATTTGTAGTTGTTACGTCCCCACCAAAGAGGTCCAGGTGTTATTTTGTGCAAAAGCGCATTATTGGCTATTTCCCCTACCATAAGCCCTCAATGAATTGCATTGAATGGGGCGTTATGCTAATTTCGCTTATCTCGCCGGAACCGGCCCGGCCCCCTTGGTGCATGCCTGGGGGTCTGGATGTTCCAGGGACCCCCCGTAGACCCCCACACGGTAACTGTCATTTCTCAACCGTTTCAGATGCAGGGTGGCTCGCTGGAATCGGGCCAGCCCCCATGGCGCATTCCTGGGGGTCTGGATGTTCCGGGGACCCCCTGTAGACCCCCACACGGTAACTGTCATTTATTGACCGTTTCGGATGCAGGGCGGCTCGCCGGAATCGGGGCCGGCACCCTGGGCTCGTTCCTGTGGGTCTGGAAGTTCCGGGGAGCCCCCGGGGACCACCACACAGAGTTGCACCACTCAGTTCACATGAGATGTATGATGATAAGAGCGCCCCTCACTTCACACAGGTGTGATTTTTTAAATGAATAAAAACATGAAATGGTGAAAGTAGCCTTACAAAGCATGCAATTATTATTGTACTGTGAGGGTGCTTGAGTCTGTGTGTGTCCTACACTTTGGCCTCAAACTTTTTCATGTCTTGTCAAGGAGCAAGGAACCCAAATTGTTATTATCCCACAGACCCCCATTTGAAAATATATGCCAGGGCTCTAGCAGTGATTCTCATAATTTTAAATTTCAAGGACACCCACACCCAGTTTGACATGCATTAGGCTACTGACTCCCATTTATATAAAGGGACCTTAATTTATTATTTATATCGTAAAATCAATGTCAACTTAACTCAGAGTACAAATGGAACCAAATTGACCTGTTAGGGTCCATTTTGTTCCATTTGTAAAGTCCCCAGATCATACTTTGAGAACCACTAGCGGTCCTGTGCATGCGTGCACATAAGTACAACAGTATCCAAGTTGCAGTGAAAGTTGTTGTTGTTAGCATAAGTCATTAGCATGGTCCGTAGCATCATTTAGCCTATTGCCAAACAGCTACTACTTCTACATTTCTCAACCAAACCGGTCACATTTCACAATGCCCACTTCATTGAGTTTTTGAGCTACACAACTGGAGCAAATTAATTAACTACCGCCGGTAACGAGCATTCAAAAGCACGATGAACAAGCATTGTGCACCGATACGCGCTCGTCAGCTGCTGGGCTCAGTCACCCGACTGAGTTTGAGTGAATGAGAGAGGGGGAGGAGATAGAGAGGAGAAGCGGGCTGTGCTATTAGCCTGCTAAGGAACAACACACACTGCAACAGTACCGACATAGTGGAAGCGTCTCTCTCGTCTCAGCCGTTCCTCACAGAGAAATTGGCGACTCGGGAGCGTTTGGGCGCACCACAGAAATGATGGTAGTCGCACAGTTGCTCCCAAATATATGTTATGTCAAAAGGTGCAACGGTCTGGGTGTGCACTGTGCAGGACCAGAACACATTTCCAGAAGGTACAAATCTCTCTCGTGACGATTCATAAACACAGCTTATTGCTAGAAAATCACCATAGTTACCTCGGTCACAAATCCTCCACAGCGTGTATCGCGATATTGCGATATCCAGTAGAGATGGACAATTAATCAGTCATCATATCAATGTTGACCTTAATATGCAGGTATTAATTTAACCATTGGTTCCAGGAGTGCTGCCTGGTTGTAGTGTACACACTGATTGAGCAAGTCTCCACTCGCCAGTCGCCCAGCACGTCAGACAGCCATGGTGGGCGGGGTCTGGCTTCCAGAAAGAAAGTATGAAATTAACTTTGTCTGATGTTTTTCGGGTTGGGGGAACCCTCCCGAACCGAACATTTACACAATAAATGCATGTTCCGCGTGAGAAGTATTTCCGGACCTGGAGGTCTACTCTAGATTAGAGAGCAAGGGAAATGCACAACGCTTAGCTCAGTTTGGGACCATTCGACGAAGTAAGGACAATGTCAAAGTTGTTCTCCAATATAACAACACACAAACATGAGCAACAAGCTAAATCACTTAGACCTTGAAGCGATCCATTATGTACAGATGGGGACAAAGAAGAATTCTGCTTTTCTCAGCAGCAAACATTACGATCAAGAGATTAACCTACATGCAGCCAGCCGGGGACAGGTCAAGCGGAGTAGGGTAGGCTGTCCACCGCATTTGAGGTGCACAAACAGGAGGAAAAGTAAATGCCATTCATTCGGTGTACATGCATTTTTTATTTTGATGATACAAGTCTTCATAACTGTATAAGTAGAATGATGATGTCACTAAGCATTTACAAAACTATCTGTGCGGGCGGCCACTGCATTCGCAATTACATCACAATTTACCTAAATTAAAAGAAAACAAAAAAGGGGCTTTCATTTTCAAGTCAAATACAGTGCAATATCAAGCCTAAGAAGCTATGGGAAGGACGAAGGACAGTGACAGAATGTTCTTGGTTATGAGTAGAGACAATTACCCACACTGACCAGTTTGAATATTCACCTGTTTCATTGGCATAACGACTAACATTTGTCCTTAACTCTTTAAATGGATCACCAAATGACTGTTGAGACGTTATCCATCTGGAACAACCATGGATAATTGGATATAGCTTCCTCAATGTAAATTAGTAACAATACTTTTGCAATAACTTCATGCCACAGAGGCACAGAGGTAATTCATTTATGAACGTCAAAGCAATATTTACATTTAAGGACAACTGACAATGTTTAAAGACCCACTCCGGACATTCAGTTGATGTAACTTGCAAGTTCGCCTGCGGAACAAGCAGCATTTTAGATCGTCTATACCTGCTATGCTGTAGCTTCTGTCCTACTATGTTCTTTATCTAGGTTTATCATGTTTGCCTGAAAATGTACTAGAGCCCTATTGTTCTGGAAAATGGGTCTCAGGACTGTTCTCGAGCTGCCTCTGAGCTCTTTAATGAGTCATAATCTCCTGTCACAAATCTAAATCGGCTCCCATCCAGAAGGTCATCTCACTGCCTGGTCAGACACACACCCACCCACACACAGATAGGCAGCGACGCATGCAGAGTGAGGGCAGGCCTCCTGCTCCATCAACTACATGTATGGCTGCAGACAAACTAACCATTCAGTGGTGGTGATCCCGGTTTAACAAATTAGTAGTGGGGCCATGGTCTATGTGCCAAGAACACTGATAAAACCAATTTGAACATGCATGGCTTCATGTCATGAATAGTGCCAGATATAACCAAACGCTGTCCTCGGAGAAATTTCCATACTGGCAAATTACTGACAGCAGCCATCTTCTATGCCATTCTTCTGTGTTGTAGTTAGTGAGGGCGATGTGATAAACACAGTGCAATCATGCCATTATTACAATGGGGGGGGAAAAATCAGAATCAGCATCATGGTACTTGCAGGAGGAGTAAGCCTGCTCATATAACTGCAGAGAGGTGTGGAATGAAGGAATCCCACCACAGCATCAATCCTTCTGACATTTGGAGAATAACATAGCCTTCTGACAGCAACGTCAGGGGATGCCTGTTGCCATACCAACAAAATCATCTCACGGGTAGCAACTGGTGCCCATGCAGGGCTTGTTTGTGTCTCGAGGAGATCAGAGGAGAGCAGTGGTGCTCTTCTTTAAACATTTACATGGACAGGCAGAAGGTACAGATAGGTGTCTGTTAAAGGAGGCAGGGGGCTTAGATTTCTACCTGCACAGACCTAGGAAGAATTTAAGCTACCTTAATTTTAACATTTACCTGAGATATAAAATATGGCCAGCAAACTTCGATCAGATGTAGTGGCCAGACCCATTCCCTCCGTCTTATGGTCCCAATGAACCCAGAGCTGCCTGGGGCGATGTTATGAGTAGGAGCCACACGTTTCATGTTTTTTAATAAGCCACTGAAGTAGCTTAAAAAGACCCTACATCCTCCAATGAGAAAACAGCACAGTGGCAAGGGAATGGGAAAAACACAGCAAGCTTGTTTGTGTGTCAAGCCAGCACTTTCCAGACCAGTGTGCCACATAAAAACAATAAATCTTTCTGGATCAGGAAAGGTGGGTAATAAAGGTACCGGAGCAAAAACAACAGCTCCAATAACAACAACAGCCTTTACATTAGCATGTTTTGGCACAGGGCTGTGTTTTTCCATCTGTAACTATGGTCTAGCTGTACCTAAACACTACTGACAATGGAAATCCTATTCCTACCTGTTGCTAGTGTCAGCGGATGGCCTTGCAGCAGCATCTAGAAGAGCTGTCAGTCCGTCAGAGACACTGTCTGTGCTAGTTAGCTTGGTCCTTTGCTTTATTGCATTGCTGTGGCAACAACAGTAAACAAGCACAGTGCCAGCATAGGCAGGATTCGCTAAACAACACATTAAAGACAGTACAGAAGGTGCCCATGGCTACCGATTAGATGTGCCTACTGCCTATTTAACTAATGCTCCAAATGATGAAAGGAGGTGGCACAGGTTAATTCCAGGACATCACTTTAGGCAAGCCTCAAATAAACTAAATTAGTTGGGGGTCAAGGGGTTTCACTATCCAGTACAATGTAAAACCAAAGCTTGTGCTCATTTCTTCCTGCAGCCACGCACGTCAGGGCATAAGATTTCTTTTTAAATGGACAATCTGTTAAGCCAGTTGCCGTGGAACTGGACCTCTTTGACCCCACCTTTCAACAACGAGGCACCCTGTTGTCAGCCAAAGCACTACAACACAGAACCCCACCCCCTGCCAGTCCTCCAGGACCTCATGTTACCGGACAGTGAGCTCACCTTTCACAGTTACGGTAACCAAGGCTGAGGACTTCCCTTCCTGTCACACTCTCCTTTTTTATTCTGCTCATACAGAGAGGGGTACCTGCCTGTTGCTATTGTGAAATCAAATGTCACACACCCATCCGGCTAGATTTATGTCTGCTACTCTAAACACCAGACCAACTGTTCAGATGAGCCAACGTTAAGACAATGCTGACAATGATCTTGGAAGCAAGAGTTTAATAGGCAGATTATGAACCAATATAGTAACACTGACAGTAGCAATTGCGATCCAAGGCTTTAAACCAGATCAGACAAAGCTAGATTTTTACAATGGCTCACATTACTGGCTCCCAAATTCCCAATAGAAACTCATGCTGTGCTGCTAACAAGGCCTCTGGTGTAGATCTTATGTCAGGTTTACAGCCCTTTGACAAACATCATGCTATTGCTGTGCTGATATTACAAAAATGCGGAACTCCCCACAATAGAACCTCGTTAACTGCACTTAACAAAGGCGCAGTAGAGCACAGGCAGGGACACATATGGAACTGAAATGTAATGCAATTTAAACAGAGTGGATACACGCAGGCAATGTGACTGTGACATGTGGTATGGCATCCCATGAATGAGGGCCTCCCATTCCATGGGCCTTCCCTCAGGCTGTACTGTATTTTCACTAAGTGACACTAGGCTATTTCTGGGCCCAAGCATCATGTGACAATTAGCATTCATATAAAGAGGTCAACCTTATACATGACCTACATATTTAATAAAAATGCAACAACATGAACAAACAGTGTGCACTAAGTGTACTCAATTAAGACACTAATGTACAATGCTTTAAGGGTGAGACCACTTTGGTAGAGGTTGGGGTTGTGTAGTTAGTTACCTTGCCATTAGGGCTGTCCCCGACTGAGGATTTATCTAGTCAAATCAGATTCACGAGTTTTTGTATAGAAAATAGGTGTTTATATGAACTAATTAGAGGCTACAATTACCAAGTGTAGCAAAGTGTAGATTTATAGCACATTACATAGTGAAGTGCAACAGAGCTATATATTTCTGGAACATTTAAAAGCAATGGAACCATTAACTACATGATGGCAGACTGCTTATTTGAATTGACAACAATCCTGTGTAGGAATACATAATGTTCGGAGCACAACGTTACTGTATCAACTTATCAAGCGGGCAACTCGCTGGTGCAAGACAATATAAATAACAGTAAAGGGGAAAGACTGAGATGTTGCTGATAATTGTACAGTCAACCTAATACAAATAGCAAAATCAATGGGAAGTTGACATAATATTAATATATATATATATATATATATATAATGTTGCTCTTTTTGGGAAGTGTCTGACAGTGTGCGGGACCTTTTTTGATTTTCAAAGATACTCTTTTTAATATATGCTCTATTGCAAGTTTGCAACATTTTGGCAAGTGTCTGACAGTGTGCGGGAACTTTAAATTATCAATTTCTAGTCAATTGAGAAATTATCATTGATTCCTCGCCCAACTTTGCTACATCATGGCAGGGTAACGTCAGAACCCAAACCTCTACCAAAGTGGTCTTGCCCTTTAACTAGCATACTACAGTACACGTTGGTATCTCATCATGGAGGATATTCTACAAATGATTAAAGTATACTTCATGCTCATCTTGTACTATGCATGTGGCAAGAAAATTAGGTCACCTTGCACTTCTTGCAGTGACTCATAAGCAGGAATGTACAATTAGCTTACTTGTTACACCAGTTACTCATCCACCAATTCTAGGTGTGTGCAGAGCTATTCATTCACATTGGTAAGTAACCCATTGATATATTAATGATTACTGGGAGAGATCAGATCTCCAAACAATCGTCAAAAGAAAACTGAAAGGCAATTGAGAACCTGCTACAGTCGGTGGCTGTCCCTCTAGTCAAATTTCTTCCAAAACGCGTTTCCTCAGTTGTTGCAGTCTAACTAAATGGCTAAATGGTTTTGATCCTTTCGGTTTTGAAAAACCAGGGAGAGAGCTAAATTACACACAGGCACCTAACTCAGGCGTTAGCCAAATCTTTCTGGAAGGCTTAATAACTTATTCTGGCTAGAACAGTCTATTAGCCTAGCATTAACATGGCAATGGTTGATTTAATTTAAAACTTACGTCACTCTGTAGTCTGTACTACCAATCAAACTTAACTAAACTATATCTTAGACCAACTAACAGACCATCGTCACAACAATGACAATACTAAAATGACTTTGAAAAAGAATGGCCAAGACCATGCGCTGGGTCAGACTTGCATAAAGGGCGGAGTGCTTAAAAGGCTAACGCTAACCTTTCAAACAAAAGTATAGTATTGCGCAACATCAAAATTAATCTAACAATGGTGACCATTATATGATTTCACTGATTCACTACTGTCAGCGGGACAAAGTGTAAATACAACCCAAGATATCCTCCGCCCAAGACCAGTGTTTAAGGTTAGTTTGCTGCTGTTGCTGCAAGTCTGATTCTATAACAGCAAGTGCGGGCTGTATTTTAGCAATAGTGCAGAAAGCATGAGAAAAAGCTTGCCATGTGCAGTGGTTCTTCAAAATTGTCAAAACATACTTGCAATAATTTGACAATTGTCAATAATAACGACCAGTTGCCTTTTAAAAAAGGTTCCCAGGAAATACCCCGAGCCTTGTCAGAGGCTAAAGTAGCTAGTGAAGTTAGCCGGCTAGCTTAACTAGCTAGCTCCACTCAACCACTTAAAAGTCCGTTTACTTTCTCTCTACCTTCAAGTCAACAATTTCCGACCCAAAACAGTGGTCTTGATATATCGTCCATTTATAGCCTATCCGGGCAAATGTGTTAACTGTTAGTATAGGGGGCGATACAGCTGCTAGCTTCCTTCCTGGCTACTTATCTTGTGTTGTGCTCGGTGTGGCTAACCTCGTTTAGCTTCGCTAACTTTTAACGCTCGCGTATCTAACGGTTGCTATTGGTGTGTGACACTTATATCCAAGAAACAGAAGCAACTACCAAAGCCGTTGGTTTGTCCGGGTACTTACATAGAGCAGGTTGAACATTGAAATCCCGTGGCTATCCAAGAGAACGTGGAGGGAGAGCAGAAAATGCTGATAGTAAAGGTCGCCTTTTTGTTCTTCTTCAATGTGGCAGCGAGCAGCTTGAAAATCTCGTCGTTCGATTTGGAATTGAGCTGCCGGGGTGGAGCTTCGTCTCCTCAGTTTGTCTCGATGCCATCGTGTGGAGGGATGTCGCGCTGTGATTTGCTAGTTGGTTGCCAGGGAGGATACTGTATCAAAACTACCCCTTGGACAGCAGTCAATTAAATTATGCATTCGACAGAGGTGGTTTGTTTTCCTGCACAATATTCTTATTTCTCCCTGATAGAGTTGAAGAGGTGTTTATGTATTACATTTTGTAATTGTTATTGTTATTGTCGACAACGGGGGTGGCTGGCAACCAACTATCCAATCACGACACGACCACCCCTCCGGGCGATGTGATTTTGACTCTGGGGGGAGTTTCCGCGGTCGGTTTTGCTCGAGCGTCACTGCAACGCAAGGAGCGTGGTTGGTGACACGCGGGTCATCGCAATGACGACAGTCTTCAAAATGACCACCACGAGTTGTTTTGCAACAAAAGATGAAAGATTTGCGATACTAAGTGGGAGTGGCCCTCATTAATAATGAATGACTTTACAATATGAGCACATTTCCCTTGAATAAAATGGCATGATGTGTGTTCTTGTGTTGTGTGGTGCGTGGGTGGCTGATTTTGCGTCCTTCATCCTGATTACATAATCTTTCTAAAGATACATCTATTTTACTTGACTGCTGGTCTCAATATAATGATTTTGATTGATTTATTAACAGTTTGCAGAATTACAGTACATTTCAAGTAGGCCTACAACTCAATACAAGTAAACAACTGTTAACTGTGAGTGGACGACACCATAAAGCATTACACTTGATAATAACGCAAGCATGTCAATAATTCTTATTTGTTTCGTTGGAGTCTGGCATGAATATGCACTTAAGCTAACGTATATAGCCTAAGTTATATATCAACTAGGCTTTATTAAGTTAAGTAAATTCTACAAAAGCATGCACGTGAACAGAAATAACAATGGCCAACCGCAATGCCTAAAATATAACCTAACTCCCTCTAGTGTCCATTGTGTCACTTGCACACTCAAACAAGCATTTACTGCCTGAATCATAACACTTCCAATTTCGATGTGTGCTTACAACACAGATATAGACCTACTTAAAGGACAACTTTAGTTTTTTCCCCAACCAGGTTCATGTTTTAGGTTGTTATTAGAGAAAGTAAAAGATGAGTGTTGTTATTATTATTATGTTTTCATTTGCTGTTTGCTTATTTTAGCAATTTTAGCTATTTCTGACAGGGGGCGGCGGGGGCATTCGAGCATGGGGCTAAATATGTATTTTTATTTACAACATTTTATAAGCGATTTATTTTTGTATTATTTAGACCTCGTAAAATTACAAACTGGCCACAAAAGATCATGGGATCTATTGAATGTGAAGGGGGAGGTGACAAACTGACATTGTGCCTACGACACACAGTATGGCATCTCCCCATGGCTACTCTACCGTCACATATATATTTTTTTAAATACATATGTAGCCCCATGTTTGAGTAAATGAGTGTGTGTGTGTGTGTGTGTGTGTGTGTGTGTGTGTGTGTGTGTGTGTGTGTGTGTGTGTGTGTGTGTGTGTGTGTGTGTGTGTGTGTGTGTGTTAACTGGCTACAATGCTGTTGAGGGGACCCAGCTGAACCATTTTAACCACCCAAGTTACCCCATGGGCTCATGCAAGGCAGTCTGGGTCCCCACTTAGTTCCTCTAATCACATTGTGTATAGAGCGTCGCAGTCCCGCCTCCTACCCTGGACCAGGAAATGATTCCCAATGCATTTTTCCCATAGACATTTCTTAAAGTATTTATTTAAAGACGGTTACGCCGCGGACAAAGCCAACTCGAGTCGTGACAACTCATGACAACACAAACAATATTTTGGACCAAACAAATAATTACAAAGAAGAAAAACAACAAAAAAAGTGTTGTAACCTGCCGTTTTTTTCTTCTTACTAATTATTTTTTTCTGCCCCAAAAATTGTGTTTGTTGTCATGATTTGTCACGACTCGAGTTGGCTTTGTCCGCGGCGTAAACGTCTTTAAATAAATACTTTCCGAAATGTCTATGAGGAAAATGAACAGAGAATCATTTCCTGGTCCAGGGTAGGAGGCGGGACTGCGACGCTCTATAGGCAAACATTGTGTGGATGATACCATCCCCTACCTGCTCCACACAGAGCCTATACACTGCAACCTTTTTCACATTAAGGGCCATGTTTGCATTTTCATGATAGTCAGTGTCCCATTACTCCATATATATAATTATGACACCACATCCAAATTAAATATTCCCATGTCCATAGGTGAAGAGGTCGCACACACCAAGAATATATTTCTAAGGTTGTTATGTGTATCCTATGGACAATCGACAACTTTCTTGTGACCTCTGATGTATGGTGCATATGGTGCACCAGCTTAAATCAACATTGTAGAATAGGTGAAGAGGTCGCACACATCAAAATAATATACTTTCAAAAGGTTTAGGAATAAACCTTTTGAAAGTATATTCTTTTGATGTGTGCGACTATTTTCTTTCACATCAGGATGCATTAAACTGAGAGCAATAACCTCACCTATCTCCCAGACTCCATCCCCAGTCATGAGTTTGAATGAATGTGCAATTGTGTGCAGGAGGTGAGTTGTGACTGAGTAGACTTAATTTAACTGACTAAACCTTTTTGGAATATTTAACTTTAAAAGAAAAAATGTCTCTGTCTCACACTTAGGCTATGCCAGTGTGCCAATGATCACCCTCCCCTGTGCCAATGTTGGCACCCGTGCCTAAGGTTGCCTACCCCTGTACACTGTTCTGTTCTGTTCTGTTCTGTTCTGTTCTGTTCTTTGGGATTATACGAACTCCTCCTTTGACTGTGGCACTGTCTGTTCTTTTGGATGACTAAGGTGACTGTGGAGGTCGAGTGGCACCGGTTCTTCACTGGCTTCATGTCGATGTGTCCTTCCTTGAGCAAGACAATTCAGCGGCGCCGGGCCACCTAACTGCTCCCGATGACAGTGGCATCTTGAAAGGTTGCCTCCACCGTGTGTGTGACTGTGTGTGTGTGTGTGTGTGTGTGTGTGTGTGTGTGTGTGTGTGTGTGTGTGTGTGTGTGTGCGTGCGTGCGTGCGTGCGTGCGTGCGTGCGTGCGTGCGTGCGTGCGTGCGTGCGTGCGTGCGTGCGTGCGTGTGAATGTAACACACATAAAGCACTTTGCATAACAATTAACATTATATAAATGCAGACCATTTTGAACCAAGATTCACAGTGTTGATAGCATGTTGATAGCATACATAATACCCAGATATTCACTGATGAAGCCTATGACACTGTACAAACAATTATATTGATAGTGGCTTTTGACTCTCTGTCTTACCTGTTCCTGTGTTCCAATTTTTTTTTTTACACTAAATTTCTATCCCATGATTTTGGTAATCCATTTTCTTTCCCCACCCAATGTCAATTGTCGACTCTAGTGTAATCCTGGGCGTTACACTCCCTCTGTCAACCTCCCAGGTTGAACCTGACAGATTCACTACAGAATCTACAGAAGTATGATGCTTTTATGATCCCGTTAATATTAACCTTCCAGCAATATTTTAAAAAGATGCATCATTATCAGTCCTCATGAGAGGATTATTAAGGCTAATTTTCAATCTGATGGCGGTTATTTGCACCTATAGGGAGAGCAACGGAGTGAACGGACTGACCTCATGTGTCCTTCAATGCCTGAGGAGTCTGCTTCTTTTCACCTGACAGGGGGGAGTTTCCCCGGTTGGATATAGCGCATGGAAGGGACACGTTATTCCAACCAGTTCCTTTCCCCTCCCTCAGGTGCCCCGGCTGGCCAGGCAGGAGGCAGTTTAGAGACCAGGATTACTGCATGTTTTTTGTGAGGGTACCTTCTGTACCATAGGCCTGGACACGGAGAGAACATACACACACAACACACTTATGGCTGTTGCCACTATGACACTTGCAATTGTCCAGGGATCAATAAAGGTCTTATCTTATCTTATAGATAAGAAGCACACAAAGGAAACATAAGAAAAAAGATTAGAGACGGATGTACAAGAAAGTATTTATTGATGTGGTATCAATACAATCAAGTACTGTAGATTTTGTATAAGCAGACAAAACATTTTCAATTAAAAAGAGTGCATTTAATACCCAAATTCTATTGCATAGAGTGCACGCAATAGCCATGTATAAGACAAAATCCTATAAGTTGATACATTGTACATTACACAAAAAAAAGTCCACAAATAATCCTTCACAAACAATGCTAGAATGCTAACTACATAACTGTAAATGCTTTTAACTCAGCAATGGTGTTAAATATCATTTATACGTTCTAGGCTTCGGTGGTCGGTTTTGGCATTCCTATTAAATTATCACAAATGTATAAATACTTCATTAATTTCATGTGCAAATGGGAATGGCCGTTTGTATTTATCGAAAACTAAAACAAACAAATATCCCTTAAGAACCGAAGCAAGATTTTTTAATATATATATTTTTCTTCATTTCTTTTTTTTGTCCAGAAAAATAGAAAACAAGTCAAAGCAAATTTGTGATTGAGACAGTACATGGATCTTACTGACACTTGTTAAATGATTTGCACAAATGGCAAACTCTGCAAGCAAGTGACATTGTCTATAAAACATGAAGGACATAGAGAGTAATAGCCACATGTAACTTAAATCGGCATTTCAAATGTCTAATAGGAGACAACCAAACGATAAAAAACATACAAACAAAAATGCAACATACAGAACACAAAAGAAAGCCTTGAAATGTCTAGCAGACTCACACAAAATAAGGATAGAGAAACTGATTTTGGGGTATAGGTTTATGTAAAATAAAAAAAACAAAAAAAAAGATAGGGCAAGAGTGAGTGCATTCTTTGCATTATCTCAATGCAAAATACTGCTTTTCCAAAGTGAGTCAGGATGGTGTCATTGGTATAAAAATCAGAGGTTGCTAAATTGCCATTAATGCATATAAATTAAATCTAATGCATTCATTCCAATTGAACATATTGCTGATTGGCTTGTATATTGACGTTCCATCATTAAGGCATAAGGTAGTTCTAAATTCAGTGTGAATGAGACCATGCAGGTAGCATTAACTAGGCCTATAGTCAATGTGCACAGACCATGCAATACCACTTCCTCTTTGGAATCATTTTTGGACATATGCACATGAAGCTACATAGACAGTATTATGCCTAATGTATGCTCCGTCGTACGGTAAGTATAAATCAGTCTTTATGACCTCCGCATTTTCAACCTGAAACCCCTTCCATCAGTGTTAATGCTGATCTCTCCCCTAACTTTCTCTGACACTGCAGCCCTTGTCAACAGATATCTATGCAACAATGTTGTATGTGATCATACTGTTTTTTGAGTTTTGTTTCATAACTTGGTACAGCACAGAATTATTGCACAACAATATGACACTCATACAAAAAATAAAAATATAATAAAAAACAAAACCTTGCTCAGTGTCGGTCAGAATTTCATGTAATGTCTTGTCCTGTGTAATGCAGTTGTTTCATTATCTTGTTTAAATCCTCTACTTATGACATGCACATATCTCACCTATTTCATAACTTTGCATTACCTTGCGAAGGCACCTTTAGTGTGTTTAATGTAAATCCATATGTGTTCTTCCTCTAAACCCAAAGTGTGGCCAATGCATAATTGAAGTCATGTCTGTTGTGGAACATTAACCGGAATGTAAGTGTTCAAGATTTTGGAACAGCAAGTTTATCATTATCCTTGCTGAACCTTTCACGACCTGAATGCCAGGGGTTCAATGTAACATAAATACATACACACATGCATGGCCCGAATGCCAGGGCGACAATGTGACACAAGCGCGCGCGCGTACACACACACACACACACACACACACACACACACACACACACACACACACACACACACACACACACACACACACACACACACACACACACACACACACACACACACACACACACACACACACACACACACACACACACACACACACACACACACACACACACACACACACACACACACACACACACAGCCTGAATGCAAAGAGAGCAATGTGACTGACACGCACATGTGCGCACGCATGCACGCACGCACGCACGCACGTATGTACATACGTGCACACACACACACACACACACACACACACACACACACACACACACACA
Source organism: Electrona antarctica (assembly GCF_951216825.1). Classification (NCBI taxonomy): domain Eukaryota; kingdom Metazoa; phylum Chordata; class Actinopteri; order Myctophiformes; family Myctophidae; genus Electrona; species Electrona antarctica. The sequence continues at coordinate 29,321,871 of NC_136796.1, read as the reverse complement.
CACACACACACACACACACACACACACACACACACACACACACACACACACACACACACACACACACACAGTAACAGGTAGAAAAGGATACTTATAGAACATACAAGTACATGAATTCACACAGTATTTATCTCACTCAAATTCCTCACCCAGAAGCAATGAGTAAACCGCTCTCACCTCTGTGCCACGTCCTAGCAGGGGCATGTAAACTGTTATGCAACCTGAACCTATATATATTTCACAACCTGGGCCTCAGTCAGTCCCCTGACTTATTCATGGGAAAAATGTACATCAATTCTCAATTCCTACTGCTTAATTTGATACTTTGCGATGTTCCATCACTTGACAACTGCCAATATTCAAGCAGGGGTGGCTTAAGTTAGGTTCTTCCCTCAAAATTCTTAAAGGACAACTTAGGTTTTTTTCAATCAAGGTTCATGTTAGGTTGTTATTAGAGAAAGTAAAATATGAGTGTTAAAGATGGAGTGCCGAGATTTTTTTCCCACCTTAAAACATGATCATCAGATATTATTATTATATAATATATAAGGAGGAAAAACTTTTTCAAAATAGTGTACACTATTTGTAAAAAGTGGCCAGTGGCCACGGGATCTATTGAATGTGAACGGGGATGCCAATGCCATACTGTGTTCCATAGGCTCAATTTGTCAGTTTGTCACCTCCCCCTTCACATTCAATAGATCCCATGATCTTTTGTGGCCAGATTACATTTCCTGCATGGGGTCTAGTAGGACTTTAGTAAGAAAAAAAGAAGAAGACATATTTAGCCACTTGTTCGAATGCCCCCTGTCAAAAATGGCTAAAATCCCTAAAACGAAAGAAAGCAGCAAATGAAAATAAATAAATAAATAACACTCATCTATTACTTTCTCTAATAACAACCTAAAACAAGAACCTTTGTTGAAAAAAAAAACAAAGTTGCCCTTAAGAGCGGCACTTAAATTGAGATAAACTTGGACCAATTGAACAAAAGATAGAACAAGGTGACTATTTCTTCTACATTTCCCATTTCACTCTAAACCAGCTTGTGGTGTCTTCCTAATTACAGTAGTATGTGGTTAGAGTGGGGCTTTCTAACTGACCAAATTCACATGGTGGCCATATTACCTCATACTTGAGGTGGGGTTTCCCAGCACCCTGAGTATGACTTAAGCCAAATTCCAATACCCCAAATCTCGGCAACTCGCTCACTCACACTTGCTCACTCCAATTTCACAGTAACACGGCCATGCTGGAGTGACCGAGTGTGAGTGAGCGAGTGGCCGAGATTTTGGGTATTGGAATTTGGCTTTAAGCTCAAAATAGCTGGCATGTGATTATGCTCAATGTGTGCCATAACAATACAGACTGTTCACATGGTATGGTGTGTGTATGTAAATAACAGGGTGTCCTTGATTTCTTGGTTAGCCCATTTAGTTCTGAGGATGATTCTACAAATGTCTTCTAAATCCTGACAGTTTTCTGAAAAACCTATGTTTCTATGTCAGTGGTTCTCAAACATTTGTGTTTGTCAAGGACCCCCAAATTTATATGTAATTGGCCACTGACTCCCATTTGAAAATATGTTGTTCCATGGACCTCCCAGAAGCAAAGATTTGAGTTTAAAACGTTTGCTGTGGAAGAATTTATATTCAAAGATTTGCGCCACATTTTCACGATTTTTCAAAAAATATCAGATCTACAAGCTCGTAGAGCGGCACTCGGAAAAGGGTTCCCGCGGAGAATGGGTTAGTATAGCGAGCGGTGACATGGTTACAGTTCAGGGCCATCACCGTGACGTGATTTGCAATATGATTTGCAATATAGCGGGCCATCCATCCACTAAAACTCAGGCCAACATTAACCATTTGCAGACATCTGTATTTATTTTTCCTATAACTGTACTTTATGAATACATACCTCAATCCATGTTATACTTAAAAACAACAACAACAACAACACAATAATGCTGTGTTGGTGCATTATGCTGGTTTTTGATGGCTTTTACGGGAACTGGACTGTGCAAACGCATTACTTAAAATGATTGGCTTTGAAATACAGAAAGTAGAAGCCTATACAGAAACCAGCACCCAACGGCCACTAACTCCATCAGATCATGATGCCTAGTGCTGTTTAAATGTCAACATACTGAATGTTTAACTCAATAAAGGTTTTTCTCAGTATATTTCATAATATCACTGTGTTGTTTACTTGCCTACATCGGTCTTTCCCAATTTAAATAAGGATGTGTGTGTGTGTGTGTGTGTGTGTGTGTGTGTGTGTGTGTGTGTGTGTGTGTGTGTGTGTGTGTGTGTGTGTGTGTGTGTGTGTGTGTGTGTGTGTGTGTGTGTGTGTGTGAGAGAGAGAGAGAGACTTCTGTGAGTTCGATGAAGTGACTGCGGCCTGGAGGAGAGATGTACTGTACCTCCCAGGGTGTAGAGATGTCATCCTACTGGTGTCAGGACATAATTGGCAGGATGTGCAGTCACACGGGAAGGTTTGTTACTTACACATTGCAAAGTAAGGCACTCAAATATTTGAATCCAATAAACAACAACAAGGATGACAAGGACAAAATAATAAAAAATAAAATTATAATAATTATAATAATATAGGCTAAAAACAACAACAAAAAACAACACTTGAAAGACGTCGAAACGCAGAAAACAGCATGAAGTATCCTTCCCCTGCCTTTAAACATGTTCCATCTTTCTTTCACAAAGTTTTTTTTTTCTTCTGTTTTTACTTTTCATTGATGTTATTGAGGGTGATGCTGATGAGGATGCTGGCAATAATATGGATAACTTTATGGGTGTTTTGTTGCTAATATGGCTGCAGGTATTTCAGGTTTTGGGCCATAATGAGGCGCCAGCACAGGAACACGTGAATGAGAAGACAGGGTTATGTAGGACAGAGCAGGAATCCTGAAAAGGACGAGTGGATGTACTCTGTGGAATAGAGGCCGTTGGCCTGATCCGAGGGCATCTGGACCCATACTTGGTCACTCTCCTTCAGCTCCAGCACAGCACTACCCGAGGCCTGGTCCATGTAGCCCTTCTTGTACTCGTCATAGGTGTAAGTGGCCGGCACATTGTTCTTGTACAGTGCCACCCACAAGCTGGTTCCCTTTACGTGCATGTGGTAGGCAAAGTAGTAGACACCAGACATCGGAGCCGTAAACATTCCGGTGGCTGTGCTGTAGGCATTTTGCCCATTGTACAGGGTCCTGTCAAACTTGATGGGCATGCCAGATGGAGGGAAGGGCGTGGAGAGGATAGCAGTGAAGGCTGGTGCAACTGAGGCGGAGAGCGCACCGTGACTGTATACCGGCCTCTTCCTGTCGCCCGGCACCTCATCCCCTTCCAGCTGTGAATCGGTTGGCCCTGCCACAACTGTATGGCCGTTTCCTGGTTGACCTGGTGGCCCTGGGGGGCCAGGCGTTCCAGGGGTGCCGTTAAGCCCGGCGCTTCCTGGCTTCCCTGGAGGACCCTGTGGACCTGAAAGCCCCTTCTCCCCCACCTTACCCAGCCCTATAGGCCCTGAGATTCCGGGTTCACCCTTTAGACCAGGAACACCCTGTGGCCCCATGGGACCTAGAGGACCCTGGAGGCCAGGGATACCTGACTGGCCCCTGGGTCCAGGGCCCCCCAGAAACCCTGTCTCACCTTTAGGCCCTGGAGCACCTGTCAAACCTGGATTACCAGGTAGGCCAACCTGGCCTCCCTCACCTTTGGGGCCAGGTTTTCCAATAGCCCCATTAGGACCGGGGAGACCCTTGTCCCCCGGGAGACCAGGTTTTCCAGAGAGACCACTGGGGCCTTGGTCACCTCTAAGTCCAGGCAGACCCGGAGGCCCCTGTAGGCCCAAATCACCTTTAATTCCAGGCAATCCATGTTTTCCTGGGAGCCCCATGGGGCCTTGAAGTCCTGGAGGTCCTGACTGTCCATCAAGTCCTACTTCTCCCATTGGACCTTCCATTCCAGGTTCTCCTTTGTCCCCAGGAAGTCCGGGTAACCCAGGATGGCCCTTGTCTCCCTTCGGTCCCATCAGACCCGGCTTACCATAGCCAGGAGCCCCAGGAAACCCAGGAGATCCCCTGGTCCCCGCCTCACCCTTTGGACCAACTGGACCTGGTCCTCCTGGTAAACCATCTAGACCAGGCTTCCCTAGCCCAGGCGGGCCTGGCAGACCCTGCAGACCCGGCCCTCCGGCCTCTCCTGGTTCTCCTGGTGCTCCTGGGAGCCCCTGATCACCTTTGTGGCCAGGCTGCCCACCCAATCCGTTTGGTCCTGGTTTGCCAATACCTGGAGGTCCAGGTATTCCTGGACTGCCCTTCAATCCTGCAGGGCCCCTTATACCTGGAAGACCTGGCTTCCCCATTCCATTCTCGCCCCTGAGCCCACGATCACCTGGATTGCCAGGGCCGCCCTTTAATCCTGGTTCTCCACGGGAACCAGGAGGACCCCTGATGCCAGGGAGCCCAGGTTTCCCATTCAGAGACAGGCCAGCGGGGCCAGGGAGCCCCGGTTGGCCCGGAAGACCTCTGGGCCCTGGTTCACCACGAGGACCAACTTCGCCATTCATCCCTGGCATCCCCTTTAGCCCAATCTTTCCTGGGAGACCTGGAAGTCCCGGCTTCCCCATTCCTGGAAAACCTGGAGGTCCCTGGGGACCCAGCTGACCATTGAGACCCGGTTTCCCCAATCCAGGTTTCCCTGGAAGTCCTGCTGGCCCAGGTGGTCCTCTTGGCCCAGGTTTTCCCTGGGGGCCTGGCTCTCCTTTCACATCCATCATGGGTGGCATATCTACAAAGAGACAGGAATGATCTACTATTAGTCCAGAAATTGAATGAGATTTGTTCAATATACCGAAAAGGATACAGCTAGCAATTCATAATAATAGCTATCTCTAAATAATGGACGATTCAGTCTGAATCGGTTCTCAAATTTGCGGTTTTCCTGTTCCTGGGTTGAAAAGAAAAATGTGGCGGAACTCACATTTGCTCACCCAGTACGTTGGTCCGGCATGACGTGTGTGTATGTTATTATTATTATTTGAATTTTGTTTATCAATGGGGCGTGGCTTCACTGTTCTTATAGGGTCTGAACAAGCCCCCAGGCCATCAAAGAAACGTTGTTTTGACCAAAAATGCCATCTGGGACAAGGAATAGGACATACAGGCGATTGAAAGAAACAGATAGAATGGATTATTATGGCTAGGACAATCAAAGATGGGCGATCCATTGTCATGACAACAACAGGTTTGATGGAGCGAAAGCGCTATAAAAGCGCAATTGCCATTGATCAACGGCAATGGCGGTAAGCGTAGTATTAAATAATAGGCTTCAATTGACCTAGATCTATGGCAATGGCGCGGAAACGGTTAACTCGCTCAAATCTTGACAGATTTACAATCGGTTTGGTTTATTACAAACGTTATCCATGTGGCTATGATTAAAGTTGTTTTTATTATGAAAGTCCCTTGTAAGTATGCTGACATCTCTGACGTTCATAACAAACCAAACTATTTGAAAACTAGATAAAGTGCCCCTCGGGGCACAGGTCTCCACCAGGGCAGGTCAGGTTGTGGCCTCCTCATAGGCATCCGTCCGTCAGTGATGACGATGGGTTGCGCCTGAGTGGTCAGGATTTCTTGCAGCGGCGGCTGTGGCTAGACAGCCCCGCTCCGGAGTGGTAGTCTTTAGTTGGATGGCAATTGGATGATTTGAGGCATTTTGTTCCAAATCCAGCTGTTGGTGGCGCTATAACAGGCCAATGTAAAAAGGGTGGGATATATTCCTTAGACTAGTAGAAAGTCTGTGAAAGATTTCACGTAAATTGCACGCTGCTTTCATGATTTGAGGCATTTTGTTCAAAACGGGCCAATCCTGCAAATTACACCACAATATATGCCACTTCTTTTAGTATTAAAGTGAGGCTTTCTGTTTCACAAGTCAAATTGAAAATGTTTACTTTCTGACATAGCTTGTATGTGTGTCTGCAAAGTCCAAGTAATGTTTTGTACTATGAAAGTCAGTGGACAGGATTAGCCAGCCTGAGTAATCATCCCACATGTAGTCTACTGTACATTGTCTCCCTATTATTCCTCCACCAGAATAGCTGTCAGGGACATGCACACATAGACATCAAAGAGGGCTTCAGCCCCTGCCCCTTTTCCCCGTCTGTAAAACAACTGCCCTCTCCAGACCATGAATGCAGCATTTACTATGGTGAAAATAATGCAAATGCCACTGCCTTTCCATGCCACGCCGGAAGGCAGCATTCCGGAGAATTGCTTTTTTCCTGAAGTTGAACGCAGCATTTTGCGTTGAACAAATTTGTTTCTAAATCCATGTCGTACACCGCATCTCCACTAGATCTACAACTACAAGCTCTCGACGCGACGCGCTGCGACGCGTTGTACCCTCTTACTGTTGTACCCTCTTACTGTTGTACCCTCTTACTGTTGTACCCTCTTACTGTTGTACCCTCTTACTGTTGTACCCCCTTACTGTTGTACCCTCTTACTGTTGTACCCCCTTACTGTTGTACCCTCTTACTGTTGTACCCTCTTACTGTTGTACCCTCTTACTGTTGTACCCTCTTACTGGATTTCAGCCCCTGCCTCTCTAACAGTCTCTGCACGTCCCTGATAGCTGTATAGTAGAAATCACCACCATTTTTCAGTAGCACAACAGGTACAAAATGAGATGTAGCCAAGACAAATGTTTGACCTTTAAAGGAATGCGTACAGAGAACAGTGTCTGCCAGTGCTGACCAAATTGAGTTTTGTTATTCTATAACTAATGCCTATAGGCATCATTCTGTATGATGTTACATTCAGAATGATGCCTATAGGCTTTAGATATGGAATGACAAAATCAATTTGGTAAGCAGACATCAGCGTTGCGTTGCGTTGCGTTGTGTAACTTGTGTTGTGGCGACCGCAGGTCGCATTTACTATGACATTGTACATTTTTGTCCGTCAGTCAGTCACTCAAAATCCCCATACATGGCCCGGACGGTTAGCTCAACCGTCTGGGCACCTAGGCTGCCAAGCCAGCTGGACTGCGTGCCGTGGGTTCGACTACCGAGCCCGACGGCCTTTGCCGTGTGTCACTCCCCATCTCTCTCCCCCTTTCCTGTCAAATTACTGTACCCTATCAATAAAGGCAAAAAACGCCCAAAAAAGATCTTAAAAAAAAATCCCCATACATGGGAAAGCCCCCATATATGGTGACCATGTCTCGTAGAGATCCCTGACGTCATTGTAAATGCAACCTGCTGTCGCAATTAAGCCCATATGTGGAGATCCATGATCATCATCAATATTGGCCAGCAACTCTACATCTGACCTCAAACCCTCTGATCTCCATATATGGATATATGTCAGAATCTGTTCTGACATTCCATATGTTGGTCCTTCCCCATCCATCCTTCCTCTTCGATGTCTCCCTTTTGAGTCTGACTGATACCTGTCCATTCAAACTCTAGACAGGCCTGCCCCAAAGTTATTAGTGCAGCCGCGCCCATCAGCCGGCGAAAACTAGAGTTCTCAACAGGCCCAAAAATTAAGGCCCGGCCCTACCTGGGCCCTCATCAAACCCTGTACACTCAAGAGACTACCCCCACTGCCACCCTTAGATCTTCATACATGGAGCTGACCTGTTCTGACATTCCATATGTTGATCCGACTGTCCACTTCTCGCCCTCAGACGTCTTACGATGCTATGCTATGCTATGCTATGCTATGCTATGCTATGCTATGCTATGCACTAATAAACAGAGGGAAAAAGGCTCCCAACGCCACTTGAAAGCACAAGTATGAAACTTAATTGCTTGGACCACGCCACTCTGACTCAGACATAACCATAAACAAACATATAGACAAGACCACGACCACGTTATAGTTGTCAGGAAACACCGATCCGACTGATATGTCCATATATAGGCATATACTGTATGGATCTCCAGTTGTCCAGAACCGCTGATCCAATCGATGGATCGGATGACTCAGACATATCGGTTGGATCGGCGGTGCAATGTACTGTCTGCGAGCCGGGAAAACGGAAGTGGATGAATAGTAATCTGCCCAATTCCTGTGGCCACATGGTGGCAGTTAATGAGTGGGAACCGTTGGGAACCGGAAGGTTCCCAGTTCGTTCCCGGGCTCCCCCAAAGTTATAGTGTTGAAGTGTCCTTGAGCAAGACGCTGAAGCCCTAATAATTGCTCCCGATGAGCAGGCTGGTGCCTTGCATCGGGTTTCCTCCGCCATCGGTGTATGAATGTGTGTGTGCACGAGTGAATGTAATGCACAATCATTGTAAAGCGCCATTCAAGACATAGTCAACAGCAGTACACTTAAAATGTGTGGAAATGGTAATTTAATGGTAATTGGTATGACTCATATAGACCACACAGAAACTGCCATGTTCTGAATTTACCCAAGCATGAAATGAATGAAGCACAAAACTGCACAATTGGCCCTCATTCGCATAAGATGGCCCAATTGCTATAGAGAAGTCCACACTAATTATCCATAATGTATAAATGATGGATAAGGGGGCCTTTTCGTGGAGGGGTCAGAATACAATTTGGACTTAATCGTCCTATAACGTTAGCATGCTGAAATACAAGACATCATTCTTGCATTAATGAAACAATAAATACGAAGTTTGAAAACATGTTTGAAATTCCCAAGCCTGCCTGATGAATGATGATGTTATTGGTAGTAGACGCCATGCAGCAGTGCCATCTTATAAGTAAGTCCAATATCCATACTATAGTGCTGTAAGGCCGAATGAAAGCCTTAAGATCTTCCTTATTGAACCTTCGCTAAAAGCTACATTTGTTGTTTTTCAACTCAGGCCATGTCAATGAAAATTCAGACTGAGTGTCAGGCTAAAGTCATTGTGCATTATGATAGATATAGATATGTAGGCCAACAGCAAATACCTAAATATTTTTGAGCAAGTTACTCTGACCGAAAAGGATGTTGTTGAATGAGTCGCACATCAGCATTCATGAGTCATGAACTATTTAAAATTATAGGCTAGGTTTCTTGTATATCTACAAATTTAAATTTGCTGACTGAGGAAAAACCACGCCTCTGAAGATATCATGTAATCTTCATCACTTTTAGAGGTTGTATTGTATAATTTCAGTAATTCTGGATGTTTGCAATGCTGAATCAGTGCAAAATAACTCACACTACATAATGGATATAATTATACATAATTATAATACATTTTCAAAGATGAACAAAAATGCAAAGCAATCAATACAGTATGTGGTATCTTGTGATGACTGTGGTCCCGGGAAAGCCTGACAGGAATTAAAATTAAGGCTGCTCGGGTTAAAATTAGGATCCATGCCCAAACAATTATTTGCATGACGAGCATGCTGACATCAGCAGCATCAACTGCAGGCTTATCATACTACAAGGAGCACGTCACCCATTTTCCACCAATCTTCATATAATTGGTCCTTACTAATCAAATCAAATCAACCTTTATTTACATTGACCAAAGTGCTTCACAGGAAAAATAAATAAAATTAAAGCAAATTACATCAAGCAGAACAAGAAACATAGCATATGAACAAACATGAGACACAATAGGAATACGTAAATAAATTAAACTAAAAGCCAGGGAGAAAAGGTGTGTTTTAAGTATAGGGACTAAAAGATCTCAATGGATTGAGCAGCTCTAATAGCTCTGGGGCCGCTCTGGGGCCGCCACCGCAAAAGCGCGGTCACCTCTTGTTCTGAGTCAGCAGTGACTGGTGCCAATGAGAGATTTAAAAGTAAAAAATAGGAGCTTAAAATCAATTCTTTGTGATATCAATTTAGGACAGTGTGATGTGGTCAAACGTTTTGGTACCGGTGAGGACTCTGAGGAGGTGGGCAGCAGCATTTTGGACTATTTGGAGTGGTTACACTAGTCCAGCCTTGAGGAGATGAAGGAATGGATAACTGTTTCAGGGGAGGTATAATAGGGTTTAACCTTGGTCAGCAAGCGTAAAGTGATAAAAGCTTGTTTTAACAAAAGAGCTTATGTGCTTGTCAAATTTGAAATGATTATGGAAAATAACACCAAGATCTTTAGCACTATACAAAAACACCTTGAAGACCCTAACAGGAGTCCTTGTACAAGGTTTCTTCGACTGCATGCACCTCTTGGTACCACAGCACCTCAAAGGCACTCCAGACTTCCCAAAACAAACTGGTAAGGCTACTACTTGGCCTCACTCCCCGAACCCACCTCACCCCTGCCCATTTTGACAGGCTGGAATGGCTTAGGGTTGATGACAGATAGGCTACAGCATCTTGCAATGGGTCTGGTCCACAAGATTCGCTACACCACCAAGATACCCATGTACCTGTCTAAATACTTCCTTAGGGCGCGTTCGGAAATAGCGCACTGAGCGCACTGTGCAATGCAAACTAATAGGTGAGTGCGCTCCCGGTGTGCATTTCCGAACGCACCCACAACACCAGAGGGAGTTCAACAAACCATGTGCAACCCAGATTTGGCACAAACAAGGGACTAAATTAATTTCACTCCTATGCCACCAAAATGTGGAATGCCCTACCAACAGCCATTAAGACATGTGAATCCCTTGACTCCTTCAAAACCACTCTCAAAGGGCACCTACGGACGGCTGCAATTCAAAACTGGCCCCCGTAAAGAGTTCCCACCCCTTTTTCCCATGACTGTATATGATGATGATTGATTCCTTACTTTTACAGTTTACATAAACAACGACAATAAATTACATAATACATGAATACTAAACTAACTAATACACCAAAGATTCTTATGCGTTTTTTGATGATGATTTTACCGTTTTTGTAGAGTATATAGTGTATATTTGTACGTCTCTAAATGTTCTGATGAATTGCAACCCTGTTCGTAAACAATTAAGTGTAATGCTCATGGTGTCGTCCACAGTAACAGTTTTAGTATTGAGTTGTGCTTTCGTTTGAAATGTACCTATTCTGCATACTGTTAATCAATCAATCAATCAACCAGACAGTGGCCTTGTGGTTAGAGTGTCCGCCATGAAACTGGGAGGTCGGGGGTTTGATCCCCGGCCGGGTCATACCAAAGACTGTAAAAATGGGACCCAATGCCTCCCTGCTTGGCACTCAGCATCAATCGGTTGGATTGGGGGTCAAATCAACTAATGATTCCCGAGCGTGGCGCACGCTGCGGCTCACGCTGCGGCTCACGCTGCGGCTCACGCTGCGGCTCACGCTGCGGCTCACACTGCGGCTCACGCTGCAGCTCACGCTGCAGCTCACGCTGCGGCTCACCGCTCCAAGAGATGGGTCAAATGCAGAGAACAAATTTCACTGTGGTAACGTGTGTGACTAATCGTACGACTTTGACTTCAATCAATCAATACAGCGTCACTGTCAGTCTATCCAAAACTGTTACTTCTCAGGAAAAATGTAATAAAAATAAAGAGAATAAAATGACCTGTGTTTAGTCACAAGCTCTTCTTAATACTTTCCATTGGTTAAATATTTATGAAACCCACACGCACAATTATAAAAAAAAAAAAAAAAAACAGCGGAAATAGCTGAGCTTGTATTATTGCTTTGTATTATATTTGCTACCTTTGTGCAACACTGTTGCATGACAAAGTAGGGTATTGATTTATGAAAAAGAAAAACATCAAAAGTTGAGATCCAAGGTTTCTGCCCGACAGCAGTGATAATATAATAAGTCTGTGCTTACAAACACATTAATGTGGTGCATAAAGACAAATGCTGCTATTTGCAAGCAAAATTTGCAAGCAAATCTACAATTTAAAATTGTGAATAAAGAATCAAAACACATTCTGTATTCATATTAGCAGTATAACCTACAGTATATGAGCAGTGTTTTGCTTTAGTGACCATTCTGTTGTCTACTACCGGTATATGCTGCCCAACATGCAATGAGACTTTCTGACCACACTGTGGCGGTAAAAGCATGATGTTCACGTGAGCAACAAAGCCTTTCCCTTGGTGGAGTCCAAGTTTCTTTCAAAGCCACACTCAGCAATGCAACCAAACACAGCATGCCTTTAGATTATGGACGTGCACTCAGGTCAGAATCTGTGCTATCTCTCGGAGCCATTCCCAGGAATCTAAGGTTTCGGAACGCTTCACTGCACTTCCTCTGAATGTGACTTCTGGAATGTGCCTTTGTCAAACATTATTTCATGGCAACTTACTGATAATGTGTCTGTCATGAGAGGAAATTAGTTTTAAAGCAGGGGCCTCTGGGTGTGTCGTCCATGCGATGCACAAACTAAATGGAGACAAGTTTGGTAATGATGTGACTGTTTTGGTTTACATCCAGAGTTTGTGTGTGTGTGTGTGTGTGTGTGTGTGTGTGTGTGTGTGTGTGTGCGTGCGTGCGTGCGTGCGTGCGTGCGTGCGTGCATGCGTGTGTGCAGGCCTACAGTATTAGGGCCAAATTTCCCCACAAGTACAGGAGAATTTGAGAAATAAGACAAAAGTTTTGGCTTCAAAAGTATAGTAATATTATACAAACGTGTGTGTGTGTGTGTGTGTGTGTGTGTGTGTGTGTGTGTGTGTGTGTGTGTGTGTGTGTGTGTGTGTGTGTGTGTGTGTGTGTGTGTGTGTCCTCCCTCTCTCTCTCTCTCTCTCTCTCTCTCTCTCTCTCTCTCTCTCTCTCTCTCTCTACCCCTTTCTCCTCTCCCCATCCCGCACAAAACGTGAAAAACAGCAGGGTAACAGCATCCAGATGGTGGGAGGAAACAAGTGGCCATGCAGCATGGAGCTCACCATGCAGCATGGAGCTCAGTGGCCATGCAGCATGGAGCTCAGTGGCCATGCAGCATGGAGCTCAGCGGCCATGCAGCATGGAGCTCAGCATGCAGCATAGAGCTCAGCGGCCATGCAGCATGGAGCTCAGCATGCAGCATAGAGCTCAGTGGCCATGCAGCATGGAGCTCAGCATGCAGCATAGAGAGAGCTCAGTGGCCATGCAGCATGGAGCTCAGTGGCCATGCAGCATGGAGCTCAGTGGCCATGCAGCATGGAGCTCAGTGGCCATGCAGCATGGAGCTCAGTGGCCATGCAGCATGGAGCTCAGCCAAACAGCGGGCAATCAGACCTCCACCACCACCAGGCCTGTATGGTGAGAAACCTGCCAAATCCCGCCGGACCCACGGGGTACAGAGAGACACACACACACACACACACACACACACACACACACACACACACACACACACACACACACACACACACACACACACACACACACACACACACACACACACACACACACACACACACACACATACACACTCCACCGAGGTCCCCTTGACTGCCCGCAGAGAGCCAATAAACCCGCGACTTTAGCACACAAACGTATTTGTCTAGTCTCTGTTCCCTGGGCCCATGTCCATAAACACTTCTTAGACCGGGTTGTTGTGGGCAGTGGTGGAATGTATAACAAAAGTACATTCACTCATACTGTACTCAAGTACAATTTGCAGGTACTTTTACTTGTCTCGTGAAGGCTATCTATTTCTAACTATATACATGCAGCTTTTGTCCCCACACGTCTCAATATTTGCCATTGACACTGAAAGGAGAAATTAGGTCAGATGTCTGCCAAATATGACGTAAATTTGTGGCAACACAAACATTAAATGCCATTGACAATGAAGGGAAAATGTACGTCATATGTAGACGAGCAAATCGGCTAACCAATCACATAAATTCAGTTGTTCATGAGATGATGTATGATGATGTCTAATGATAAGAGCGCCCCTCACTTCACACGGGTGTGGTTTTTTTTTCTTTTCTTTTTTTTAGCTTTAGTTACTTTAGATTATTAGCACAACCCATATAGATTAACCACTATTTTAGTAAAATGAGTGCTTCTTTTTGAGTGGTGTAAACCACTCCTACAACTGGCTTTGTTAGTTTACGTGTCTGTTCGTACCAAAAAATTAGCATGGTTGCTATGGTCACCCAGTTCACACGGGTGTGATTTCATTACGTCAGACATTACGTCAGACCACAGTTGATTTATCTATATAAGACCTTACACCACTCAGTTCACACGGGTGTGATTTTTTACTTTTGTACTACTATTTTTATATTGTGGTATGTATTGCTAAGCTTTTAGAATCTGAGTTGTTGTGGGAGCGTGTTCAATGCTGCAGTGTCTTGATGTTATTTGTCTTTGTCACTGCGTTGTGTTTTCATTCTTGTCTTGCATAGCTTTGGGTGCTGAAGTTTTCCGCATCTGAACCACATCAATGTGCAGCATGGTTTGAATGAGTCGAAATGTGATCAAATTATCGGGTTATTGCCATGGGGAATACTGTACGGATTGTATACTGTCAACTGAAGAGACAAGTGTGGAGTGGTTTGATGGCATCTTTGAAACGAGTTAATAAAGTTGTCACAGATTTTTATTGTTCACGCACGCACACACACACACACACTTACCAATATAATGTCCCTTGCCCTCTCGAAATGGGGGTCCGATGGGCCCTTTCATCATGGGCTGCATGTACTTCATTTGGGGCATAGGGGGGTAGCCTCCGGCCAAAGCACGCCCCCCCAGCATCAGCAGCAAGCAGACAGGTGCCAACAGCATGGTCACTATCCTCCCAGGCTCCAGGCGTCACACACACGTACAACTAGACCAAGGACAGAGAAAAGAGCAAGAGCAGATGTTTAGAATGGCGATTCCCAACCTCTGAGCCGGGGCCCCAAGTGGGCCACAAAATAATTGTCATTACGGTTATAATATTGTTGATAATATGGTATTAATATTAAATGCTTTCGAGATCTTAGAGTGGGCTCTGATCCAGTCATCCAGAAGAGGTTTAGAAGAACTGTACACAGAGCAAGGTATTTCATGTCAAAACGTCACTTGTTGTATTCGCAGACATGTGTAACATAAATGGTAAATGGTGCATATATGGCACATTTATCCAGATTGCTTTACGAAGTGCATATCATTCACACACATATTCACACACTGATGTGCGGAGGATTACATGCAAGGCACCAACTTGCTGGGTTGGTGCCTTGCACACACAGGAGCGTGCAGAGTGTTAGAGAGGCAGGGGCTGAAATCCCGTATGAGGGCACATTTGGCCCAAAATAGCAACAAAATAGCAGATCTACAAGCTCACAACGCGCCGCGCTGCGACGCGTTGAGAGCTTGTAGATCAGCTATTTTTGGGGCTCAACCCTGCCATCTTTATCTACTGGAGATGCGGTTGTACGACATGGATTTCGAAACAAATTAGTTCAATGCAAAATGCTGCGTTGAAGTTCAGGAGACTTCGGAAAAAAAAACAATTCTCCTGAATGCAATGGTCCATTCATTCATACATTGGGAGTTGAAGCGTCGAACAGTCGACGCCAGCATCCTCACTTCCCACATTCACACACCAATGGTGGCAACCACTGGAGGCAATGCAGGGTTCAGTGTCTTGCCCAAGGACAGGAGGAGCCGGGATTCAGTGTTTCACATCGGACTCAGACAACATAATGCCTATACCGATATACAGTATAGGCAACAGGCAAGTAGCCAGGCCTACAGTATATAGCCAAGGCTCAAATACCAATGATATGCTGGCGTGGGCTTGGTCGGGTCACGGTTTGACCCTGGCTAGCTGTCAGAAAGTGTGACAGGCGGACATGTTGACTTTAATTTACTGCAGGAAGAAGTGATCACTTCATCCTCATGTTACCACTGCCAAATATTTACACAACCCTGGTCAGGTGCAAGCAGGAAGCCACTGGAGGATGGCGTGCGTCTGTGTCTCTGTGGTACGTGTGTGTACGTGTGTGTGTGTGTGTGTGTGTGTGTGTGTGTGTGTGTGTGTGTGTGTGTGTGTGTGTGTGTGTGTGTGTGTGTGTGTGCGTGCGACCATGCGTGCGTGCGTGCGTGCGTGCGTGCGTGCGTGCGTGCGTGCGTGCGTGTGTGCGCATGCACGTGCGCACACATGTACATACGACGTATGTGTCTATATCAGTGTATAGGGGTGCAACCCCTGAGATGATGTGGGAAAGTGGACACAATTTCCTCTTCAACCCCACAGTAACTGCACGGTAAAATCCTCAGTGTCAATATACCGTACAAATGGAACCAAATGGACCCATTTGTGTACTCTTCGGTGTTAAATTAACATGAATGATTTTACTGTGTGAACTGCTGTCTATTCGCCGGCATTTTGGGATGATGACAGTCAGGAGCTCCCTTGGGATAATAACGTGACGCAAAATGTGATCCTGGGCATAACCTGCTCACTTTTAAAACAGCAACAATATCACATACTTACATCACGCAGGGAGGGGAAGGCAGTAACTTATGCACTGTTTCGAAAGGGCAAGTGATTCCTTTCACCGCCTTGGTGACAGATTTACATAAACCAACATTCAAGGCCAGTGCAGTCTGTGAAAGGACCTGCACTTTTCAACCTACCTTCATAAAATCAGTCCTCACTAATGATCTCATAGGAGGGCTGTGGGCAGGTCAGAAATCCGTCCACCAGTGACATCATCGATGGGGAATCCAAGCAAATAGAAACTGCAGGCTTTCTATTCCTGAAAAGTTGCAATGCGAAAATGGAAGCCATCGTTCTCACGATAATACAAATCTAAATATATATTTTTGTAAATCTTGTTTAAAAAGAAATCTGCCTAGTAACGATGATGTCACTGGTATACGGGTTTCTGAACTGCCCACAGCCCTCCTATGAGACACAGACTGAGTAGAATTTGTTTTGTATTTTAGCTTGAACATTAGTGAGGACAGAACTGAGACCCAACAAAGACAGAAAGTGTAACAACGCATATTGGCTACTGAACTCATCCAGCAGGGACGTGCAGAGTGTGTCAGAGGGGGCTGAACTCCTGTAAGAGGGCACTAAAAATAGCAAAAATAGCAGATCTACAAGCTCTCAACGTGTCGCAGCGCGACACGTTGAGAGCTTGTAGAAAACGTTCGCTCTGAAAGAATATATATTCAAACATTTGCGCCACATTTTCACGATTTTTCAAAAATAGCAGATCTACAAGGCAAGCTCGTCCTGCTATTTTTCAACAGCTAAAGTACGACATAATGATAAAAACACACAAAAGGGGTTCCCGCCCAAAATTAATGCATCCCATTTTGGCCTTATTGCACCCACACTGGGCGAGACCTAGTCGCTTGAGTGTCTAAACGGAAGTACTGGAATTTGGTGGAAGTACTGCCCAAGGAAGTTACGCTGAGGCTTTGCAGATCTTTCTACATTCCCCGTGAATGGAATGTAAAACTGAGACTTTTTTTTAACTGTCCTTTTGGGTAGAAAAAGACAGTTTCCAGGGGAAGTACACACGACGGAAGTCCTGCTCTGCATTAGGTCCTTCCTAACAAGGGCTTTTCTCCTCTGAGAAGAGAAAAGGCTGGGAACGACAACCCATATAGCAACCTCACTGTGATAATCCCAGGGCTGCTCTTCTTCTATTTCCTCTCCTAAATCAATGGTTCCCAAACCTTTTCATGTTAAGTACCCCCAAATTGACACTAATTATCCCTCGGAACCCCATTTGAAAAGACATGCCAGGGACCCAATTCAAGGACCCCCCAGTTTGACATGCATTAGTCTACGGACCCCCATTTAATGGCATTTCTATCTCTGGGACCCCAATTTATATTGTAAAACCAATGTTAATCTAACTCTGAGAGTGTACACATGGAACCAAATGGACCCGTTAGGGTCTATTTGGTTCCATGTGTACACTCTCAGAGTTACAGACCCATAAGGGTCCATTTGGTTACAAACTATCATTTAGCTGGGGACCCCCTGGAACTCCCTCAAGGATCCCTGGGGGTTCCCGGACCCCACTTTTGGAACCACTGTCCTAAATGACACAAAAGTAACATCCCACATCCTCTGTCCTGATAAACCACCTCTCTCTCTTACTCCTGACTCCTGCACTGTAGCCTCACACAACAACCCTTATGCTTTCTTCTCCATCTATTAGCTTTCCACTTTGTTCTGAACAATGGCAGAACCTGTGTTTTTCACATGAGGTTAGTGGTACCAAGGCGGTGTGAATTACACTATTGTGCCGTGTAATGTTTTTTATTATTGTTAGTTCTGGAAGACATTGGGCTGGTTTTGTCCAGTCATAACTCAGATGTTAATATCAGAGCCGTGCCGCTAGGCCTGCCTGTCCCGTTAAGTCCTCACCGAGCTGGCTTTGGCTTCAGATACTAAGTGCACAGTTCAGTTGGAAGCAATTTTTAATGTGGCGCTACCAAAGTACCAATACAAAAAAGTATTCCGACTTTTATTGTTTAAAAAGTGCCAGTAGCAGGGAGTACATCGGGAGGCCTGGACTCGCAAATATACCGGTAGCCCAAAAGTAAAGGTGTTGCTGTTTGCCACCATGTAGTGTGTTGAGACTGGGTCTGTTTAACAGCTCCTCTCGTGCCGTCATCTGAGGTTGTTTTGTACTAGCGAGCACATAGTTCAGCGGTCAAATTCTTGCTTAACAGCCATTTACCGATGTGTTTTCAAAGCCCCAAGCAAGTTTTTCTGTAATTAGTCATGTGACTCATGTCTACATGCGTATACGTATGTGTCTGCGCGCGCGTGTGTGTGTGTCCATGCTTTGTGCTCCTGTGCGTCTGTGTAATCTGTGTCAGCACCTAAGAAAAGCCCTCACACTACATAGAGCCAAATCATAATGAAGGAAAAACATATGAAAACGCGACAGTTAAAGACGCTGGGTGGGGGGGGGGGATAAAGGGATATGGAGACAGCATGGCCGAGAGAGCGGAGAGACAGGGAGAGGGATTGAGCAGCGCTGGTAGCCCAGAATTTGGTTGTTTGGCCGACTGGCTGACTGGCTGGCAGGGAAGCTGGTCTGTGGGTCTGTGGTTTTGTGGTAGGGGTAATTTACATGGCTGTTCTTGGTGCCCACCATCCTGTACTAGGCGTCAAGCCCTCTCTCCAATGGACTGGGGGCGACACGCACGCACGCACGCACGCACGCACGCACGCACGCACGCACACAAATACAGATGCAGTGCATATACACAGGGATCAGACAAGTTTGCAGACCACCACACAATCTGTTTATCAAATGTTTTTGTTGAAAAGTTCTGCAGACGCAGTTAAAATGTCTCACGCAAACCCTACTGGTCAGGCCACCGTGGCTCAGACAAGCACGCATGCGCGTGCGCACGTACGCCTGCGCGAGTGCGCGCGCGCACACACACACACACACACACACACACACACACACACAAATTATAACTTCTTGTGAGTGAACACGCATACTCCTGCTAAGTGGTTATACAGGGTGTCTTAAAAATACCCAAAGAGTTTAACTTCCCCTCATTTTCACGTGATACCGGGCCATTCAAAACAAACCATAACATAACTGAAATGTGAAGGGAGAGAGGGGCTAGTGAAGGAATCAAAGCCTTCTCCTAAGCCTTTAAACATGAGCGGCATCCAAAGTTACTGCCGAAGAAGAAAAATAACTCGTTTGGCAGACTGGTGACACTTTATATAAACCAGATTTAAGAGGAAAAAAATAACCACTGTGGACTAGACATTACAGTAACAGCTCCAGAAATACGAAACAGAACAGAAAATTGTTTTTAGCGAGAAAGAGGATATTATGGCGGCTGATCTACGGGGCTAAGGGACCCCGCCAGGCTGCGCATGCCGTCGTTTGTCTGATGTGCCTACTTCAACACAGCTGTCAAATATTGCAGAACATATACTGTACGCAACCCACACCTCGGACACAAAGACACATGCTGGCGAAACATGCCTGTTACAATAAAGTTTATTTCAACGGGCATTTTGTGCTGGCTTGTCTACATTTGTTAAATGAACGTAGACAAGCCTCAGACGTTCTATCTCTAAACCACCTGGTTAACCTGAGTTTTGAGACAAAAACCTGTCATTTGCAGTAGTATGCCTTTCTCTGACGTTTTGCTGGAGCAGAGATGCTAAGCGGAGCAGCTATAGAGCGTCGCAGTCCCGCCTCCTACCCTGGACCAGGAAATGAAACCCAATGCATTATTCTCATAGACATTTCTTAAAGTATTTATTTAAAGACGGTTACGCCGCGGACAAAGCCAACTCGAGTCGTGACAACTCATGACAACACAAACAATATTTTGGATCAAACAAATAATTAGAAAGAAGAAAAAAACGGCAGGTTACAACACTTTTTTTGTTGTTTTTCTTCTTTGTAATTATTTGTTTGGTCCAAAATATTGTTTGTGTTGTCATGAGTTGTCACGACTCGAGTTGGCTTTGTCCGCGGCGTAACCGTCTTTAAATAAATACTTTAAGAAATGTCTATGAGAATAATGCATTGGATTTCATTTCCTGGTCCAGGGTAGGAGGCGGGACTGCGACGCTCTATAGGGCTCCGGCAGCCAATTAAGGCGGACTTCTGTGGCCTCCAAACCAAAGCCCAACTCACCAGCAGCTCAAGTGGCCTGCATGTCTGCCCAGAACGGCGGGAGAAGCAGGAGAAGAAGAAGAAGAGACACATACTGTACGCGCGAGCCAAGCAGACACTTACCTAAGTGCTCCGTCTGTCCTCTAATGAAATCAGCAGTGCTTTGCCTTTGGGGAAGCAAGGTGGAAGGTACAGTACGCTCTGTCTAGAGGCTTCCCTATACGTGGCATGGACTGTACTGCAATGCATGGTTCCCCCAAATCGACACTCATTAGTCCGCCAACCCCCAATTGAAAATAATATTCCCCCATAAGAGAAGATTTGTATGGCTCTAGCAGTGATTCTCAACCCGTTTAATTTCAAGGACCCCCCAGGTTGACATGCATATTAGTCTACAGACCCCCATTTAATGGTCCCCAATTTATATTGTACAATCAATGTTAATTTAACTCTGAGAGTGTACAAATTAGGGTCCAAATGGACGGGTCCATTTGGTTCCATAAGGGTCCATTTGGTTCCAAACTATCATTTAGCATGGGGACCCCCTGGAACTCTCTCAAGGACCCCTGGTGGTCCCCGGACCCCACTTTGGGAACCAATACTGTACTGTACTGTACTGTACTGTACTGTACTGTACTGTACTGTACTGTACTGTACTGTACTGTACTGTACTGTACTGTACTGTACTGTACTGTGAGGAGGTACACTGGCCTCTAGGGAATCAGACATTTCCCGGTTTAATCCCCAGCACTCCCTGGCGTTGTATCGAAGTGTCCTTGAGCAAGGCACTGAACTGCACTCGACACAAGGGTGGTTTCTTGCACGGCTGCCTCCAACGTCGGTGCGTGAATGTGTGTGTGAACGCAGATTGTAAAGTGCTTTGGATAAAGGGGCTATAATGCAGGCCACTTACAGTACACAGCCAGGGTCTATCAGGCATTTCCTCGACACGAGGAGCTGACTGTGAAGTTGGGCGTGGGGATACTGTGTCGTGGAGGGAGGAGGAGGAGGAGATGGGTTGCTGTTAGTGGCCATTTGAGCAGCTGCTTGAGTGGAGGACATCAACACCCGACCACGATACACCGTATAATGCCAGGTTGGTCTTTTATGAAAACACCAAGGTCGTGATTGTACTTTCGGTCACAACCGCGCAGTTGGTTACCCTACACAAGCCACAACCGCCCATTATGGCCGATACATCCAATTCGAATCTCAACCGCAACCATAACCAATACTCTTGCTATTGCTATAACCGTTGCCTGAACCCACGGTGGTTCTGCGCAGCTCCTATTCAACCACAGTGACGTCCCTTTGTCCCTTAGACAAGCAAACCTTTTGAAACTTCAAACTCTCTCGAGCCATTGACTATTCACACGGTGGCCGTTTTACACTCCTGTCATATTTTGGCAGCGAGAAACCTCCCTGCATGATGTCAGTGCAAAATGGCTACTGTGTGAATATGGACAATTCATTGTCTGCCACCAAGGATGAGGAAGGGGTACAACCTACACAGACTTCTATCCATAACATACCTGTGGTCTTGGGAGACATGTTGATGATGCAGCCTGTGGTCTACTCTAGACATGCCAGTGTTATGTCATTTTCCACACTGGCATAGAAAACACGTGCAGCTGCAAACTTTAATTCTCAAAAAAAAAAATACACCGCCCAACAACGTGTATTGCTAAAACATCTGTTCCTGACGACATACACACTATTGAACATGGACCTGTATGTGTGCTTTGTCCTGTACGCATGTTTAAGAAAGAGAGAGTGAGTGAGAGAGAGAGAGAGAGGGGGGGGGGGGGGGGGGTCACAGAGAGAGATTGATGGAGGGAGGGTCAGAGGGAGAAATTGAGAGTATAGCGTTCAAGTGAAGACTGGCGGCTGGAGGCACACAGCGCTTATTGAGTCTGAGGGCGTGAGTATGTGTGAGGGCGGGGAGAGGAAATTGAGCGTGCAGGATTTTATTTGGACAATCACCTTTCTCTGAATGAGGTAATCCCTCTCGCGCGGAGCCCTGAGTGGCACCCCTGCCGTGAACACCCTTCCGGTGCAGCGCAGAGTAGCACTTGGTTCGCGGCCTCCACGGCCTGCGGTGGCTTTGAACTGCACACCGAATTACTCAGCGCCAGTTTGGGTAAACAATCACTTGCTGATGACCACATAGCTCCTGGGCGAACAGTGTGTCTATTCAAGGTGCAGCTATGTGTGAAGTGTGTATGCGCATATGAGGGCATGTGAGAGTACATTTATGTGTGCTTAACCATTTAGACCTGAGGACGATTCTACAAATGTCTTCTAAATCCTGACAGTTTTCTGAAAACATGTTTCTATGTCAGTGGTGCTCAACCTTTTTCACATCAAGGATCCCCAGAATTATCTGTATTTGGTATCTGAAAATATGTAGTTCCAGCCAGGGACCCCGCCCTGCAGAAGCAAAGATTTGAGTTAAAAACGTTCACTCTGAAAGAACATTTGAGCGCGTCTATACGGCATATGGTGTAAATGGCACATTGACGGTCACGCCGTTAGCTAGTCAACGAGTGGAAAGCGTAATGAAGCATTGAATCAGTGCTACTCAAAGTGGGGTACAGGGATCCCCTCCCAGGGGTCCTTGATGGGGTACAGGGATCCCCTCCCAGGGGTCCTTGATGGGGTACAGGGATCCCCTCCCAGGGGTCCTTGATGGGGGTTGCCAGTAATATTGTTGTTTTTTTTTAATCATTTTCAACAATACAAGTGTTCTCTGATGGGGGTCCCTTCCCTGGCACACAGACTTTAACTGGCGGTCCACATCCAAATTATATCAAATTGAGAGTCCTTGACATGAAAAGGTTTGAGAACCACTGTGTTAAATTGCCGCCTCTCTCTCTCTCTCTCTCTCTCTCTCTCTCTCTCTCTCTACTGGCCCTTTGGCGTGCGACCACAAAAGAGGTCCTGTACTCTCCCCGGCTTCTCTCCTGTTGGTTCCATGCATGCTTAACGGAGTCATTAGAAATAAATTGTCCATTTAACGTTGTCAGGGACCCGCCGAGGTGTGACGGCAGCTGTTTACACTTCCACTGACGACACGCTGGTGCACGTATACGTATTCCGTACATGCACGCTCAGGGGCCATACATCAGTCAGACACAGTCCACTAATATGTCCATATGTGACACAAACACACACCCTGCTCCCTTGCATTCTTTCACATTTTCCAGGCTCTATTCAACCTCTAAGGCTTACTAGTGTAATGTAAGTACTAGTGTTACTGTTACTGTGTGTGTGTGTGTGTGTGTGTGTGTGTGCCTGCGTGCGTGTGTGCGTGCGTGCGTGCGTGCGTGCGTGCGTGCGTGCGTGCGTGCGTGCGTGCGTGCGTGCGTGCGTGCGTGCGTGCGTGCGTGCGTGCGCACAAATGCTGATTTTCACCTTTATTTACCTTATCCGTTATTTCATAAGTGGAAAATGACTTATACTGGATCTCTTGTCCACTAGTCCCATATAACATTTTAGTCTAGTTTTGTTGACGAAATTGTCAATATATTTAGTCTTAGTTTAAGTCATCATAGCTTAGTTTTCATTTAGTTTCCATTTAGTTTTCGTCAGTGAAAAAAGGTAGTCGACGAAAAAATTTCGCCCTAGTATTAGTCGACGAAATCAACGCTGACTGATAGCCAATATCATCCATCTTCCTGTGTCTCCCCAGACCGAGGTGAGGAGATGATGTACGAACAACCCCATGCTAATGCATCCCCTGCACTCTGGCCGATTCTTCCTTCTGCCTGCTCAACTGTCTGATCCGTCTTGGGAAGTGAAAGTAATCCCTCCGATGACAGCATGACTGATTGGGCTGACTCTCCTGGCTCTCACGTGTATCTGTGTCACTGGGGCTTGAGGCAAAGCGGGTATTATTAGGAGAGGGCGATCAAAACAAACAAGCAAAGAAAGTAGAGTGAACCCAGCAGGAATCATGGTGAAACTGAATCAAATAATGTTGTTGCTAGTCCTGGGGGAAAAACGAGCGATACTGAATGAAGGACTGAGTCATGATGGTGATATTAGTGAAGACACATTAGGGCAGAAAAGTTGATTATTTATTTTCTCAGCGATTGGACTAAACTGTTAGGAAGGGACAAGAGATCCAGTATAAGTCATTTTACACTTGGTTGCATGCTGAAAATAGCAGATCTACAAGCTCGCGACGCGTTGTGGGCTTGTAGATCGGCTATTTTCAGCAAGTGTAAAAACAGTCATTACGACGGCATCAAGGCCCGTCGACTAAATCAACTGTAGATTTAGTCGACTAAAATCTTATGATATTTAGACTAAAACTAGACTAACACTAAAAAAGGGACAAAAATGTGACTAAAACTAAATGAAAACTATAAGACTATGACTAAAACTAAAATCGAAATTTGCTGCCAAAAACAACACTGTAGAAGACAAAGGAACCGGAGGAACCACAATGGTGTGTGAGCGAGAGGAAAGGGAAGCGTTGTGGGGATAATGTCAAATATATACATATACGGATCCACCAATAGACCCAGCAGACAGCCAGAGTGTTCAAATCTGGATGACTTCATTCAGGGAGGAACACGTAATACCAATGGGGCACTGATCTGAGTGCAGAAGCAGACACACTGAGAAGTGAGATGGGGTATAATGGATTGTGCATGCGTACCTCTAGTCCTCTACAACTGTACCTGTGTGTGTGTGTGTGTGTGTGTGTGTGTGTGTGTGTGTGTGTGTGTGTGTGTGTGTGTGTGTGTGTGTGTGTGTGTGTGTGTGTGTGTGTGTGTCAAACTAAGGCTAATTAGACACAGAGCTATTAACCTATAGGACCTCACACATGTACAGCAGAAGGGACGCCCTCACACCCACACGGCTCAGACCAAGGGGCCTCACTCATTCTTTAGGCCCCCCGAGCAGGAACAATTTAGGGGCCAATGAAAGGGCATTCATTACAACAGTCTGGGCCCCCGTACTGCAATTCCGACCAAATGGCCACTTCCCCTGTCTCTCCTCCATGCAGTCTCGAGTGAGACAGAAGAAATAAAAGAGAGACAGATTGTGTGAGACGGGGAGAGAGAGAGAGAGAGAGAGAGAGAGAGAGAGAGAGAGAGAGAGATTGAAAGATATAGGTCTGTGAAACACTCTGCGACAGACCTCTCCTCCTGACCTGCCAAGTTCACAGAAGCTAAGGAAGAGAGAGAGGGAGAGAGAGAGAGAGAGAGAGAGAGAGGGAGAGAGAGAAGGTATAGTGCTCACTCACTCAGACGCAGAGGTCTATACCTTTCCACCTGACCTGTCGGTGCACCTAAACCCAATATGACAAGCTGAAAAAGGGGGAAAAAAGAAAAGAAAAAGAAAATAACGAGCACATGAAGACCAATCGGCTTCCATCTATTTTCCGCAAGCGATATATCCTCTGTTTCTCAATGAAGCGAGACGTGCTCCAATAAAGGTATACAACCATTCACTCTGAAGCCGTGACATACTATCAGCGGCTCAACACAAGCGTGGAAGTGCAGCGCTAGAGTGGGAACATAATACGAGGGTAGAGATTTATATGGATTATTAGAATAATAATTTCACAGAGGCCAGAGAGCGTGAGTTATTATTGGCCCGGGGTCAGGAGTTCAGAACAGCGCGGCCGGGACCCTCTTCTGTCCAACAGGAACACTTCTACACAGACACTTTTAGTAATCTAATCCCCCCCCCCCCCCCTGTAAATCAGACGGATCACCCCTTCTCCCACTGCCCTGTAGGTCTCCACTGGCAAACCCGCACTCTATTCTCTCCTTCCTAAGCCCTCTCTTTCTCTCTGTGCACAGCACATTTCTGGTGTGAATGCTCTTATTGTGCGCTGCCAAGACCTGACCAAGCCTGGCCCTTTTCTCTCTCTCTCTCTCTCTCTCTCTCCCCCGTTCCCGGTGTTTGTAAAGCCCACAAGTACTGACACATTACTCAAGTCTCTCTAATTCTCTCCATTTAACACGATGCAAAAGGAGGATTTGGAGGGGGGGACGAGAGAGACGGGGGTCGAGCAGTGGATGAGAGAGGCATGCCTGCAGTAGACCGGGAGGAAAGAAACATGTGGGCTTATAGAGATGTAACGTAACCTAAGTAGCATGCATTTACTCAAGTATACTGTACTTTAGACCTGAGGCCCATTCTTAAAAAATGTTTTCGAAAATCCTAAACGTTTTCTGAAAACCCTATGTTTCTATGTCAGTGGTGCTCAACCTTTTTCATGTTCCAGGGACCCCCCAGAAGCAAAGATTTGAGTTAAAAACGTTCACTCTGAAAGAATATATATTCAAAGATTTGCGCCACATTTTCACAATTTCTAAAAAATTGCAGATCTACAAGACAGAGTGCCTATGAGCTTGTAGATCTGCTATTTTTCAATAGCTAAAGTATAAATTAATGCTTAAAATACCAAAAAAGGTTCCCGTCCTAAATGGGTCAAGTACCATTCTGAACTTCACTTCAGTATGTCCATTCTTCAGCCCTTTATACTACTCCACTACATCTCAGAGGCAAATATTGTACTTTTTAATACATTCCCTATAATTATTCGTAAATAGCCAATCTAGCAACATGAAGATTGTATTAATGACATAACATTAATATGTTTTATGTTTCATGGTATTTTTTGTAGTTTTCATTGTGACACCAATAAATAGGAACTTTACGGTAGTTCCTTAATGTCAACAAAGTCCACACTCACAGTCACAACATAGTTCAACAAACCACATGCAACCCAGATTCGGCTCAAACAAGGGATTCAATTAATTTCGCTCCTATATACGCCACTAAAATGAGGAACGCCCTACCAACAGCCATTAAGAAATGTGAATCTCTTGACTCCTCCAAAACCGCTCTCAAAGAGCACCTACGGACGGCTGCAATTCGAAACTGGCAACCATAAAAAAAAGTCCTAGTCCCCCGTCCCCCCCCTTTTTCCCACTTCCTTTTCCCATACATGTCTTTCTCTTTTTTTCCCATTCTTTATATGATGATTTCCTGTCTTTCACATTAGTGTATATCTGTACGTCTTTAAATGTTCTGATGAATTGAAAACGGAGGACCCTGATGCAAACAAGTCTAGCGCTTGTCGGTTTCGTCCTCAAAGTAGCAGTTTTTGTATTGACTTGTGCTCACAGCAGGGACGTGCACACATAGACATCAAAGGGGGCTTCAGCCCCTGCCCTTTTACCCGTCTGTAAAACAACTGCCCTTTCCAGACCACAAATGTAGCATCTACTATATGGTGAAAGAAATGCAAATGCCACTCCTTTCCTTTCCATGCCATACCGGAAGGCAGCATTCAGGAGAATTGCTTTTTGTCCGAAGTCTCCTGAACGTGAACACTGCAGAATTTTGCGTTGAACAAATTTGTTTAGAAATCCATGTCGTACACCGCATCTCCACTAGCTAAGCTAGCTAGGTTGCGCCACAAACATAGCTGATCTACAAGCTCTCAACGCGTCGCAGCGCGACGCGCTGTGAGCTTGTAGATCTGCTATGTTCGCTATTTTTGTCCAAAAGTGCCCTCTTACGGGATTTCAGCCCCTAGCTGCCCCTCTAACACTCTCTGCACGTCTCTGGCTCACAAAATATACCCATTCATTCACATACTGTGAAATCAAAATGTCAATCAATCAATTCCATCGATCCAAGCCAGAACACAATTGAATACTGACCATTCAAATCAACATGGTCTGAAAATGCATGCATGCGGCCAACCCACCCGACCACTTAACACGGAAGACCAACATTTTCAAGTGGGCCCTGATCTAGAAACAGTTGGGGAGCCTTTTGATTGATTGATTGATTTAAATATTTATTAACAGTTTGCAGAATTACAGTACATTTCAAGCACAAACTCAATACAAAGACTGTTAACTGTGAGTGGACGACCCAATTAAGCATTACACTTGTTTACAAGAGGGTCCACCATGTTCAATTCATCAAAACATTTAGAGACGTACAAATAGACACTTCTATATAGTCAAAGAACAGAACAGATCATGAATTCATCATAAAGGAGGTAAAAAGGGAAAAGAAACATATACAGTGAGGGGAAAATGGGGGGGTGGTGGTGGGAGACAGCCGCTGCTGTCTCCCACCACCGTGACCAATGTGGGATGCTGGCTCCTTGTTCTTATACTCTCTGGGTGGGTGGGTGGCTCTCTTGTTGCTAGAATGGGGTTCATGGCAGCATGCTGCTGTAGGCAGGCCCTCACACATACAGGACAGCTAGGGAACACACACAGGATTAAAAATAATAAGAAGAAGAAGAAGAAAAATAAAAAACGATAGAGCTGTGTGGGGAAAATAGATCTCCAAAGCAACCACTGTGGTCAAACTGAGCCATTTCTTATCTTTCCCCCTTTTCCTCTCACTTTTTGTCATTTCTGTCATTTCACACGTCCTCTATACCAGTGCTTCCCAAACTTGCACGTCAAGGACCCCCAAATTGACATTAATCAATCAGCCCGCGGACCCCCATTTGAAAAGATGTGCCAGGGACCCCCCATAAGAGAAGATTTTTTTACCCCACTTTGAGAACCACTGCTCTACACTGTAGCTTCATTCCAGCTAAGTGCTTCACTCGGAGGATGTAATGAATGCAGAAGTATATACGCGCTACTCATCCCAGTTCAGCTCCCCGCTGAAGAGGCGCCCCCCCTGACCAACCCTGTAGGACTAGTGCTCCCTCCCTGTCTGGCTTAGTTCCCTCCAGCCAAAATAAAACGGACATTCTGCTGTGCATAACTGTGGTCTGAGGCTTTAAGAGGTGGCATACCAATTTCCTGTTCCCGTTAATTTTATACCATAGCTTTGTTTGATGTAGGCTCGATCGGCAGCAGGTTTGAACCGGAAACACATGGCTGGCACCTTGTATTTCATGCATTTCCAGTTCAAATCTACCACTGAGCCTATCAAACAAAGCTATACAGTATGGGGAAAATGAAATGGAACCGGAAACGGGTATGCCTTCTGAAAATAACTACAGTTATGCACATGAAGCTGTTGTGTTTGTTGGGATTCCCTTAGTCTTCGCGGTGTTGGGAAGGAACCTGCACCTTTGATGATCAAATTCAGTTTCAGTATTAAGGTGATGAGATATGTGTGTTATATGGACAGAAACAGGGGCGGGCTGTTTCCCAGACCCCTTTTCAGCATTATTTCAACACTTTCACGGCCTGCGGTTCGTCCACAGAACAAGTCTGCTGTGGCGGTAGGCAGGCCCATGTGTGGACGCCTGGACGGAGCACGGGTTTATTTAGGATTCTGTGCTGCGAAATGTTCTGTGACACTGAAATAGAAAGAGGGGAGCAAAACCCAGAACAATCACAAGCCATATTAATTATAGTTCCATTCCTTTCTCCTGGATCGGGGAAAATATTCCCAAGCTGCAGATAGCTGGCGGTGACTTCCAGAGGTGGAGAAGCCACGAGAAATCCTTTTATAGCCCTGTTTCCATCAAAGCAATCTTTTTGACAATCTGTCCAAAAAAAAGAAAAAAGAAAAAAGTAAACCTAAGCTAATTGCTCCGTCACATGTGAACGCTGGAGCAACGACGGAGGAAAGGTTGACGATGCACGTGTGAACGGAGGGAAGGAGAGGGAGAGAGAACCGAGGCACGTTGGAACGGGCCGAGCGGAGAGGAACGGAATGAGATAAGCACCTTATGGCCGCGAATGAGATGGAAGTGCGGCATAAGGCAGGGAAAGGGGGAGAGGGAGTGAGGAGGAGGCATGGAGGGGACATGAAGTCATTATGACAGGCTGTGAGAAAAGTATAGGCAGAGAGATGGAGGGATGGAGAAATGAAAGACGGCAAAAAAAAAGTAAGAGCTTGAGCCCTTGATCTCTGCCTTGACCCACTTCAGATGTGTGGCCCGCCAATCATTTCACACACTTCTTCCACTCACTGCCAAAACAGCCACACACAGACAGACAGGCAGGCAAGCAGGCAGGCAGGCAGGCACGCACGCACACTACGCACCGCGCACACGCACACTACGCACCGCGCACACGCACACACACACACACACACACACACACACACACACACACACACACACACACACACACACACAAGCCAGTTGGCAGCAAAATAGAGCACGGCCTACTTTGCTGTTCAAGAAATGGAGAGAGAATCGAAAGGTATAGAGAGGAGATTATAATTTAATAAGGAGCAGGAAATCTCAGTCAAATCCCCCTGAAGGAGCTGAAATGCCTCCGTGCTGGAGGTTATGGGTCTATGGGCTCTAGCATCTGAATGGGCTTTGATCTGGCACTAGAAGCCAGGCAGACAGCCAGGAGAGCAGACACGTTGGGAGGCATCCTCTAATAATGGTGTACAATTTGTAAAACAGAGCCATGGGCTCTCAGCATGCTTCCATTACTGGCCAGTTGTACAGTTGCAAATATATAGGAATGGGCGATGTTGAAACTCAAACAATAACCTACTTATTTCATTGGTGGATGTTGAGTGCTTAAGATTATGGTGAGAGTAATGAGACTGTCAATGAAGAATCCCCCACGAGAGAGAGAGAGAGAGAGAGAGAGAGAGAGCTTGTAACTTGACTATTTTCAGCCAATGTTTAACTATATATGCTCAGAGTTTTCGGCTATTATATGACATGCCCAGAATGGGGACGCTGTTGATTGTGGTTAAACACCAGCATAATATATAGCTTGCTTTTAAAACAGTTGCAATTAGAACAAGTTTCACCCACAATCTTAACCAACCACGTTATGTCAATAGGTTGCTAACCAAAATGTAGCATAGCTGTGGGTCATAATCATCATACAAAGGAGCACTAGATCCTATAGTCTCTCTCCCAGCCAGGCCTATATGTGCAGTCTGCAGCTTCGGACTGAGCCTGTCACACTTTAGTGGGCTGTGAACTCTCGCACCATATTGCAAGTTTTTTTGGTTCACTGACGGGTCGTGTATCAATGAGAACCATCTCCCTCCCTGGGCCCTATCTTCTACCCAACTCAATGAGAACCATCTCCCTCCCTGGGCCCTATCTTCTACCCAACTCAAGGCGGCGCTGGGCACAATATGTTTTCTATTTGTTATTTAGTTTCAATGTACAGATTGTTATTTCGATAGTATGTTGTTTACACTGATGCTATGGTTATTATTGGTTTACCTGGGCCTCTAGTTTCCTGAGGCCTGTCTCTCTCCACTCTATGTCGCCTACTGTGATTACCTTGCTTATTGTAAGTCGTTCTGGATAAGAGCAATGCAACATGTGCTGAATGCTTAAATTGTAAGTTGAAATAACAAGATATCATAGATTATATCTCTTGGACACGAGGAGACATTTGGCTACAGTGATTCTGTCCTCAATGATTTACAGCCAGTGCGTTTTCACCTCTCATATTCCACGTGATGTTTAAGTGATCAGAGAGCTTTTCCTTCCCCCCACAGTAGCTACATCACATGATTAATGCTACAGTCCAATGCAATTTTCTGCAGAACATTGTTTGCGTCTCCTTCAATCCATTTGGAGGATTGGCAACCAACTTGGAATGTGCTAGATGTAGCTAGATGTAGCTATAGCCAAAAGACCATTTGGAGGATCGGCAACCAACGTAGGTTTGATTACTTCTAAAGCGACTAGTGACGGGACCGCGATGGGCCGTCAAAAACACAATATTTGGTTAGAATTGGAAGCATTGATTTAGACCAAGAGTTATTCACGTTTTAGGATTTTCGATATTGTACACTCTCTGAGTTACAGACCCATAAGGGTCCATTTTGGTTCTTAACCATCTCTCAATTTAGCTAGGGACCCCCTCAAGTACCCCTAGGGGTCCCCGGACCCCAACCAATGCTTTAGATATTGAAAAATAGCTCCAAGCTCATAGTGTGGCACCGCAATGGCCGACGCTCCATATCAGGACAGTTTTTCTCGGAACACTCTCTCCTTGCCTGCGTAAATGAGGTGTCACACTCCAGACCTACACACACACACACACACACACACACACACACACACACACACACACACACACACACACACACACACACACACACACACACACACACACGCGCGCGCAGACCACCAGCATGAAGCATATAGCCTCTCTGACTGTGGTCCTATATAAGCTAAAGACCACCCCACCCATTACTAGGATCAATGCTAGTCTTTATTAGCTGCTGGCTCTGAGCGCTGACTGTGTAAGAGGACCCTGCCAACCCTGGCCTCACACCTCTCAGAACCACCCCGCTCGCACCGGGCTGAGTAAACATGGCTGCGTGTGAGTGAAATGTGCGTGTGTGCATGATGCAAAGACATTCATACCACGCTGCTGCGGCAATGGAAAGGAGTAGTAGTAGTAGGTCCCCGGCCCGGGGCAAGGGGAAATCACTTGTACTGCTTCACCCAACAGATGGCTGCTCAGGTGAGCACACATGCAGGGTTAGGTGCTCAGGGACACTTCCGACGCAGACTGGGTGAGCCGAGGGTTGTAGACCGGCCGGAGACACGCGAGGAAGGGGAGAGATTTGTGAGCGATTGCAGTTACATTTTAATTTGATTGAAAGGAGTATAGGCATTGTTATTGGAGATGAATCAAGAGTGTGTGTGTGGATGATGTTGAAGAGTGAAGACAAGTAACAGAAAGTTACAGAATGGTACAGAACTACATGCCATAGGTCCAACGCAAAGCCGGCCAGAATATACCCTGCCCTGCCAGGTCCAATGCATGGAATACATGTATATACCCTGCCCTGCCAGGTCCAATGCATGGAATACATGTATATACCCTGCCCTGCCAGGTCCAATGCATGGAATACATGTATATACCCTGCCCTGCCAGGTCCAATGCATGGAACACATGTATATACCCTGCCCTGCCAGGTCCAATGCATGTAATACATGTATAAATATACCCTGCCCTGCCAGGTCTAATGCATGTAATACATGTATAAACAATCGCCAGCAGACTACATGCACATGTTCTGGTCCGGCCCTAAGTTGATATTGTTCTGGTCGGCTGTGTTTAACTCACTTGGGGAGGTGTTGGGTGAACCAATTGACCCTCATCCCCTCACTGACCTTTTCGGTATCCCTTCAATCCCTAATGCGTCCAGCTCCACACGTCAACTTGACTTGCCAGGAGGCTTATTCTCCTTACACCCCTCCCCTCCTATGCATAAGAGACGGAATCACCAAATTCTATATTGTATCAAAATTGAAAAGATTATATAGGTTCTCCCTTAACAGTTTCTTGAAGATGTTCCATAAAACCTGGCAACCCTTTCTGGAGCACATTGGCACCCTTAACATAGTGGAAGAACTCAATGACTAAGCCTTTGACAATGACAGAAGACCCCTCCCTCCTCTGTATAAAAAGCACCGCTGTTGCATCAAACGTGAAATAGCACTTGTACTGTGTCTGCATGGTCAAACACGGTGTGCTTGCCTGGTTTGAAATGTGTACCCAAAAGGAAAAAAGAAAAAAAAGCAGCGGTCTGTATTAACTGCAAGGTCTCCACAGGGCCGTAGAATGGCCTGTGGGGGCCTGGGAAGTGGGAACGTGTCCAGTCCGCCATTCGACTTCACAATACCGGGTGTCCAATTTGGCCCGTGTCTTTCACACAGTCGCAGGGTTTCAAGTAAGCATGGCTCTATAAACCCACGCATCCAACCATGCCCACAAAACACTCTCAACACAAAGGAGTCTGGTGACCCCCCCCCCCCCCCCCTCTGTGAATGTGGGTTGTGCGATAAGTTGTGTCACTGGATGAGCATGTCTTTGCAGAATGAAAATCATATATTGTTGAACTAACTGAACAACCAGAGGGATCTTTAGTGTTGTTTGTTTTTTTGTAGGTTTTTCCAATTTAGTCCATTATTCCAATAATATAATAACATTGTGTGTTTCACTGCTCTCTCTCTCTACAGTTGGTAATGCAGGAGGGTGTAGTTGAGCATGTGTCTCCTCCAATACGGTGAGGAGTCGCGTGCAGAGGAACGCACGTTTCCCAACCCAGTTCCACTGACCAATCTGTATAGGAGTCGACACAGAGTGTCCTCCCCGCTCGGCTTCCCACCTGCAAACGCGGCCAATTGCGTTTGTCGGAGAGCATGGCCAAGCCGGAGGCACCGCGGAGGACCCAAACCCCTATAGTCCCCACGGTGGAGGGCAGGAACTTTTTTTTTGTACCCCCGGCACCACCACCCAAGAGCCCGTAGAATAACCAGAGGTTTTAACTTCTGGCTTTCACAAACCAGCCCCTGAAAAATAATAACGCCATCGGCAGCTGGCTAACAGAGGTGCAACATAATCAAAGGGGCTCATTTCCTCGTGGAACGGCACAGTAAGCTATGTCTCACACTTTGGCAACACAATAGCATCGAACTTTCCAAAAAAGAAAAAAGGGAGGGGAAAGAAAATAACTTGGCCCGCTGAACACAGCAAACAGCCAAAATGCTCATTAATACGTCTGAAATCATATTTTGGATTATTTATAGTCATTAGCCGAAGAAAAGTGTTTGATTTTAAACAGAAGACACACACTGGGTGTGCCGTTACACTCTGCACTCTGCTCCGCAGTCATGTTTGTTCAATATCAAGGAAGGAAGGCAGACAGACACGGCCGCTCTGCCAGAAACCCTGTATCTTGTTTCAATCACCACAGTGTGCACGTTTAAAGAAGCGAGGGCAAGACAATCAGCAGCAAGACACCGCATGTCTGCAGCGATGTACAGTTGGGTGCCACCGATATTGTCCCTTATCATTTGACCCATTTAGGCCTGACCTCAAAATTTAAAAAAATCCTTCTAAATCCTCCAGTTTTCTGAAATAAATATTTTCACGATTTTTCAAAAATAGCAGACCTACAAGCTCGTAGCGCGCCACTCGGTGGCGCGCTATGAGCTTGTAGATCTGCTATTTTTCAATAGCTAAATTATAACATAATGTTTAAAACACCAAAAGGGGTTCCCGCCCAAAATGGGTTAACTGTCCTTTTGCGCAGTTCACGCAAACCTCAGCAAAAAGAAAAGGACAATATCGATGGCCTCCAACTGTAGAGCTCCTACATGATGTGATGGTCAATAACTCACCTTCGCTAAAGGTGGCCTTACACTAGCCGATAATCGGACATTTTTGACGCTCGGGGGGTGCCCGACCGATCAAAGCGCGATCGGGATCCGCCCGATCAACATCAAGAATGTTTGATATTTGCTCTGCCCCGCTCCGATTATCCTGTAGTGTGTGGTGCTATCAGATTATCCTGTAGTGTGTGGTGCTATCAGATTATCCTGTAGTGTGTGGTGCTATCAGATTATCCTGTAGTGTGTGGTGCTATCAGATTATCCTGTAGTGTGTGGTGCTATCAGATTATCCTGTAGTGTGTGGTGCTATCAGATTATCCTGTAGTGTGTGGTGCTATCAGATTATCCTGTAGTGTGTGGTGCTATCAGATTATCCTGTAGTGTGTGGTGCTATCAGATTATCCTGTAGTGTGTGGTGCTATCAGATTATCCTGTAGTGTGTGGTGCTATCAGATTAACCTGTAGTGTGTGGTGCTATCAGATTATCTTGTAGTGTGTGGTGCTATCAGATTATCCTGTAGTGTGTGGTGCTATCAGATTATCCTGTAGTGTGTGGTGCTATCAGATTATCCTGTAGTGTGTGGTGCTATCAGATTTCAGATTGAAAAAAATCGGCTAGTGTAAGGCCACCTTAAGACTCATTGGCCTTCTATCCAAGCGTGCTGGGAGAGTCTTTGACTCGTTTATGCCCATATATGGAGATCACCGATGTCATCATGATATTTACTGTACTGTTTGAATGATTTTATGCAGAAATTAACATAGCAAACATCAGGCAAAAACACAGCATAACCCAGATTTTGCCTGATGTTTGCTACGTATGTTCATTTCTATATCTGACTTATCTCTCATAATTGTGAGCTATATTTGAACACTGCCCTGCATATGAAGCACTTTGAACTGCAACCTTTTATGAAAGGTGATATCCAAATAAAGTGTATTATTAGTGTGGTTTCCCTAAGTGTAACCACACCACACCTATCTATATACATCTCCCTCATCCTAACTCTAGCTAGCACTGATCTTCTCTCATCTCACAGAATACTACAAAACGATGGAGCGTGCACAATAGGAAAATTCACTCACTGATGTACACCTGTGAGACTGTCATAGGACAAATAAAACAGATTCTGAGCAATCTTAAAACTCCTTGTATAGTAGCCCCATATTGATTTGCCTTTCTGTGACACATTTAAGCACAAATCATCGGGCCAGCTTGCATTGACTCCAGTGATGCTACAGAAGTTCAGAACCATTTTTGGTTCCAGAAAGAACCATTTGAAAACCATTATTCCTCTGCGTGTATAGCTAGCTACCACGAAGGCAACTTTATCCGACCTGTAGCGACTATACAGCAGTTGCTGCGGCTGCTTCTCAACATGTGTTCTGTCCCGATTGTGTATGGCCGTCTATCATGTCGGTTAAGCAGATCCCAGGTAAAGAGGAAAATTCACCCATCTGTCAGTGTCGTAGACGGGTGGGGGGGCGAAGGAAGGGGGTGGGGGTTCCAGGAACGAACTGCAGATGCAGGGGGAGATGGAGGGAGTTAGAGGAGGGATAAATCTGTCCAGGCCTGAAGCAGGACAGGGGAAGCGTGCCTCCACCGATATGGGGCTTAATTCAATACTTCCTCCCTGAGAAGTTATGATGCAGATGGAGAGGAGACGTTGCTGTGTCTCCTATAATCTCTCTCTCCTTGCTTCTCTCACAGCCTCTCTTTTTCTCTCTCTCTCTCTCTCTCTCTCTCTCTCTCC
Source organism: Electrona antarctica (assembly GCF_951216825.1). Lineage (NCBI taxonomy): Eukaryota > Metazoa > Chordata > Actinopteri > Myctophiformes > Myctophidae > Electrona > Electrona antarctica. The sequence continues at coordinate 29,284,561 of NC_136796.1, read as the reverse complement.
TTGCTTCTCTCACAGCCTCTCTCTCTCTCTCTCTCTCTCTCTCTCTCTCTCTGTGTCCCTCTCTCTCTCTCTCTGTGTCCCTCTCTCTCTCTCTCTCTCTCTCTCTCTCTGTGTCCCTCTCTCTCTCTCTCTGTGTCCCTCTCTCTCTCTCTCTCTCTCTGTGTCCCTCCCTCCCTCTCTCTCCCTCTCCCTCTCTCTCTCTCTCTCTCTCTCTCTGTCTCTCTCTCTCTCTCTCTCTCTCTCTCTCTCTCTGTGTCCCTCCCTCCTGTCTCGCCTCCCCATGCATCTATACCTCCCTGAAATAGACGGTGACCCCGGGGCATTTGGCGAGCAGCAGGCGCTGTTCAGTTCCCCCTCGGTTTGATTGATTTCACCAGGCCTTCTCTTATATTAAAATCAGATCTGTGGACTCGCCTCCTCTTATCTCCGCGGCCCAGTCATCAGGAGGCGATCAGAGAAGGACAACGGAATGTTCCTGTTAGTGGGAGATGTGATGTAATGACATGAGATCAAAGACAGATGATGCTGAGCGGTCGGTCGGCCGGTCGGGATTGCGGTATGGCAGCGGTCCCCAAACATTTTTGGCCGTGCACCCCCTGTTACCCCCTGACCTATAGCTGAGGCACCCCCGGCCGGCACTAAGTCTCGTTGTATTTGACCAAAGATTATACATTTTTAATATGATTATGGCAAATAATCACAGCATGTCACTGCACTGAGAGACATGCAGCTGCTGTACTCCCACAGCTGCTCTATACATCTCCTTACAAGTTACAACAGTGCTTTACCAGATTTTGCTGTTTGTGCTAAATAACACCATAAGACCACAAGGGGTGCACACACCACAGTTTGGGAACCCCTGTGGTATAGGATTAAACCCATACCGCATTACAATATGTTGAGCGGTGCGCTCTGAATGCTACAGGTACAGTTGGGTGCCACCGATATTGTCCCTTATCATTTGACCCATTTAGGCCTGACCTCAAAATTTTAAAAAATCCTTCTAAATCCTCCACGATTTTTCAAAAATAGCAGACCTACAAAGCTCGTAGCGCGCCACTCGGTGGCGCGCTATGAGCTTGTAGATCTGCTATTTTTCAATAGCTAAATTATAACAATGTCTAAAACACCAAAAGGGGTTCCCGCCCCTTTTGCGCAGATCACGCAAACCTCAGCAAAAAGAAAAGGACAATATCGATGGCCTCCAACTGTACTTGGTATACAATCTTAATACGAAATATGACGATTAATGACTTCTTTGTGTTTATATAAGATGGAAGACTTGTTCCATCCGAAAACCCACATGGACCAAATCCTATCAATTACCCAACATCGTAAAATAAATATGATTTAATTTAGCGAAGCGTGGACAAGGACTTATTTGCACATTTGTTACTGTTGTAAACACTGCAGATATCAGGGTGAATTTACTGACAAAGGGCTGTAAAAAATGCCGCTGACGCTGTTGACAACCGTAGATGGGAAGGGAGCACGAGAAGAACGATAATTAACGTTGATCGTTTAACGCTCACGAACATCCAGATAATCACACTGCAGCCTTAAACGAACTCCCATTTCCTCTTTCACCTGTTCCACGGAATTCCTGCAGAGATGCCAAGGACCAATAAAACAGCACGCTCAGCTCCAAGAGGCTAGACGCAGTAATGGCCCTCTCATTACACATGTTGTACCAAACAGCTGAAATTATGGGGCCGAAATTAAGGAGCACCAAAGCACCGATTTATTATTTCTTCCGTTTCGTCACAGGAGTGAGATCTTATCGCGGTCCACCTATAGCGGAGCACAATCAGCGCAGAGCGTGGATAGAGTGATACGATTAACGCATTTGGGGCGGGAACCCCTTTTGGTGTGATACTTTAGCTATTGATACTTTAGCGGCACCGAGTTGCCGCGCTATGAGCTTGTAGATCTGCTATTTTTTTTTTATTGTGAAAATGTGGCAAATTTTGAATATATATTCTTTCAGAGCGAACATTTTTAACTCAAATCTTTTGCTTCTGGGGGGGGGTCCCTGGAACAACATATTTTGAGATTGGGTCAGAGGCCAATTACATATAATTTTTGGGGGTCATTGACATGAAAATGTTTGAGAACGACTGAAATGGGGTTAAAGACGAACCATCCTGGTACGCAACGCAGCGAATGGTTCATTAGGGGCTTGATTCTCATGATCAGATATGTGTTTATCTGTGGCCCCGGCAGTCAGAGGAAAGGGGGGGGGGGGGGGGGGACATTCTTGAGAGTCTGGAGCTATAGCTGAGATTGATGGGCCCTTGCTTAGATAATCACTGGACCAAAAGAGGGCTGAAGCAGCTCCTTTGTCTCTGCTTGGCAGCCAGAGCGGACGGGAGGATTGGTGGGAGGAATATGAGAGTTAGAGAGGAATAAAACTTACACCACAGACATGAGAATGAGACACATGCTTGGACAGCAGCGGAGGAGTGGGGGCGATGAAGTGGATCGGGGAGGGGGGGGGGAGTCAGGGTGGGGGGGGGGGGGGGGGGGGGGGGGGGGAGGTCGGGGCAGTGGAAGCCAGGCTCCTTAAACAAGAGCCCCTTCCAGACTCAGAGCAAATAAATCAAGATGGAGACAGAGACTGGTCCCGCGTCTTTACAAACAACATAGGGTGCACGTGTTGCTCTGAAAGAACCGTGCACTTGGCCGTGTTAAGGGTCGTGTCTCTTTCAAATGTCTGTGAAATGTAGCTGTGGGAGAGCATGTAGCTGTGAGGTTGAAAAGTGGCCCCCTCTGTAATTCATCATATTTATTTCAAAGCAACAACGAGCGCATGTGGATTATTTATCACGAGTCCTCTAATGTGGAACATTGCCGGTAGGGGGAATGAAGCGAAGGTGTGCCCTCGCCTCAGTCCTTCCACTGGCCTAAACATCTCCGAGGGCGGGATACCTCTGTGGTGTTTTTACTCCAAACAAACCTTAATGAGCCAGCCAGCCAGGAGGAGGAATGGAAGGGGGATGAGGGGGAAGAGGGGAGGATGAGTGAGAAGAAGTGGCTGTTGAGTGGTCCTCTCCCTAAGTGTGGTTTACAAGTTGTCAGAGTGTACATATAGGTGTGAAGTAAAGTGAGAAGTGTGGCTGGCCTGGAACACGGAGGGTGGAAGGAAGAAGACACCTATAGTGGTGACGCTGCTTAACTTTGTAATCTTGTTCACAGGTGAAAATGTTTGTCATTAACACCATGGAGGCCCGGGGCGGAGATCTCCGTCAAGTTCAAGTTCATGATCAAGTGCCCAAGACGGAGATTAATGATATCAAAACCGATCGCATCGCTCCACAGCCTAGGAGCGCTTGTTGCCCAATCCTCGATGACGCGCAAGAGTGACACGTCATCGAAAATGTTCCCTGCCTGTTTAGCTGACGAAAACGAAAATCTTAAAACGTTCATAACTCCCGATCTAAATCATCCCGTCTAATTCTGAAAAAAGATCCTGTGTTTGACGGCCTTCCGCGGTCCAGTCGCTAATCGCGATAGATTTATTCTTACCTCCCCGTTGTTGTCGATCGACTCTGTGGCTATTGTTAGCTGCTACACAGACATTCACAACAAACTTCCGGTGCGCCGGTTTCATATTTCACTAGTTACAGAAAGAACTTCTGAAATGTATTTATGTATGTATGTATGTATGTATGTATGTATGTATGTATGTATGTATGTATGTATGTATGTATGTACAGTATGTATGTACAGTATTTCATTCTGTTCAATTCTGTTCTAAAAGCTTTGGGAAACATGTCGCCTGCATTTCAACTGTTAAGATATCATCTGAGGTTAAGGGACTTGAACGGCTTCCATCAGCTCCGCCAGGACCAAACCCATGCAGTTAGTGCCTTCCAACAACTGACACAGCAACTTAACAGCAAGAGAGACGGTAAAGAGTGAGGGAGAGTTATACTATAATGGAGGGAGAAGGAGAGAGAGAGAGAGAGAGAGAGAGAGAGTGAGAGAGAGAGAGAGAGAGAGTGAGAGTGACTTGGGTTCATTGGATGACACAATGCAGGCCACTGCGGGAAACCTCAGCTCCTTCATTCACTGTGGTCTGAGAACATAAAAAGCACCACACTGTTTGATCTCTGGACTTGTATACATCTCACAACTTCAGGAAACACACACACACATAAAGAGAGAGAGAGAGAGTGAGCTTTGGAAACCATATTCAACAATTATTTCCAGCATTACAACCCCCCGACCTACCCCTCACCCCCTTGCTTCCATTTCCATTCCTCCCACGTTATACAGCGACACTGTCTTTGATATCAAACTGGGACAGAGATTAAAGTGCGGCTGGATCTGGGGGAGCGCTGCATGGTACTGTGCCACAGGTGGTCAGTCACAGGGCAGACCTCAGACTGGACCGGTTCCACAGAGCCACTGTGCCTCCACCTCCCATCTGGGGAATTCAAAGGGACGCCATTGTCTTGCAATCTCTCAACAGGTTTGCATAAACATCAGTGGCATCTCTGCTTGGTAAAAACAGAAGTAATGAGTAGTATCAAGGGCAAGACCACCAGGTTTTTGAACAGCTTTCACCTGGCTACTGTTCAACAAGGAACCAGGCCTGACCACCGCCTGGCACCATTACATAGGCTGGCCTTGAACTTTACCTTGTTGAGCTAGGATTTTACAAAAAGAGCAGGTCTACAAGTTCACAATGAGTCGCATTGCAAACTTGTAGATGCATGTATTTTCGCAGAAAGGATTTGGTATACAGGGGGGAAAAGGAACAGAACAGGCCCAGTATAGAGCCCTGGGGGACTCCAGTCAACGAAATATATAGGGTAAGTGGTTAACTTCCAATAAGTGAGCAGCTAGGCCGGGGCTTCACTGTCTTGGAAAAAGCTGCTGATACTGGTTTTGGAATCCGACCTACGACTTTGTGTTTTCAGGACGGCTCCTCAAACTACTAAGCCACCCCTCCAATACGCACCAGATCTTTGTCTTTCATGCTCACCACGTGTGAGAGATATACTGTATGTACGCTAAAACTGAATCCCCCATCATCCATTTATACTCTCGTTTTCTGTCGAGGACATCGCTGGAAGGATTTAAGAGCCTTCGCTGTTGAGGAGGAATGTGGCCCTGTAGCACCATAAAACAAAATAGTCCATCATCCCTTTGAACCTCCAGCCTGCAACCCCCCTCCGGTCCACATCCACAGGCCAACATCTGCCCAGCAGCCAAGCACCTGTCTCTCAAAGCCCCACGAGACTGTCAGCACCTCCTCCTCGCCTTCCAACCGGGCATGCTCCGTGACCTGCTGCGACCCAGGAAATAGGACCAATTACGGAGCACTTCCGAGGTTAAGGGGGGGCAAGCCCTATGTCATTCAACTTCTGGGATACAGGGCTATTTTCTTCACCCGTATCGCTCAATGTCAAGCTGTTCCTGTCAACGCTGGTCGTTTCCCACATGTGTCTGTGTGTGTGAGAACGATCTTTATCTAACGGCTTCTCTGAAGACATGCAAATGTTTTGTTCGGCTATTACAAACCCACAAAGGAGATATGGGCTCCAATTGAGACTTTGTACAATTCTTTACAAGTACCTTTACTTTTTAGTTTCTCCTGTTCTTGCTTGGCTTTTTCATCGAGATATTTGCAAGAACGTAGACAGTGCCAATGACAGATCAGCATTATCCATCCATACTGTACATCTTCAGCCATGTCAGCTATTAATGTTGGCGGTTGGACAGAGTGTCTGTCACTCAGTCGTGCGGTGAGCGTTCCCCTCGCTACGTATGGAATGCTGTCAGTGGCTTTACCCTAATCGGACACAGGAATGTTAATAGCGCGCTCATAAATGTACCACCATTCCTCATAGCCGACACCCAAACACAGAATTATGGAGAAATGTGTCTTATTGGTATTCCGCTATGGGAAAAATCCTTTTAACACCCTATAAAACAGAGTTTGCTGATTATGTCACATTTCTTCGTGCAGAGTGCATCAGTGTTCCAGCAGTCCTCACTCTTCGCTTTGCACTTGTTAATTGTTCCCTAACATTGTCTTTCGCCGATTATATATATATTAGGCCTGCAGCAATGCATTGCTCAAGCTGAACCAAATAAATCAAGCAAAGGAATACCACTCCAAGACCAAATACCGAACCTAACCACCAAGACTCACTCCACACAACTGCTGAAGGGACCTGGGAACAAGTCTGGATAACTCCACAATGAATAACCATTCATCATTAATGTGATAACTATTGCCATCGGTGACTTCAAAGAACAGGGGAGGAGGAATTGGGAAGAGGGGGTGCATGCACTGGAAAGCCTCAACCAAACTAATGCTAGCCAGGACCATTTCCATACCACAGTCTGGCGTCATATCCCCAAATGACCTCGTATAACCTGACGCCATGGCACCATAATCAAACAGCATCGGTTCAGTGTATGGTCTTCAAAAGCAAAACGTGTGTGTAATAAAACGTGTATTTGCCATACTGATTGGTTCCAAATAGCAAACGTTGAATGCAAAACAGTGACGATATATACCTATATTTTATTTTTTTCAATCAGGAAACGTGTGCGTGCATTTGTTCATACGCATGCACGTTGCTGCGAGTAGTGTGTTTTCCTGTGAGAGCGCCGTACAGCACATGGGCTGGAGTGTGTGTGAGAAACAGGGAGCCGGGGTTGAGGCCTGGATCTCTGCTAGAGCAATTATCTTGTTCCTCAAACCATGCCGTTTAATGGAAATCCTAGGCCTTCGCCAAACTACACGCCTGTCTTTAGGTATGAACCTCTGAACTGGTCTCTCTCCCACTACTCCCCCCCTCCCCCTCCCTCCCTCCCCCACACACCCCCTTCACTCCCTCCCTTATTTCTTTCTCTCTCTCTCTCTCCCTCATTCTGCAAAATATTTTCATAGGAGACCTGACTTCACTGGGTTGCTATTAGTTTCACAGGTGTGGAGAAAGAAAGTCCATTAAAATACCCCTGGACATTCCAATGCACAGCTCACTGTGCTCTGTCTCTACAGGCCTCTCACTCTACCTCTCGCTCTCTCTTTCTTATCCTACAATTCATTATTTTAATGTCTTTTCAAGAGTCCCCCAAATGTAATCACTCACCATATTTCTGAGTTATATCACGAATTTGAGCTATTTGATTGTCTGCGACTCTGCGAGTATGTCTGTGTTCACAAGAGTGCATACCACATATGTGATACTGTACGTGTCTGTGCATGCATGTGTGTGTGCGGGCGTGTGCGTGTGTGTGTGTGTGTGCGTGCGTGCGTGTGTGTGTGTGTGTGTGTGTGTGCTGTGCCATGTATTTTCACAGTAGCTAGTTAAGCTACAGGTCTCCTCTAACTGCGATTTATTTTAAATTTACAACAATGTTTAACATTGTAGAATCTAGTAGGACTATATAAGTAGCTACTTGGTACCTGATATAAGTGCAATATATATATATATATATATATATATATATATATATATATATTGCAGAATGGGAAGTCTGTAAATATCCTATATTAAGATTGGGAGGACGGGACGGCACAGCCTGGAAACCAGACCAATCTGCCACAGGGAATTAGTCTGGCCATGCAGTCCTCTGACGACATGCACATGATGTCACTACGTTGTCACGCTCATGTCACTGTGACACAGCCATGACCATATAAGGAGTTCACCATGCAGCTACACCTAAATAAATAATAATAATTAATTTAAACGATGCAATACTGCCTCATCAAAGTTGGTGTTGTGACTTTAGATATTGTCAATTACTTGCATGAGAAGGAGAGAGGTGGTGGAGTTAGCTGTTTTAGCAGACAGTTTGAGGGTCCAATGGAGGTTAAGAGGTAAGAGGTTTTGTCCAATGTGTTTTTTACTACTTTCCATTGGTTCAATATTTTGGAAACAACACTGTTCAATAGCAATGATTCATGGGGGGAAAAAAATCAAAAACCTCAAAAATGGAGTTATGAGGTTTCCTCCCGACAGCATTGATATAGGATATAGTCAGAATCCACTTTATTGCATCAATTGGTTTACGTTCTAAAAGTGTAATTCTGGGAACTTTCTTGTGCCATAAAATGAGAGTCAATGGAATCGGTACTTCCCATTCCTTGATCGCAGAAGCAGCAGATAAAGGTGATGGGCAATATTGTGTATATTGTAATATGTAATATGTCATGGCCTTATTGGAATATTGAAACTCATATATAAGCCTAAGGCCTTATAAACTTGGGTTGCAGCAGAGTCTACAAAGTTCAACATGTCGTTAGTTTCATTGGAGGCCCTGGACGTTGCATCACGTCCACAGAGGCTGGCATGGGACAGAAACTGCAGCCAGATGTTAGACCTCTGCTGTTTTCCAATTGAGCAACACCATGTATGCTACTGAAACAGATTGGGGGGGGGGGGGGGGGGGGGCACCACCCAAGACTGACTGCCATAAAGTTACTAAAGTATGTGCCCTGAAGGTTATAGTTGAGACGCAATGCGGCCACAAATTCTGCACCTTGTCATTCTGCCTGTTTCTACTGTATGTATTTCTAACGCCCAGTCTCTCTCTTATTTCTTCTGTCTTCCTATTCCCTTTTCTACAAAAAAAGACTTGATTTGGAGGATATCATACAGACAGGCAGACAGGCAGGCAGACAGACAGCATTTTATGTAAACGTATAGCATTTTATCATGTAGACATAGCACTATAAAGTATATATGCATAGTTTCATTATTTAGATAATATGCCTACACTGTTACGTTCTTAGCTTACATATGATTCATGATAACTACTTTTGATGTATTGCCATGCTTTTTTTTGTTCTTGCTTAATGTAAATCGCTCTGGATTAAGAGCATCTGCTAAATGCCTAAATTGTAATTGTACACGTCTATCTGTCTGTCTGTCATAGCAGCATCGCAGTAGTATAGGCATGAAACACAGATACATGCAGGTAAGAGCAGAGAGAGAAAAACGTATAAGATAATAACATTTAAAAATAAGATTAAAAATATAAAAAGAGTGACGATCTTAGCAAGCAAGCTCAGCGATTGGCTCCCGGGCTCCTCGCACTCTGAAAAAACGAGCGCATGCATGCAAGCTAGCCCACAAAACTCTTTCCCCTCAAATCACTCATCCACTGCTGAGAAAGCACAACCCCGGGCCCCTTCTGCCGCGTCTGTTTAGCACGACTCCGTCTGCTTTGGAAAGGAACATGTTTACTTAGGTTTGGAGAGTAAGGGCAAAAACCCCAACTCTCCCGGTTTCTGTGTTTTCTTCTCCATCTCCTGTAAAAGCTACAGGAGATGGAGAGAGTCGACGAGGAGGCACCTCCTCAACCTTCAACCGCAAGCTTAAGGAGCAGTTTATGTGTGTGGGTGTGTTTAGGAGTCACTGGTTTGGGGTGGAGGCGCAAAGGAGAACAAGCTAATATGTCTTTTTGTAAGAGGTTTTTAAGGTCTGGCAATTATCTGTGTGTGTGTGTGTGTGTGTGTGTGTGTGTGTGTGTGTGTGTGTGTGTGTGTGTGTGTGTGTGTGTGTGTGTGTGTGTGTTGGTAATTCCAAACTTTTGTGTTATTAAAGCTGCACTGCATGTAACTTTCCTCTTCTACCCCGGATTTGAACACGGTTTCCTAGCGCAAGTGCTACCATTGAGCTAATAGAGCTTGCCAGCTTGCTCAGGAGAGACACTGAATCTTGACCATCAGGGCAAAATTCATGTCAGATCCTGTATCTGTAGGTGAGACATGACCTTTGACATGATTTAAATGTCTCAATAGAAGAGCAGGGAGACCAACATTTATATTGTATTAACCCATTTAGGCCTGACGTCGAAATAAAAAAAAAAAGTATTCTGAAAGAATATATTTTCAATTTTCAAAGATTTGTGCCGCATTTTCACGATTTTTCAAAAATAGCAGACCTACAAGCTCGTAGCGCAGATCTGCTATTTTTCAATAGCTAAAGTATAACGTAATGCTTAAAACACCAAAAGGGGTTCCCGCCCCAAAATGGGTAGCCTACTCTAGCACCCAGATTGGACAAAATTAAAATGTATTCATTAAAAAAGTTACATAGTGCCACTTTAATGTCTTCTATTATAGCATGCTAACTTAAAGAGAAATGCTGTAGTTTCTATTAGCTATAGAATCGTTGATGTCATTGGTAGGCAGGTTTCTGATCAAATGGGGTACAGGCTTTATAGTTCCGACATACTATTGGTCCGACTGTCATTAGACCGACAGTGACACCCCACCCAAAACCCTAACCTAATCCTAATAGCAAGCACGGCGCAACGCATGTCGGACCAACGCATGTCGGGAGCGACGGGTGATTTCCGCATGTCAGATCTTCGGTGTGTCGGATCTGCGTGTGCATCCCGATCAAATGTCCATAGCCCATCAATGAGATGCCGAGTGAGTACACTGAAAATATAAGCATTAGTGAGGACCAATTATATGAAAATAGGTTGAAAAATGGGTGACGTGCATGCTCCTTTAAGTTTCAGCTTTGCGTATAGGAATTATGGTTAGGCTGAGATGATTACAGTAAGGGTTGAGCTTAGCCGTGGAGTGGTTTGGGTAAATACACTGCAAAGTGTGTGCAAATGTAACCACATGGACCCGTACGGGTCCATTTGTACACTCTCAGAGGTTATGCCCAGTGTATAGATCAGTCAGATTTCCCAGTGTAGTCAATGGAAATGAATGGAAGGTTCACGCAAGGATAGTAATATACTCTGTTACATTTGTGTGTGTGTGTGTGTGTGTGTGTGTGCGTGTGCGTGTGCGTGTGCGTGTGCGTGCGTGCGTCTCAGTGAAAATGGAAAAGGAAACATGGAGATTTAGGAAATCAGCAGACAGCAGCTGTTTAGAAAGAATGAAGGATTTGCTTGCTATTTGTTTTTAGATATATTTTTTATGCTTCATTATTTCAAATAGGTCAGTGTGTGGAGACTGCAGGAGAGAGACATGAGTGAGAGAGAGGAGAGCCATGAGTGAGAGAGAGGAGAGACATGAGTGAGAGAGAGGAGAGCCATGAGTGAGAGAGAGGAGAGCCATGAGTGAGAGAGAGGAGAGACATGAGTGAGAGAGAGGAGAGACATGAGTGAGAGAGAGGAGAGACATGAGTGAGAGAGAGGAGAGCCATGAGTGAGAGAGAGGAGAGACATGAGTGAGAGAGAGGAGAGCCATGAGTGAGAGAGAGGAGAGCCATGAGTGAGAGAGAGGAGAGCCATGAGTGAGAGAGAGGAGAGCCATGAGTGAGAGAGAGGAGAGACATGAGTGAGAGAGAGGAGAGACATGAGTGAGAGAGAGGAGAGCCATGAGTGAGAGAGAGGAGAGACATGAGTGAGAGAGAGGAGAGCCATGAGAGAGAGAGAGGAGAGCCATGAGTGCGAGAGAGGAGAGACATGAGTGAGAGAGACATGAGTGAGAGAGAGGAGAGACATGAGTGAGAGAGAGAGGAGAGACATGAGGAGAGACATGAGTGAGAGAGAGGAGAGCCATGAGTGAGAGAGAGGAGAGCCATGAGTGAGAGAGAGGAGAGACATGAGTGAGAGAGAGGAGAGCCATGAGTGAGAGAGAGGAGAGCCATGAGTGAGAGAGAGGAGAGACATGAGTGAGAGAGAGGAGAGCCATGAGTGAGAGAGAGGAGAGCCATGAGTGAGAGAGAGGAGAGACATGAGTGAGAGAGAGGAGAGCCATGAGTGAGAGAGAGGAGAGCCATGAGTGAGAGAGAGGAGAGACATGAGTGAGATAGAGGAGAGCCATGAGTGAGAGAGAGGAGAGCCATGAGTGAGAGAGAGGAGAGCCATGAGTGAGAGAGAGGAGAGACATGAGTGAGAGAGAGGAGAGCCATGAGTGAGAGAGAGGAGAGCCATGAGTGAGAGAGAGGAGAGCCATGAGTGAGAGAGAGGAGAGACATGAGTGAGAGAGAGGAGAGCCATGAGTGAGAGAGAGGAGAGCCATGAGTGAGAGAGAGGAGAGACATGAGTGAGAGAGAGGAGAGCCATGAGTGAGAGAGAGGAGAGACATGAGTGAGAGAGAGGAGAGCCATGAGTGCGAGAGAGGAGAGACATGAGTGAGAGAGAGGAGAGACATGAGTGAGAGAGAGGAGAGCCATGAGTGAGAGAGAGGAGAGACATGAGTGAGAGAGAGGAGAGACATGAGTGAGAGAGAGGAGAGACATGAGTGAGAGAGAGGAGAGACATTAGTGAGAGAGAGGAGAGCCATGAGTGAGAGAGAGGAGAGACATGAGTGAGAGAGAGGAGAGACATGAGTGAGAGAGAGGAGAGACATGAGTGAGAGAGAGGAGAGACATGAGTGAGAGAGAGGAGAGACATGAGTGAGAGAGAGGAGAGACATGAGTGAGAGAGAGGAGAGCCATGAGTGAGAGAGAGGAGAGCCATGAGTGAGAGAGAAGAGAGACATGAGTGAGAGAGAGGAGAGACATGAGTGAGAGAGAGGAGAGACATGAGGAGAGACATGAGTGAGAGAGAGGAGAGACATGAGTGAGAGAGAGGAGAGACATGAGTGAGAGAGAGGAGAGACATGAGTGAGAGAGAGGAGAGCCATGCGAGACAAGATGGGGCTCAGATTCGAACCCGGGTCCTCCTGGCGCTCACAAGGAGCATGACGTCGCAGAAAGCTTCATTTAATATTTCATTTTTGTTATGCCCAAATACGGAGGCTGAAAAGTGGTTGAGTCTGTCTGCACCTATTATAAATTAACCAATGGAAAGTTTGTAACTACGGTATAATATCTACATTGGAACACACTTTTTCCATTTCCTGACAAGTTACCTTCTTGAACATACCACATGACAGCGAAGATATGGACTTCATGCCAGTACAGAACACAGACTGGTAAACTTTGCTTCTCCATCAGCCGACTTCACAGGGACGTGCACACATAGACATCAAAGGGGGCTTCAGCCCCTGCCCTTTTACCCGTCTGGAAAACAACTGCCCTTTCCAGACCACGAATGCAGCATTTACTATAGTGGAAGAAATGCAAATGCCACTCCTTTCCATGCCATACTGGAAGGCAGCATTCAGGAGAATAGCTTTTTTACGCTTTTTAAGTCTCCTGAACTTGGAACGCACCAATTTGCGTTGAACACATTCGTTTCGAAATCCATGTCGTATACACCACATCTCCAGTTGATAAAGAGTGCTGGGTTGCGCCCAGAAAATAGCTGATCTACAAGCTCTCAACGCGTCGCAGCGCGACGCGTTGTGAGCTTGTAGATCTGCTATTTTCGCTATTTTTGTTCAAAAGTGCCCTCTTACGGGATTTCAGCCCCTGCCTCTCTAACACTGTCTGCACGTCCCTGTGACTTCATCTGTGCTCTCCTCTCCTCCACCGGCTGTGCTAACACTGACCAGAGACCCTGTGGTATGAGAGCAGGGCCGTGTTTAGATGGCTTTCTGCGAGGCTCTCTCTCTCCGCCCGAGAACAGTGCAAATAGACATAATGCCGAAATAACAGCCGCTGGAATGCGATGGCGCGCATGTGGTTGTTGGGCTTGGATGGAGTTTGGGGTTCACCAAGCAGACAGATTGACCCCACCCCCTTTTTTCCTGTTACACACACTATATACTGCGAGTCTCCACTCCTCCGTCATGGCTTCTGAGGGGAGGGGTCTTTTTTGTCTGTGGACTGTCGTCGTCATGGGTTCAGCGGGCGGACAGTGGTTCTCAAAGCATTCTCACGTCAAGGACCCCCAAATTCATATATATATATATATATATATATATATATATATGGCCATGGGTTTACAAGCAGGGACGTGCAGAGAGTGTTAGAGAGGCAGGGGCAGGGCACTTTTGGACAAAAATAGCGAAAATAGCAGATCTACAAGTCGCGCTGCGACGCGTTGAGCACTTGTAGATCTGCTATTTTCGGGGCGCAACCCAGCACTCTTTAGCTATAGTGGAGATGCGGTGTGTACGACATGGATTTCTAATCAAATTTGTTCAACGCAAAATACTGTGTTCAAGTTCAGGAGACTTCGGTAAAAAAAAAGCAATTCTCCTGAATGCTGCCTTCCGGCATGGCATGGAAAGGCAGTGGCATTCTTTCACCGTGTAGTAAATGCTGCATTCATGGGCTGGGAGAGGGCAGTTGTTTTACAGACGGGGTAAAAGGGCAAGGGGCTCAAGCCCCCTTTGATGCCTATGTGTGCACGTCCCTGGTTCTCAAAGCATTTTCACGTCAAGGACCTCCAAATTGAAATATATACTGTATATATATATTTGGCCATGGGTTTTGTGAGCTTGTAGATCGGCTATTTTCAAATTGCAGAATAATAGGACCCCACTTTGAGAACCACATCTTCCTCAAAGAACAGCAGCTCAACCTTTGTAATTGCAAGGACCCCCCCGTTTCAAGATCAAAGGATAGTAGCGCACATCCGAAAACAGGTGCTGGCCCCGAAGTGAACCGAGATCAAAGGCTTGAGTTGACTTGAGTCCAAAGAAGAGCTCAAAACGTCACTCATACAATTGAACATCTGAGTGTGTGGCTCTGCTTTTTGTCCAAAGATCCCCAGTTTGACAAACAAACAGACCCCGGCCCAATCTATACTATAAAAGTGTTAACTCGCCTTTTGGTTCCATTTGTACACATATTTCTATGAACTATAAATTAAGAGATAAGGCGAGATAAGACACATTAGCTTCATGTAGGCTAGATGATCTATTTTCGCACACCTCCATTAATAAAGGGCTTAAGAAGTGATTTACGGTATCAGATTATCAGACTAATCGATTTTGGCGATTATACAAACATTGAATGTAGATTTGATCCTCCTGCTAAAAACGAAATGTATTAATCCACACACTGTCTGCCTGTCCGGGCACCTATAGGCTCAATTCAGTCTGGTTCGATTCCGATGGCCGTTGCTGCGTGTCACTACCGTACTATCAATAAAGGCATAAAAGTCCCCCCCCCCCCCCCCCAAAAAAAATAAAATAAAAAATAATAATAATAATAAAAAAAACTCACAGGGACTTATCATCGTATATCATCATGACGTAACAGATGCCCGAACCACCTAAGATGGCTCCTTTCCAGGCGAATAAGCAGCGACTCTACTCAGAGTCTCTCTTGCGTGACTAAACTTCTCACACTATCTGAGATGCCAGCCACCCGCCTGAGAAAACTGATTTCGGCCGCTTGTATCCGCGAGTCCCGCAACCTTATTCTTTCGGTCATGACCCACACTTCATGACCATATAGGTGAGAATAGGAATAGGCTTGGTAGACAGAGAGCTTTGCCTTCTGGCTCAGCTCTCTTTTCGAACAGCACTTAAAAGACAAAACCACACTAGGGTCAAGACACTAGTCTGTGTTCAAATTTCAAGTGACTTGGTTGAGGAAACAACGAGTCATGGATTTCATGCTCATCCTTGGAGCACTCTGTTGAATGGACACAGTACGGCGTTCGACGAGGAACAGTTTCCTGCATGATGACAATGACTGGTATCTTAAACTTTGGCAATCCAGTTTGACGGGAAAACTTGCTTCTCGATTATTTGATTAACCCACATGAGCAAAATTAAGTCGGTTAATGGTTCTAAATGTCGGCTTCAATATATTTTCAATTAATTGTCCAGGCATACGGCCATGTCCCACATGGCAGGACACGCGCCATAAAATCCTCAGTTTTATTAATGTAACTCTCACAATCAAATTAACCACTTAAGCCATTTTGGACGGGAACCCCTTTAGGTGTTTTAAAAATTATGTAATGTTATACTTTAGCTATTGAAAAATAGCAGTGCTATTTTTGAAAAATCGTGAAAATGTGCCTCAAATCTTTGAATACTGTATATATTCTTTCAGAGCGAACGTTTTTAACTCAAATCTTTGCTTCTGGGGGGGGGGGGGGGTCCCTGGAACGACATATATTTTCAGATGGGGGTCGGCAGCCTATTACATATAACTTTTGGGGTCCTTTACATGAAATATTGAGCACCACTGATATAGAAACATGAGATTTTGTTTATTTTTGTCATGATTAGGAAGATTTTTTTTTAATTTTGACGTCAGGCCTAAATGGGTTAAGCCTCATTTTCCCCCGTAATGACCTGCCCAAAATAGGGACGCCGGGCCGGAGATAACGTAGTTAACATGTTATGACATTCTCTTACACCTTTCCTCATGATCTCTGCATCTTTTTCAGCACAGAACAGTAGTTCTCAAACGTGTTCATGTCACAGAGCCCCACATTAACCCATTTAGACCTGACGTCGAAATTCTAAAAAATGTCTTCTAAATCCTGACAGTTTTCTGAAATACCTATGTTTCTATGTAAGTGGTGCTCAATATTTCATGTCAAGGACCCCAAAGATTATATGAATTTGGCCGCCGACCCCCGACTGAACATGTTGTTCCAGAAGCAAAGATTTGAGCTTCTTCTTTCGTGTAACGTCAGAGGTCCAACTCGGTCGTGGAGCCACGCCCGCATCTCTGGTCCCAGGTCAGAGGCTGGCTTCCGAGGGTGGTCTGTATAAGAGGCAGGTGTTGATGATATGGTCGGCGGTCTGCTCAGGGTCACGGCACTCACATGCCGCACTGTCAGCCAAGCCCCACTTCTGCATTGATGCATTGAAGCACCCAACCCCAGTTTGTAAGCGGTTCAGTGTGGTCCATTGCTGGCGAGGTAGGTCATCTCCTCCTATGGTGCCATCTCCTGGTTCCCAAATGTAGTGATGCATGCGGGAGGGAGATTTGAGCTAAAACGTTCGCTATATGAAAGAATATATATTCAAAGATTTGCGCCACATTTTCACGATCTTTCGAGTGCCGCGCTACAAGCTTGTAGATCTGCTATTTTGCAACGGCTAAAGTATAACATAATGCTTAAAACAGAGGTTCCCGCCTTGAATGGGTTAATATAGTTGCTGAAACCACCTAACTCCACATTTGAGTTATATATATATTTTTTTTTTCTGCATAAATCAGTGCTGTCCGTGTGTTGTTTTGAAAATATTGAACAAATGGAAAGTAGTAAAAAAAAAAACGCTTTGGACAAAACCTCTTAACTCCATTGGACCCTCACCTCAAGCTGTCTGCTGAAGCAACTAACTCCACCACCTCTCCCCCTCTCATGCAAGTAATTGACAATATATAAAGTTACAACAACATTTCTTCATTTTCTGAAAAATTTACATTTTGGAGCTAGGTGGTTTCTTCCCGACAGCAGAGATATGTGGCCGTGGACATCCACTTTCTTGTACAGGGACCCCCATAACGAGATCTGTGTTAAATTAACCTTTAGACACCCGTGTGAAGTGAAGGGAGCTCTTATCATCGTACATCATCCATTCATTGTCAATGGGAATTTTGTGTAGGACAAAAATAGCCGATTTGCTCGTCTACATATGACGGAAATTCTCCATTCATTGTCAATTTTAATGTTTGTGTAAGCTGAATATAGGAGGGGCTAGCGCCCATCAGAAATGGCTCAACTGATTTTGGTGCTAAATTAACAAATGTATAGCTGGGGACCCCCTGGAACACCCTCAAGGACCCCTGGGGGTCCCCGGACCCCATTTTGAAAACCACCGATCTGTAACACCCGGCTCCATCTCAGACAGAGAGATCTGTAACACCCGGCTCCATCTCAGACAGAGAGATCTGTAACACCCGGCTCCATCTCAGACAGAGAGATCTGTAACACCCGGCTCCATCTCAGACAGAGAGAGATCTGTAACACCCGGCTCCATCTCAGACAGAGAGATCTGTAACACCCGGCTCCATCTCAGACAGAGAGAGATCTGTAACACCCGGATCCATCTCAGACAGAGAGAGATCTGTAACACCCGGCTCCATCTCAGACAGAGAGAGATCTGTAACACCCGGCTCCATCTCAGACAGAGAGAGATCTGTAACACCCGGCTCCATCTCAGACAGAGAGAGATCTGTAACACCCGGCTCCATCTCAGACAGAGAGAGATCTGTAACACCCGGCTCCATCTCAGACAGAGAGAGATCTGTAACACCCGGCTCCATCTCAGACAGAGAGAGATCTGTAACACCCGGCTCCATCTCAGACAGAGAGAGATCTGTAACACCCGGCTACATCTCAGACAGAGAGAGATCTGTAACACCCGGCTACATCTCAGACAGAGAGAGATCTGTAACACCCGGCTCCATCTCAGACAGAGAGAGATCTGTAACACCCGGCTCCATCTCAGACAGAGAGAGATCTGTAACACCCGGCTCCATCTCAGACAGAGAGATCTGTAACACCCGGCTCCATCTCAGACAGAGAGAGCAAGATATAAAACATTGCGAAAGCAGACTTGAAAACAAACACTGTCTGCCTACGCTTTTTGTAATTATGTCCTCAAGCTTTCTGGTGTGCAACCCCCCAACACATGCACGCACGCACGCACGCACGCACGCACGCACGCACGCACTACTCCCCTCTCTCTCCATCTCTGACTCAGCCTCGCACAATGTATTGGGAGGGGGGGTGTTGTGGCTTTCATTGGAACGGCTTAAATGGTCCTTAAAATGCTGCTTGAATGATGAGTGAGAGTGTCTGTCTGCTTATGTGTGCCTGTTTGTACGTGTGTCCTTATACGCGCGTGTGTGTGTGTGTGTGTGTGTGTGTGTGTGTGTGTGTGTGTGTGTGTGTGTGTGTGTGTGTGTGTGTGTGTGTGTGTGTGTGTGTGTGCGCGTGCACGCGCTCGCGCATGTGCATGTGCATGTGCGCGCTCGCGTGCGTGCGTGCGTGCATGCATGCGGCCGTGTGTGTGTGTGTGTGTGTGTGTGTGTGTGTTTGTGTGTGTGTGTGTGTGTGTGTGTGTGTGCGCACTCGCGCGTGTGTGCATGTGCACGCTCGCGTGCGTGCGTGCATGCATGCATGCGGCCGTGTGTGTGTGTGTGTGTGTGCTGTGCATGCGTGTGTGTAGTGTAGTGCAGTGTAGTGTACAACCTCCAGACCCATTTCCATGGGCCATGCCAGATTTCTTTCACCTCCTTCCCCCCTGTCTTGAAGTTCACCACATCTCCCACAGTGGTCACACTCGTTTTTGCTTTTTCCTTCTTCTCTCCTCCTTGTATTCTTTAGATTTTTTCCCCCTTCTTCTTCTTGATCCACACAAGAAACACATTTGCCTTCTCACATTCAACATATGGCAACAGCTACTAGTTGCTTATCGCACAAACACACATGTGTAAATACATAGCCTCGTCTAGACTGATATTGTGGTGTGCAGCTCTCACTGGAGGCAAATCCCCACCATCTGGGTTTTAATTGGCCTACAGCTCCAGTCTGGGTTTCCCAAAACATCTTAGCACTAATTCATTGTTACTTGCATTGTGAGCCAGTGTGCATGGGGCAGAGTTTGTGCCATATGCTTTTGGAAACAAGACTACGGCCTCTAGTTTGAGGGGCGGACAACTGCCGAACACTGAGCTGACGATAACTAAGTCAGCTCAGTGTTCTCTGAGTTCCATGAAATGCACTAACAAAATGTGCTGTCAGTGCTGATTGCCACCTTGAGATGCAGTGTGAGACTGTGAGGCACAACGCCAGGGAAGACATTTGACCTAGTCTTGGGTATGTTGTCAGGCAACCAAAAATAAATATGGGTTTTGGTCGCAGTGAGAACTTCATCACACACACAGAATACAAACAATTACAGACAGATGGGCCTATATTCGCTTTCTTCAAGTGAATATAAAAAGTCAATAGTCAACAACAGGAGTCAATGTAGAGAAGGATATATATATATATATGGTAGCTTTTCTAGTTAAAAGTGGGATACTGTAGTGCAACTTGTCGATGTTGTAGTGCGATCGCTCATGAACATTTATTGTCACTTTAGTCCTGCACAGTATTGTGGTCCAAGTGAACATTCAACATCGACAGGCAACAATACAACATACGAATGGTACAGCGGATTCACTTACTGAATCCGGTGGCAAATCTCCAAACCCAGCGATTGCACTGCTGATAGGAGCTAGAGGCAAGGTCGTGCACTCAAAGGTTTGGGTTCATTCTCTGGGGAGCATTAATGTGCTCAGCAAGTTTCATGGCAATCCAGCCAGTAGATTTTGAGATATCTAGTTTGGACGGAGTGACTGGTTGACTAACAGACTGACTTTGTAATCCTTAAAGCCCTGACATTAGACCCTGCCCTGGTCTATGGGCAACCGCAATTCCTATCTCTGAGTCAGAGATGACTTTGGAAGGGGCTTACAAAATAGCCGTCACTGTCGACCCAGACACTGTTTGTCAAGTATGTCTGCCTAGTGCTTATAAGTCAGTCAGTCAGTCAGTCAGTCAGTCAGTCTGCCTGCCTGCCTGCCAGCCTGCCAGCCTGCCAGCCTGCCAGCCTGCCAGCCTGCCAGCCTGCCAGCCTGCCTGCCTGCCTGCCTGCCTGCACATTCAGCCAGCCACCAAAAATGCATTGTTACAGTCTATGCTGTCTTCCCTCCTCGCACAGACAAACTCACTGAGAGCAATTACAGATACATTCCTGAGACTGTGTGGACAGTGAGAGAAGGAGGGTAAGAGAGCAAGCAAGAGACAAGAAGGAGAGAAGGCAATGCTATAAGGGACTAAGGGAGGGCAGGAGAGTGTATCTGAGGTTACAGACAAGACATGAAAACATTCACTCCTTCCTAAAGAAATAACCAGAGGAGTAAGAAGACACAGGCATGTGTGTTTGTGTTTTTCTACATGACTAAATGGGTCAGCACATGCTCAGCAGATTGGGGACGAGGACACTGACGTCACAATGTCTTCTCTTGTGATAGACGAAGACAGACTCTCAGTATTTAGCCATTACAGAAATGCCAAAATAGCCAAAAGAGGCAGAACAGAGCGGAGCAGAATTGAATCGAAATCACAGGCAAGAATGGGACTGTGAATGTGGCTGTTGTGTCTGGCAGTACTGAGAGCTATGTGGACAATTGGACCCTGGCGGCATTACAAGCAACTTTTCCCCTTCCTCTTTCTGAATAATCGTATTGAGAACAGTGAGAGGGAGAGAAAGGAGGGAGCAACAGAGAGAGGAGTGTCACATGGACTAGATTAGCAGATTAATCGATGCAGACGCTATGTGACACATTCCTCTGCATATCTCTCACTCTCTTTTCTCTTGCCATGCATCCCTGATCAAGAGGGCAGTTATGGGGAACCCGGCATCTCCTATCCAGGACTGTCCTGCACTGTCGTGATGTTTGGTTCCCATGGTTACCCCATGTGTGTGTGTGTGTGTGTGTGTGTGTGTGTGTGTGTGTGTGTGCGTGCGTGCGTGCGTGCGTGCGTGCGTGCGTGCGTGCGTGCGTGCGTGCGTGCGTGCATGAAGATGCATGTGCATGAATGTACATATGTGTTAACAAAAACTGTGATGGCAATAATTTCATTGGTGAGACCAAGCCAAGGTGCACGGCAATGTCTTGAGTGTTAATGAAAGTGGAAGTGCTATACGCGGTGGTAACGTGATTACAGCGTAGGACCAAACAGTACTCTCTCTGGCAGTTCTCTGGCATCGCGTCTTCTGTCTGTCAGAGTTGTTACCTGTCCCGCATGCAACGGAATTCGCATATCTGTTTACACTTACACGGAAAGCACACTTGGAAAAAGTAAGTGTATCCAGCAACGGTCTCTGGTGCACTCGCTCCTTACCAGTGGTGTGAAGGGAGGCACGGACAAAAACAGTGACAGAAACTATATTCTTCAATAAAGGAACATCTGCAGAATGCTGCGTTTGTATTGGAACTCGTGATGTCATACCTGGCTTGTCTGAAGTAGGCCCAGAATGAGGACTAGTGACTACTTTGTACAAGTATCAAATTATCGAGCATAGCGAGGAATCTGTCAGCGTGTTAAGCAGTAAAGTGATACTATTTGCTGAACGTATTAAACTGTTACAGCTGTGCTAAATGAACGCATGCTTCTACCTGTGTGGTCATCAAATCCACATTTGCTAATGATCAGAATTTTTCCAAATACTAACATCTTTTGTTTGTAAATATCTTCTGAAAGCACATTTAACCATCCTCAAAATATCATCATCAATATTATTTTGTATAAAACGTTGTGAAATGTAAATATACTTTGTCAAATAGCAAAATCAAAGGTTTATTAGCTCATATCAGCCATGGTCGCAGGAGTTAATGAAGATCAATAGTCTCAAAGATCACGGATCATGTTCTCTCCGTTGACAGGGAGTTCTGAGTGCTATGCATTGTGCATCTGGAGCTATACTTCTCAGGTCTGAGCTAAAACTACCAGACAATCATCACTTTCTCCTCATCAGGAGGTGCCTGTCAACAGGCAAGACTCAGGAGGAGAGTAAAGGGAAATAGGCTTGCAGGGAAAGAAAGCGATCTCGATGTTAAACGTTGCCTAAACTGGTTTTCTATTCACATGTTTATAGCCCACCAGGGGAAAGATCTGAATCCACCAGGGCACCGTTATTTATTGTGCACTGTGCCGTCTTGGAGGGGGTCTACACATGTTCCCCAACACATTCCCCACAAGTGTTGAGAAGATCTGGATTTGTCATTGTTTCTGTTTTTGTGCGTACGTGCGTGCGTATGTGCGTGCGTGCGTGCGTGCGTGAGTGTGTGCGTGCGTGCGGAACATACACGTGTGCATTCCGCCTTCCTATGTTATGGCTGACTTGCTGGCTTTTCTCAGGATTTCTCAGCGATCCTCAGTTTCCTCTGCCTCTACGACATTATGTCTACTTACGCAGAGCACGGGCCAAAGAGACGTAACTTTGGACTTCACGTCCTGATTATCTGCAAACCACATCATGACGCGCTAGCAGTGCTAACGGTTAGGTTTCTATGGCCATATAGCTGGATATCCACGCATACAGTATGAGCTCTGTGGCCTGTTTGTTGCTTCTCTGCCGCTAACATGAGGTTCAAATCAGCCGCCTGTCACAGTGGTGGGGACACAGAGTTCAGGACACATCCTATTGCTGTAATGATCTGGCAGACATGCCTGTATTCTACGCCTCTTCCAGTTTACCATCTCTTCTTGTCTCCTGGCCTTCCTGACACTTAGGGGCCTTACGTGTTCCTCCATGGAGGCAATACAGATTACCTCAAGCTTTATGTAGTTTCTACCTCATGTCTACAGGGCACACCTGTTTGGCAAGTATTCTGCCACAGTTCAGACTACAGAATATGAAATATGGTGGTGTTTGGCAGCATGAGGCCTTTTTTTGTCTTGAAAACGACAACGGTCGTCATGTGGAAAACTGTTGTTTTCCCCATGAGAGCCACGGTAAAGGAAGTCTAGCTAATTGCACCGGTGCTAGGATGTTACTGTGCTCATTACTCAATTTCAGGAATGGGCCAGGTGTTGCCAACAGGGCAAACAAACGTGGGACGGAGCACTGGAGGTTGCTCCTCGGACTGAAGCAGAGTTGATTCGTGGAGCACCGAGCTCTGTCTGGGAGTGAACAGACAGGCCCTGCATGTTTCTGTTGACACCAGTTCAAATCCTCAACCAGATCAAAGACGCCACATGGTCTCAACAAACCCTTTTCAGACCAAGCTTATTTTCTCTTTTCTGCTTCTTTCACTCTCTGGACTTTTTTTCCCCTGTACTTTCACCTTCCCTTGCCTCTTTCCCGCAATTACCGCCCCTTCCCATCTTTTCACCCCATATTCATCATAATACTCCGTCTTTCTCTTCCTTGTCCAGAGGGATCCATCACTGTTCCTCTTTCCTAGGCTTCCCACATCCCTATCACACTCACACAACATGTCAGGAAGACTTGGGTTTGTGTGGTTCTGCCCGGCTATGGGAGTTGTCCAGCTCAGGCTTCATTGGGCTGGTTGGTGGTTGTGCTTTCAGACTGGAGCCCAGGGCCCACCATTCGGAAATCACCACTTTCTCTGGTTCAAATTAGCACTGAGGCAACACAATGACACGACTTTCTGCTGGCGGCTCGCTGAGGCAGGAGTAGAGAAAGTGGGGAGAGAGAGATTGTGTAGCCATGTGCGAACCACATGAAAGTTGGCGTTAACTGAGTCAAAGCTCATTCTAATTAAGTGTTGTGTTTGTTGGCCAAAGAACACCCTTCCAGAAGTGACTCCTACTTCTTTATTATTTGCAATCCGAAACAAAGTTATGGTTAATGTAAGCTATGTTTTTATTCCATTCACGTTCTAAAAATCTATCATCTAGACAACATTCCAGTCTCAACTGCCCAGCTTGGTTTGAGACAGATCACTTTCATCCCTGAATTAAGAGCTGCTTAGGTTTAATACCCTGGCTGCTACAATGCCATGTTGCTGGTGACAATAGCAAGTTGTTCCTAATTTATTTTTTCTAAATCAGAGCCTTTGAGTCTTCAATAAAGACATTATGGCTCTGAACTCTGTAAAGAGCCGACACCACGGGAACATTACTACAGATACCAGATAACAGTGCATTTATGACATCAGCTAAATGTGGTATTACATCGGTTGGAAGTTATCCCATTAGCATATCTGGCTGCGGCTCTATCCCTGATGGAGAATCAGAAATGTGATTGGCCATTTTTATGGGGGGGAAAATATTTTACTTTATCAGAAGAAGATGAAAAATGACCAGATGGAGGAGGACTATGGACTTAGATTGCTGTTTGTTTGCCTAGTATCTTTGCAGCACAGCAGCTCAAATGATATATACTGTACCTCCCAAAACACAAATCCACTTATCTTCGCTAATCTTTTCAGGCAAAGCTATAACCCGTTCCTGTCTTGTCAGTAGGGAACAAAGCAATGTCAACTTATTCTACTGCTACTTTAAGTCATTGAGCTTGTTAGGAACCCTGCCAAACAGCATTGCTTCTCCTGTCTGACTCCAGTACGCGTTGCATATATTATAGGGATAAACAGAAACAAGAGAAGTCAAGTCATGATGGCACGCATGCACGCACGCACGCACACACAGAGAGAGAGAGAGTACACTAGTAGCCTACACATGCAAAAGGACACAATCTTCTCAGGAAAGCAGGACTCACACCACAGAAAGCTGAAACTGCAACGAGCACAGTCCTTTTTTTCCTGCATTTTATCGTTTTTCTATTTGGTTGCTGATTACAGGAAATGATTAAAGAGGAAAAAAGCCTTGAAGGACTGGCTGGGCTGTACGGTGCCTATTGCTTCTGAACCCTAGCCTTATGAAACACCATTAACACTCATTTAACTCAATGGGCTGAAATTCTGTACAGAGAGGATTAAGTCTCAAAGCCAAGGCCGCTTCAGGCTTCAAGCCTGAGACAACCGCCATTCTACAAACGAATGATCCAGAGTTGTGGAAACATGGAATACTATAAGTCAATAGTATTCTAAGTTTAGTTTTTTCTTCCCTCAAACTGCATTGGAGCAATTTGGCTATGGCCGAGGAACTGACAAGTACACTGACTTCAAACGACTTTCAAGCCAGTGGCAATGGCAAATATGAAATACCAGGATTTTATTCACCAACCAAAGAATAAATTTGCCTTCGTAAGATTTGTAACGAATAACCAAATAATCAAAAGTAGCAGTCCAAAGCGCTGGGTGGTCCACGGTATAAAGGATTTGCCCTCCTCCATCCATCCCAGTCTTGGACACAGGGAGCCAAGTCAAACCTCCCATGTTTACCCTGGCAGAATCTGGCATGGCTATACCCATGTTTGAGGCTCGACGGCAAGGGTTTCGCCGATGGCTGCGCCTGCGGCGGCCATGTGGTGTGCACCTGTAGCCACCTGCAAGTGGAAGACCTCCCTGAGGGTCGGGCATGGGAAAACACACAAGGTTCCAGATAAAAAACAACAACATATCCAACTCCCTGCTGGACATCTGTGTCTCTTCAACAATAACGTCATTGAATACTAAACTAGAAAGGTGGGCTCAGTGGAGTGCAAATCTCCGTCGGGAGGCATGCCCCAACAATAATACTTACACTATGTGATACAGCAACATCAAACAAGTACGTTTCTCTCCTCATCTGTCTCTCGTTATCTCTCTATTCAGTATTTAAGTCCGATGTCATTTTGTAGTGCTACGTTACGTTATATTGTCTATATACTGTAGTTATGTCATTTGTTGCGACTGTAGTTCTTACTGGTATATATTCTGTATATTATATAGTATACTGAGAGCCTATCGGCCCTGCATTACCCGCTAGCACTACCCACAACCGTGATTTACGCATTTAGCAGCTTATTTTGTAAACGGTATCTTGCGGCCACACTACCCACTATACATTATGGTGACTCCTTTATTTGCGGCTGGAGGTGTGCCCGTAGTGGGTGACGGGCGTGTTGATGCGCTTTCCCTATAATTGCTATCTTGGCCACACAAGTTTGGGAAAGCGCATAGCAGGTCCTCAGACCAGATGCATGGATTACAATAATATAACATTCTATATAATCAGTAACATGAGGGTGATATGTAGCCTTTCACTATCACATATAGTTTTATTGAAAAGCAAGCAAAGGCTTGCATTTGCTTCAATAGTTAATAGTTTGCCTGAGTATCAAACTAACAACATTTGACAAACTGTCAAATGCACCTCAGTGTGGTTCAGGGTAAGTGTGAAACCTCTTCCAGAGAGAGATAGAGGCACTATAATCTCTTCTGGACAAACAACCTTCTACATTTCAAGTATAAATGTATTCCAAGGCAGCGACGCGTCACTCTTCCACGGGCAGAGAAGGTGAGAGCCAAGATTGCACTGGGGATAATGGGTAATTGGGGAAATGATCTTCTCTTAAAGGCAATGGCATGTGGCATGGTGACTGGTCATTAACCACACCTATGCATAATGTAACGGTTTAGCGGAGGTGTTTTAGGGATAATGGCTGGAGTCCAGTTACGGGGGAACGCCTCTTACGCAATGCTAAATCCCCAAATTACGGGTTTAGGGACTCTGACGCAAGATAGGGCCTTAATATTTAGGATTTATAGTGTGTGAGATCAGTAGCGTTTCCAGGAATTACATTTTGGGCATGCAGGCAAGATGTGACGTGGACTCGTCCCGCTGGGGTGTTTGTCTTCTCTTTTTTCTCAGTGTATGGATAATTGGCCAGGCAGAAATGGATTTGGACAGGCCTGTCCTCGCCTTATTGTAGATACACCACTGTGTGACATTCATTGCAGACAGACACACTATCACTCACACACACAGGCACGCATGCACGCACGCACGCACGCACACACACACATTCCCTGAAGAAGGCCGAAAGGTCAAAACGTTGGATTCTTGTCAATATATATACAGCATCGTGGCTACGTGTGTGCGAGCTTTTCTCATTTTTACTTAAAGATTTGTGTAAAGCCCATACATTGAATTTAGATACCCACAGATGATTGGCAGGCAGAGATCTCTGACTGCGAGACCATACAGTCATCATTAGTGATGAGCCAACAATAAAGTAGCATTTGTAATGTATCCGATGGTGAAGCTCCCAATGCATCCCAATGCTATGTGACGCATTAGGGAGCTTGTAGATCTGCTATTTCCATTTTTATACATTTTATTATTTGAAAATGTGTGAAATTGGACATTCTGCATAATGAGTCATTTCTACATTGCAGTATTGATACATTTTGAGTACTTATTCCACCACTGATTGTATCACTCACTACTCTGCTGGCACTGCTACTGTATGTCACATCATTGGTGCTTTGTTCACAAACTGCAAACAGCTACGCCATTATCACACCCTGTCCTTGTTCGATAGGATTAATGCCAAAATACCTCGGTCTTCAGTTAGTCTCTGAATTTAACAACAAAAAAGGAGGTTATGAAAGAAAGATCCAGCTGTCTGCTTTCTGGAAAGTAATGAGCATTTGTTTAGGCTGACTCAAGAATTATTTACTGTTAGATGAAAATGAAAATGATAAATATTTTCCTTATCAGAGTTTTGATCCAAATTCCATTTCCTGAAGCAATATCCAAGGGAGGGAGGGAGAGCGGGAGAGGGAAGAGAGAGACAGCGATAGAGACATGATACACAGAGAGAGCAAGAGACAACGCGCGCACTTCGCCCGCGTGTGCGTGTGTGTGTGTGACTGTGTGGTGTGTGTGTGTGTGTGTGTGTGTGTGTGTGTGTGTGTGTGTGTGTGTGTGTGTGTGTGCGTGTGTGTGTGTGTGTGTGTGTGGATTGCATGTGTCCTGCATTAAGCATCCCTGTCATACAGTCCATACAAATACAAAAAGGTTTTGTATTTATCCCGCTCCAAAGGGACTGTAACTCCACATCGAGCCAGTCTCTCTTGCCTTTATGAACACCTACGCCAACGTCTAAATCAAGCTCAGACTGAACAATAACAAAGTCTGGAGCTCGTAAAGAATGGCCTCTGAAGTGCTATTTCCATGGTGTGCTCAATATTGACCCGTCCATCTATCTGAGGGATGTGTGTTGTCATTGCATCTGAAATGCAGATAATGAAAATAGACCACTTGGCAGCGGCAGTACGTTTAACAAGATGAGAAGGGGTGTGGTGGGGCTGCATGGTGGGGGCTCGTTGAGACTTCAGATGAGAAGGGGTGTGGTGGGGCTGCATGGTGGGGGCTCGTTGAGACTTCAGATCAGCAGACCCTTCGTGCTCAGTGGTGGAAATGTAAGTAACTAAGTACTTTTACTGAAGTACTGCACTTACTGTAAGTACAATTGGGGGAGTGACGTCAGGATTGAGACTCGAACACGCAATGCGCTGTCAGGCTGCATTAAGAGGGCCCGGGACACTTACAATCTTGTACTTACTTACTCTTGAAAAATAGTAGATCTGCAGATCTGCCATTTTTGAGAAAGTTCGATTTTTATTATTTTTGTATTATTATTTTACTGTGGTATTTACTGTGGTATTAATAATAATACATAATCTAATGTCAATACTTTTTTACTTTTACTCAAGGAAAAAAAGTTTGCTGAGTATTGAGTATTATTGTAAGTGGTTAAGTAAAAAAAAGATCGGAGTACTTCTTCCACCACCGGTGGAAGAAGTACCCACGTTATTCCCACGTTACGTGGGAATTCATGGCCATGAACTTGGCCGTGGCGTTGGCGGCCGTTAGTCGTAAAATCCGCTCATTTCCGCGTCAGCTCAGATGGTGGTGTACCCTGATCAAAGGCATGCATATATTTATTTAGAAGGCTTTAGTCTTCATGCTGAATCAATTAATAGTTCCCAAACCTCAAATAAAATATGTAGGCATGTGTCCCCAACATTGGTCAGCACATACAAAAATGATAGCCTATATATAGCCGAGTATCGCGCAGCTTGCGCTTTTATGCCTATATATGCATGCATTCTATGGTTCACAAACATGACGGTTTGACAGACAGACAGCAGACTGACAGTCAATTCCCGACCCGAGAAGGTGGACAGTCGGCGGGCTGGCGGGGCGGCGCTGTGCCCCCCGGCTCCCTGGAGGTGCTGGGCATCTCCCCCCAGTCCCCTCAGAGGGGGGGGAACCAAGCAAAATAGAGGGTTACTGCGGCCGTCGGCTACAGTATATAACAAATAGAAGACCACATTACTGAATGACATCAGCGTGTTTGAAAGTCGGCCAGTCATATCATAGTTTTAAGCCAGCTCACCTTGTATGCCTATATGCATGCATGCATTCTATGGTTCATAAACATGACGGACAGACAGACATTAGAAAGGCAGTTGATGATGATCATTACAACGCGTCGCCAAACACAACCCCCCCTCTCCCTGTAACTCGCTGATCAGCATGTTGACAGAGACTCAGCCAATTAAAGTTTCACGTAGGCCTAATGATTTAAATAGACTATCGTGCCTTTTCTGCGAGCACCTATCTGCCTCCATTTGCGTTGTGGTATTAATTTATAATAATGTATATTGATCACATGCGGACGCCACACACATACTGTAATAGCCTAATAACTCTTACCTTGATCATCAAGGCTTGATGAGGAAACATAGTGGATCGGATGAAATCTAGCCTTTCAGAGTCCAAAAACGGATTAATCCCACAAGAAAAAAAAGAAAGAAAAAAAAGCCAAAACTGCATGGTCTGGTGGATTAAATATGTCCTGTGTATCAGATTTTATAACCTCTGCAATTGCAGTGCACATGTAATTCATCAGTAAGGGCTTTTATCATTGCCGAGTTTTAATAGAAAATAGCAGATCTACAGTTCACCGTACAACAAAGTATATAGGACTTAAGTGCTTAAAGGGAAAGACCACTTTGGTATAGAGGTTTGGGTTGTATAGTTACCGTGCCATCAGGCCCGGATTAACAGTGGAACTTAAATCCCCACAGCCCGCATCTTGCAGGGCCCTGTGCGGGAGACTATTTCAAATAGGTACAGTAAATGGTGCATTTATATAGCGCCTATATCCAAGGCACTTTCATAGATTGTGTATTAAATTCACCCATTCACACACACATTCATACACCGATGGCGGTGGAAACCAGGCACCAACCAAGGCACCAACCAGCACATCGGGAGCAATTAGGGGTTCAGTGTCTTGTTCAAGGACACTTTGACACTAACTCTGGGGGAGCCCGGGTTCGAACTGGCAAGCCCTTTGGGAGTGGTTGATCCGTCACTACTTGACATGATGTAAATCCACATGTGGACAGGAAATCAAAAATAATTGCTCCAGTGAGTAGAAATTGATCATTCAAAATATGTTCCGGCTCTCATCTCAAAATTACTCTTTTAGTACGTAACGTAAGCAAACACAAAGTTGATTCAGACAATATAGAGCATCACCAAACCCGTGTTAGTTTTTTTATATTAAAATGTTAACTTCCTGTTGATTTTTCCAAGAAAACACGGACTGAAAAAAATAATAATAATAAAAAAACAGGCCTACTGGGTTTGGTGATGCTCTATATTGTCTAAATCAACAATGTTTGTGTTCATTTACGTGCTAAAAGAGTGAGTTTGAGAGCGTACAATGTAAGTCAATGAGGAACATATTTTGAATTATCAATTTCTAATCAATGGAGCTTTCTTCAAGTTTCTTGTCCACCTTTGGAGTTACTTCATGGCAAGGTACACAAGGTAACAACTCAAGTCTAAACAAAAGTGGTCTTGCACTTTATTGGTTGAAATGTGTACAGTATGTGTAGGCTACAGTACAGTACAGTACAGTGTATACTACATTATGTACTGTATGTATTTGTCCTACACACAAGCATATGTACATGTAGAGACAGACATATGCATGTGCGCGCGCACACAGACACAGACACAGACACAGACAGGGGCTGAAATCCCGTAAGAGGGCACTTTTGGACAAAAATAGCGAAAATAGCAGATCTACAAGCTCTCAACGCGCACTGCGACGTGTTGAGAGCGTGTAGATCTGCTATTTTCAGGGCGCAACCGAGCACTCTTTAGTGGAGATGCGGTGTACGACATGGATTTCTACAAACAAATTTGTTCAACGCAAAATGCTGCGTTAAAGTTCAGGAGCCTGAATTGCTGCCCTAGCATAGAATGTGCATTTCTTTAACCAAAGTAAATGCTGCATTGGTGGTCTGGAAAGGGCAGTTGTTTTACAGACGAGTAAACATATCTCTACTGTCGGGGAGAAACCTCCTAACTCCTAGTTAGGAGGTTTTGGCCGAAGCCCTTTTTAATACTTTTCATTGGTTCAATATTTGTTTAACCAATACACAGACTTAAAAGGTGTTCAATAGCACTAATGTAGGAACATAATAATAATAATCTAAAAGCTGAAAATGGAGTTAGCTAGTTTCTGACGGCCGGGCAGCGACGGTATCTGAGCCCGGTGAGGCAGGGAGGTCCTCTCACACAACACAAACTTTGGGGAGACTCAGGGAAAAGTCTCTCACGGCATGGTGATAATGTACGTAGGGTTCAAACCAGGAAAAACTGTGCCTCAGCAGAGGAGAGCTGAGATGTCACGTTCCATTAAATGGGAACAGCGCTGGGCTGGGACCGTGTGTGTGTGTGGCTTTCATTCCTGTTTGTTCCTTTTGGAACCCCTTTGAAAACACAAAGCTTTCGGGTCCCGAGAAAACTTTATTTTTTATTTTTTTTACCACAGCCGTTCTTTTGGTTCGACTCCAGTCAACACTGGCGTTTCATTTCAAGATAACTCAGTTCATACCTAAGTCTAGACCAATAAAGAAAGAAGTGAGTGATGGGAAGTGAGGTGGAGGGTTGCACCCGTTCCTCTCCATCGTGAGCATAGCTGTGATACTACAATATGTCCCTGTGATACGCCAGGAGTCTCTGAGACCTCACTGTGACTGAGGCAAGGCTGGCAGGAGTGAAATAACTCCAGGCATCTCTCTCTCTCTCTCTCTCTCTCTCTCTCTCTCTCTCTCTGTGTGTCTCTCTCTGTCCCTCTTCCCCACTCTCTCCCTCTGTCTGTGTATTGATGCCCTGCCAATACAGTGGAAAAACTCCCCTAGTTCCAGATGCAGTTACAAGGGAGCGAGCAAGCGAGAGAGAGAGAGAGAGAGAGAGAAACTGAGGCAGACAGACAGATATAGAGACTGATACAGTGAAAGACCAAGACTGCGAGACGGACTGGGACGGTTGGAGACAGAGAGGGATTGATCAACAGAGATGGATAGGTAGGAAGGAAATAAGAGTAGCAGAGTATGAAAGACAGACGAACAGAGGGAGAGAGAAAGACAGAGAGAGAGAGAGAGAGAGAGATGGGGGGGAGGGGGGGAGGGGGGGGGGACAAGAGAGAGAGAGAGAGAGAGGGCCCGAGAGACCGAGAGAGGGCCAGGCAGACCGAGAGAGAGAGAGAGACAAACAGTAAAGTAAATACACTG
Source organism: Electrona antarctica (assembly GCF_951216825.1). NCBI lineage: Eukaryota > Metazoa > Chordata > Actinopteri > Myctophiformes > Myctophidae > Electrona > Electrona antarctica. The sequence continues at coordinate 29,251,799 of NC_136796.1, read as the reverse complement.
ACAACATATTGCACTTCATAATGTACAAATGTCCACCAGAGACCACGAGAATGACAGAGTATCCCTATTGTGATTTGTTTTTCCTCGCTCAGCCCCTCCTATCCCACTCCGTCTCTGTGACTCTCTCTCTCTCTCTCTCTCTCTCTCTCTCTCTCTCTCTCTCTCTCTCTCTCTCTCTCTCTCTCTCTCTCTCTCTCTCTCTCTCTCTCTCTCTCTCTCTCTCTCTCTCTCACACATGTGTCCTTATGTGACTATTTACTGTAGGATTCTGACATTCTGAGGACCATTTTGGGGGCACTAGAGGCTTACAATTAGGACAACTTCCAGGGTGTGAATAGTGTTAGGCTCTTAGAGGTTAGGTTGAGTGGTTGGGCTTAGGGTCAAAAAATAAAAAACAAACAAAAAAATGCATTAATATAATCTGTCCTCACGACAATAGTAATACAAATGAGTGTGCGCGTGCACGTGTGTGTGTGTGTGTGTGCGTGCGTGCGTGGAGAATTGGAGATTCACCATCTGACTTACAGCTGACTCCACTGACTCCCACATGTATCTGTCGCGTGACTGGCTAGAGCTGGTGTGTGTGTGTGTGTGTGTGTGTGTGTGTGTGTGTGTGTGTGTGTGTGTGTGTGTGTGTGTGTGTGTGTGTGTGTGTGTGTGTGTGTGTGTGTGTGTGTGTGTGTGTGTGTGTGTGTGTGTGTGTGTCAACTTAGAACACGCAATATATCAAGTAAGTGTAACTATAGACACATTCAGAGACGGGTCCCCTGGTCGCAGCGAACGTATTTCCTGTAGGCGGAGACGACATGCTGTATCTGTGGTGTAAACAGGCAGGTCTTCTACTACATTGAATGGTAGAGAGACTGATGTTAGTCTGCTCAAACGTTACTCCTGCTTTTTACTAACACTAACTGCTTTTTACTAACACTAACTTTACAAACTGCTCCAACAGTAGTGGTAAAATTCGGAGAGAAACGGAATGTCAAAAAATACACGCGGTGGCTGAGACACCAGAGCCATAGAGTAATGGTTGAGACGAAGCAGTGAAAGGTCCTGAAAGATACTTAACGTCAGTCTTACCCAATACCCAATCTTTCTGTTGTATGAACACAAGGCTGCTGTACTTTATACCTCATACTTTAAGGTGCAGTAAGTGATATGTCTTGGTTATAATACGTGTTAAATAGCTGTTGTGTGTTCAGATATATAATCATTGTTATACAGCAGGGATCTGCAACCCGTTACTGAACACTCTTTAATATAGTGATCAGTAACAGGGGTCTGTCTGTCTCGCCAGCTCTTCAGTGAAAACACACACAATGCATTTTCCGCTCCTGATACCAATCTTATCCAATCAGGAGAGAGAACTCATAGGATACAGGTCCAGGATAAACAAGTGAAATTGGAAGTTAGGAAGTGATAAAACTGGAACGGAAAAGTTTAAGCTGATAAGGGTACGCTTCACCAACTGAAAACCCACAAGTCAGGCGAACTTGGGGAGACAGGGCCTTCGCAGTGGCCCGCCCCCGGCCTCACTGTGGAACTCACTTCCAACTCACATCAGAGCTGCCCCACCTTCGAAATGTTCAAAAGCACACTCAAAACCCACCTTTTCAGAATTGCTTTCCCTACATAAATCCCCACTTTTACCTTTTTAACTAGTTCATTTTTCTAATAAAATTGTTTTTATTATTTTGTTCTGTAAAGCGACTTGTGTTGGTCGGGCACCATATATGGTGCCCAGGTCTCATGATGACATCATGTGACATCATCAGGGATGGAGATGTGGAGACCCTGATGTCATAGTAAATGCGACCCGCTGTCGCAGTAAGCCAAAGATTAAGCCCATGTATTTCTGATTCCTGATCTCATCAATATTGGCCAGCAACTCTGACCTCCAACCCTTAGCTCTCCATATATGGATATTATGTCAGACATTCCATATGTTGATCCTTCCCCATCCATCCTTCCTCTTTGATGTCTCCCTGACTGATACCTGTCCATTCAAACTCTAGACGGGCGGGCCTGTCCCAAAGTTATTAGTGCAGCTGCGCCCGGCAGTCGGCGAAAATTAGAGTTCTCAACAGGCCCATACATGAAGGCCCGGCCCTACCTGGGCCCTCATCAAACCCTGTACACGCTGCCACCACTTAGTTTTCCATATACAGTATGGAGCTGACCTGTTCTGACATTCCATACAGTATGTTGAATACCCTCAAGACATGCTCCTTATATGGCCAGTACAGAATTAATTCCATGTTGATCTGACCCCCCATGCCAAAGCACCAGGGCTCACCCTGCAGTTTTCCGTCAACGAGGGGGATGCGTGCACGCGTTTCTCGCCCTCAGGCGAGAATATTAATATTATTGTTACACACACACACACACACACACACACACACACACACACACACACACACGCAGGGCGCAGCAGTACGTACAGTACAGTAAAGTATGGTACAGTATGGCACAGTATTGTGCAGTACAGTATTATACAGTACAGCACAGTACAGTACAGTATGGTGCAGACGGTACAGTACAGTATGTTACAGTACGTTACACTATGCTACACTATGGTACAGTATGGTACAGTACAGTACAGTACAGTACAGTACAGTACAGTACAGTACAGTACGGACCAGTACAGTACGGAACGGTACAGTACGGAGCGGTACAGTACAGTGCGGTACGGTACAGTACAGTACAGTACAGTACAGTACAGTACAGTACAGTACAGTACAGTACAGTACAGTACAGTACAGTACGGTACGGTACGGTACGGTACGGTACGGTGCGGTGTGGTACGGTACAGTACAGTACAGTACAGTACAGTACAGTACAGTACGGCACATTACATTACACTACACTACAATATGGTACAGTACAGTACAGTATACTATGGTACAGTACAGTTTGGTACATTACAGCAGGGGTTCTCAACGTTTTTGGCTGGGGAACCCCGGAAATGCTTTGGCCGTGTCCATAACTTTTTTTGTCCATAACTCGCAATGTTCCCGGCAGAGCAGACCTTTCATTCTGTGGACCTTGATGACCAAGTGAATAGAAAAAATCACACCCGTGTGAAGTGAGGGGCGCTAATATATTAAAGTCTAACTCATGTTGATTAGATGATGTAATGGTGATGTAAAACAAACTGTGTCAAAACAAACATTAAATTCTCATTATTGTTAATGGCATTTAATGTTTGTGTTAGGGACAAGATGACGTAATTTTTCCCTTCATTGTCAATGGCGTTTTTAAAACAAACATTGAACTAAAAACGAACATTAAACCATATAGGAGGGGCTAGTGCCCCTCAAAAACACAAATAAAAAGACATCACAGGTGAATCTCTATTCCTTGAGCTCCCCGGCTACCATGCAGCAGTCGGCCGTCACCCAGGCGGATGCGTGCACGCTTCTCGCCCTCAGGCGTCTTACTGGTATTTTACTTAAGTGCTATTTTCAAAATATCTGTATACATTTGAAAACTTGAAATGGGACATTCCGCATAATGAGTACTTTTACATTTGGCACTTTAAGTACATTTTTATGCCAATACTTTTGTACTTTTACTCATATACATTTTGAATTCCGGACTTTTAGTAGTTACATTGCAGTATTGATACTTTTACTAAAAACTTTGGCCACTGTTTCCACCGTTGAATATAGGTTAATTTAACTATTTAACTGTGTGCGTGTGCGCGCCTGCATGTGTGTTACTTGTCTGTCCGGAGTCTGTATCTCTGTCTCTCTCTCTTCCTCTGTCCATAGGTGTCTCTCTCTCTTCCTCTGTCCATATAGTGTGTATCTCTGTCTCTCTCTCTTCCTCTGTCCATAGGTGTCTCTCTCTCTTCCTCTGTCCATATAGTGTGTATTTGTGCGAGTGTATGAAATTACAGCCGTGTGTTTTACCGCCGAAAAGAGTGGATTAGGGAAAACCCACTTGGTCAGAGGAATGTTCTCATCCTAAAAGGAATGGCCTGTTTTTCACTCTCTTTCCGCTTTTGTGGTGAGACGTACCCAGGACACGTACAACAGACTCTGAGACGTACCCAGGACACGTACGACAGACTCTGAGACGTACCCAGGACACGTACAACAGACTGGTGAGACGTACCCAGGACACGTACAACAGACTCTGAGACGTACCCAGGACAAGTACAACAGACTGGTGAGATGTACCCAGGACACGTACAACAGACTCTGATGAGGGAAATGTGTGTATCCCTGTGCACGCACGCACGTGCATACCATCGCTGTCTGGCAGAAAACCCGTATCTCCAGGTTTCAGCTTTTCGCTCCAAAATAATGCCCTACTTTGTCACGCGACAGTGACGCAGAAAAGTATAGTGAAAATAGCCGACCTACAGTACAAGACCTACAGTACAAGACCTACAGTACAGACCTACAGTACAGACCTACAGTACAAGACCTACAGTACAGACCTACAGTACAGACCTACAGTACAGACCTACAGTACAAGACCTACAGTACAGACCTACAGTACAAGACCTACAGTACAGACCTACAGTACAGACCTACAGTACAGACCTACAGTACAAGACCTACAGTACAAGACCTACAGTACAGACCTACAGTACAAGACCTACAGTACAAGACCTACAGTACAAGACCTACAGTACAGACCTACAGTACAGACCTACAGTACAATACCTACAGTACAGACCTACAGTACAGACCTACAGTACAGACCTACAGTACAGACCTACAGTACAAGACCTACAGTACAAGACCTACAGTACAGACCTACAGTACAGACCTACAGTACACGCCCACAACAACAAACTGAAAGTGGTTAAGTCTGTCTGTAGGTCTATTTAAATAGTTAACCAATGAAAAGCATTAACAAGAGCTTGCGGATAAATATATGCTAATGATTGGATGCATTCTCATTTCCGGGTTTGGACATAAAAGTCCCCCCCCCCCCCCCCCCAACAGCAACAATATACACGTGTGCATGTATGTAGCCTACAGTACATGCCCTGTAGGCCTAACTGAATTTGGGTTTGGGTTTGCGTAGCGGTATGTGGATGCATGTGCGACTGTGCGTGTGTGCCTGTGTGGCAGAGTTAAAATGGTTATACCAAATAAAAACACACATACTGTGTGTGTGTGTGTTTGTGTGTGTGTGTGTGTGTGTGTGTGTGTGTGTGTGTGTGTGTGTGTGTGTGTGTGTGTGTGTGTGTGTGCTCATGCAGGGTTCCTGGGAAGGTAAAGGAATAGGTGGGCGTTTGCTTTTCCTGGGCAGTGCAGTGTTGTCGTTCTGGCGGAGTTCGCTATTCCCTGAGAATGAGTGGCATTCTCCTTCATTTCCTGTGAGCACAGTGCAAATCTGAGACTGATAGAAACACATCTGCTCTCTCTCTCTCTCTCGCACACGCACGCGCACGCGCACACGCACACACGCACACGCACACACACACACACACACACACACACACACACACACACACACACACACCATCAGGAAACTATGGCACACACGTACACGCAAGTGAGCACAGATGCATGGCAGTAAACAGTGATATACAGTAGTAACAGTATATATCCAATGGCAGTTTGACTACACAGAGCAGTCAAACTGTATGTGTGTTGTTTTTATTTAACCACTTAAACTCTGCAGACTGTGTTTATCGTGCTCTACCGGAGGGCTATACTGTACTTCCCTGCAGTGTTGATTTCGTCGACTAAAACTAAGACGAAAAATGTTCGTCGACTATACCTTTTTTCACAGAGGAAAACTAAATGGAAACTAAATCAAAACTAAGCTATGATGACTAAACTAAGACTAAATATATTGACAATTTCGTCAGCAAATAAAAACTAGGCTAAAATGTTAGGAAGGGACTAGTGGACAAGAGATCCAGTATAAGTCATTTTACAATTACTTTCATGCTGAAAATAGCCGATCTACAAGCTCTGCGCTGCGACGTGTTGTGAGCTTGTAGATCAGCTATTTTCAGCAAGTGTGAAAACAGTCATTACGACGGCATCAAGGCCCACCAAAATACATTTCAGTCGACTAAATCAACTGTAGATTTAGTCAACTAAAATCTTATGATATTTAGTCGACTAAAACTAGACTAACACTAAGACATTCCAGGTGACTAAAATGTGACTAAAACTAAATGAAATCTATTCAAGAGACTATGACTAAAACTAAAATCAAAATTTGCTGCCAAAAACAACACTGCTTCGCTGTTTTATTGCTCTACAACGCAATGCGGTAAATTCGGAGTATGTTGCCAATGCGATCTACTCAGATTTGTCGCATTGCGTTGTGAACTTGTGAACTTGTATACCGGCTATTTTCACCTGTTCACGTATAGGCTGTATTCAAACGGCGGCGATGTTGGCATTTTGCATTGAAAAGGCAGGGTGGCAACGGGGTGGCATTTCATTAACTTAATGGCAAGATGGCCGCCATGTGAATATGGTGAATAATATCATCCAATTGTTGACATGCCCACAGAATACAGGCTGCTAGGTGTACATGGTTAACAGACTAGACCCTAGAGAAAAATGGAGCCGTGATTTCTGAGTGGCGCTAGCCCCTCCTACACAGGTTTAATGTTTGTCTTTAGTTCAATGTTTGTTTTGTAAACGCATTGACAATGAAGGGAAAATTCACGTCATAATGTGTCATTTATGTCATATTGTCTCTTTATTGTTAATGGCGTTTAATGATTGTGTTTGCACCGTTTGTTTTACATCACCATTACATCACCTAATCAACATGAGTTGTGAGCTTGTAGATCTGCTATTTTCGCTATTTTTGTGCAAAAGTGCCCTCTTACGGGATTTCAGCCCCTGCCTCTCTAACACTCTCTGCACGTCCCTGGGCCTTTCCTTGTAACAGAGTATTTTCATATTGTGGCATTGATACTTTTACTACATCAGAGTACTTAGTCCACCATGCTGAGCTGATGGGGTTCCTTGCTGTAGCGCAGTGAGTGCCAGGACTGTGAATGTCTGCTCTGCCCAGCATCGCAGAGTCAGAGGTGACATGTATGCTTAAGCCAAACCGCTTTGCGAGCTGTGATGATCAGAGAGGTGAGCCGAGAAACCAAAGCAAAGTGAGTGTTGAAGCACACATGAGGGGCTTCGAATGCCACAGAGATGTTTATTTACTGTGTAGTAAGCCGGAGGTTTTTTCATGCATTGGTTTACCATAATTATTTACTCAAGGATATGCAAACAGACAAAGCAAAACAGCATCTCACCCACAACGAAAAACATTGAGGTTATGTGCCAGTGTGCGTGCATGTGTGCGTGCGTGCGTGCGTGCGTGCGTGCGTGCGTGCGTGCGTGCGTGCGTGCGTGCGTGCGTGCGTGCGTGCGTGCGTGCGTGCGTGCGTGCGTGCGTGCGTCCACATGGGATTAGCTTTGACTGTGAGCAAATATTCATTATTACAGTATGTTTGAGTGAATTGGTCCTGACAGCATGAATGCTTGATGTTCTGCCCTCTTGTGGAGACAGTGTGCACATCCTACTACATGTCAACCAGAGATCACAAATGACCCTCTCCGTGGTTCCCAACCTTTTCTGGAACAGGGCCCACTTGGAAAAGTGTTCGTGGCCCTCCAATCTGAACAAGTGGTTAAGAGGTCAGATGGGTGGGCAACGACATTCTCAGAGCATGCATATTTTAGTGATCAATCAATCGACGGTGTTCCGGCTGGGATCAATGGAACTAACTTGTATACTTTAAATCCCTATTCATCAGTATCATCACAATGAATGATGTTATATTATGATTGATGTTATATTATCATAAAACATATCTTACGTGTTTAGCCAATTATTTGGGGGGCGCACTTGCAATATCCAGATGGGCCACCGGAGGACGCTGGCTGCGCTACCTGGCACTCTCTCCCCAGCGGACAACAGAAGCGTGTTCCCGCTCTTGTTCCAGTGGCTGTGCCTGCATTAAGGGTCAGGGCCCTCTCTTATTCTAACCAGTGGTCTGAACTCGTGTAAGGCTCGACCCGGCTGCTGGCGTGTCCAACGTTTCCCACATGCTCCCAAACCTCCACTGATCGTTAGCACGCCTCCTCCCGGCCTCTCTCTCTCTCTCTCTCTCTCTCTCTCTCTCTCTCTCTCTCTCTCTCCCCACAGACAAGACAAAGTGCCACCCAGGGAAATGGATGCACGGCAGGCACGGCCATCAGCGCCTGCAACAAAAGGGAGACATCCACCATGCATACGATGCCTTAAATCTAGATGCTGACAGCCGCCCATGGGGAGCCCTTCTTTTAACTTGACTTTGTATCTTTCTCAGGTCACTTCCCAGTGATTGAAAAGCAGCCAGAGTCATGTGGGGTCTGTTTAGGCCGGGGTGGGGAGCACACTTGTTAAGCAGCCAGAGTCATGTGGGGTCTGTTTAGGCCGGGGTGGGGAGCACACTTGTTAAGCAGCCAGAGTCATGTCGGGTCTGTTTAGGCCGGGGTGGGGAGCACACGGGGTGGGGAGCACACTTGTTCGGGTTCCTGTTAATAACATGGGAAAGTCTCTACAAAGAAAAGACAAAAAAATAAAATGCAATAGAAGAGCAATTGTTGTTTTCAAAGTCACCCCCGAACAGTCGCGACTTCAACACGTTCCGGCCTATAAAGCAACTTCAGTGGCGCTCTAGTGGCACGCAGAGCCACACTAGCAGGCGGTTTGGCCAGAGGGCGGAGGGCGCGAGTGTGCTCCCATGTTTGAGATGTGCATGTGCGTGTGTGTACGTGCGTGGTTGCAGAGAGTGTTAAACACATTTTAGCTATGTGTTTTGCACAGGGCATACAGTGTGCACGTGTGTGCTGTTCATTTAGCGTGACTGTTGTATGGGCACATTCGGTCACGCTCCGGGTTTTATATCAGCGGGCCGATTAGGCAAGCCGTGGATGGATTGGTTCGAGCCTGTCAGTCGCAGTTAAGTAATGAAGAGCACATGCACACTTGCATACACACATACAGGTAAGTGTGCGCGCGCGCGCACACACACACACACACACACACACACACACACACACACACACACACACACACACACACACACACACACACACACACACACACACACACACACACACACACACACACACACACACACACACACACACACACACACACACACACACCTGCTTAAATTCTCAGCATGCACTATATACCACACATCTGAAAGTTCAGAGAGAATACCAAACGTTGGCACAGGGTTGCCAGGATAAGTTAGCCGAGCGGCGTGTGCCAGGCCCGGGCCCGTGCCTGGGCAGAGAAATATGACCTCCGCGCTGCCAGGAAAGGAAAGGGGTGAACAACGTCTGGAAGGAAAACATAAATCTGCTGACCTGTGGGTGCTTCAGCAGACATAGCTGCCAAGACAACCGATTTGAGAAGTTGAATGGAAACTACACTGCCTGACTGACTCATATTTTGGTTGATTTAAATGTATGTATGTATGTATGTATGAATGTATGGTAAATAACTCTCCCCATTAACAGGGTTCAAAGTAAATCATTCCATCAGCATGTCTTTAGTTTAAGGTGCAGCTTAAATATACAAATTAGTATTTTTATTGTATGTATATTGTATGTAAATTGATGGACTGATTGATCCACTCTGAATCCAGAAATTAATCTGTTCTGATCGATTTTGTATTGTATTCTTTAGCTATACTATAGGTATCTGTAATAATGACAAAATCCATGAAGAATGGGCGTGTAATTATTTTCAGCCGTAAGTAACTATCGGGAAGCATCAGCTGTTTTTGCCTTGTTTTTTGGAATCTGCCTCAGTTAAAAAAAAAAAAAAAAAAAAACATTTGTCAGACTTTGATGGAAACCAGTCTCTACAAGAAGCCCTGCATGTGTGCTGTGTCCGTAGATACATATTTCCATTGACCCCACGAACCCCAGCATGCATCCATATTCTGGCCATGTAATCATTCAAATGAACAAATAGCAAAGACAGGTGAACGTTCTGTGAAAACATCACATCTACAAGCTCACAGCACGTCGCATTGCGATGCGTTGACAGCTTATCGTCAGTGAAGAGATTTTGTGTAGAGGGAGAAAAATGACTGGACCGAGGACAGACCCCAGGGGGGACTCCGGGCAGCAAAGTACAGTGGAGTTTAATAAGTGGCTATGAAGATGGCAGCACACTGCTTACAACCAGTTTACTTCTGAGGGCATGTATGGTGCCCTCTTGCACCCAAGTGTGAGTTCACACAAGTGCACAGTAGAGTCATACACCCACTCCCCAAGGACCTAGGAATCATACACCCACTCCCCAAGGACCTAGGAGTCATACACCCACTCCCCAAGGACCTAGGAGTCATACACCCACTCCCCAAGGACCTAGGAGTCATACACCCACTCCCCAAGGACCTAGGAGTCATACACCCACTCCCCGAGGACCTACTATAGGAGATTGCGTAACACACTTCAATATCAACTGTACAAGATATGTATTAGTTACATACCATAGTGCGTTTGTACGTGCATGCGTGTCATGTGCACACACAAACGCCATCTCTTTCTCTCTCTCTCATGCGCACACACACACGCGCGCTCACGCGCGCACACGCACACACACACACACACACACACACACACACACACACACACACACACACACACACACACACACACACACACACACACACACACACACACACACACACACACACACACACACACACACACACACACACACACTTCCAGTCAGCCTCCTGTGCCGTAGGCCAGTGAAAGAGCAGGATGCTGCCAAGCATTTTTGGAGTCCAGAGCTCCACAGTCTGCCGTCTTTTCCAGACTCTCTCTTTCACTCCCCTCTCTGTTTCTCTGTCTCTCCCTCTCTCCGTCCTCTCTCCCTAGCTTTCTCCTTTCCCCTTGCTGCTGATGCACTGAAGCACGTGATGGGGGCAGAAAAACAATATTTATCACTTTAACAAAAGCACTCACAAGTGTCTGTGGTTGTTTTCCTTGTCATGTTTTCCCTTTCCGACACAGTGAACTCCTGAAAGTGTTATAAAATTGACCTCTGAGGACCTTCATTTTTGCTTTCATGAAGTTAAATTAACAATGAGGATTTTACTGTGCACTAACTTGACCCCCCCCCCCTCCCCCCCCTTCTCTCTCTCTCGTTTGTCACGTTGCATACCTGAAGATCCAGGGTCATGAATATTCCTTCGCTCTCTGTTTGCGATGGAGGGATGTCGTTACAAAGGAATGCAGGCTTGCATGCCAGAGCAGTGCAGTGGATAGACAGATTGAAGCAATGGGGGGGTGGAGGTGGTGGGGGGGGTTAGGAGAGGAGAGGCTGAGGAGAGGAATAGACACACTGGGGACAGGAGAGGAGGCGAGTGTGGCCATGTGGCCATCGCCACTATAGTCCTTCCCGTCACTGCATTCCACCACTGAAGGCAGAACATGAAATATTACAAAACAGTCCCAAGTAAACAAAGGAGGATTGATCAAACGAGACAAAACACGTCGCAGCGCACACTTCAGAGAGAGAGAGAGAGAGAGAGAGAGAGAGAGAGAGAGAGAGAGAGAGAGAACATGAGAGGATGAGAGCGTGTCATCAGACTCTCATCATTTGTTTCAGAGACAAACCCATACCAGTAACACACCCCAATGCACAACCACAACACGCCCCCTTCTGACCCCTCAATAAACTATATTTCTATATTTTGTACGCACACACACACGCACACTCTCTCTCTCTCTCACACACACTCTCTTGCTCTCTCTCTCTCTCACACACACACACACACACACACACACACACACACACACACACACACACACACACACACACACACACACACACACACACACACACACACACACACACACAGGTTATATAGAATATACAGAGGATATTGAAAACTGTGCAGTGTGCAGACAGAGAGCAGGAAGAGGAAACCTTCTCTTGACTTTATTTTCAATTTATTTTAATCAATACCATATCTTGGCAATGCAGAGAGAGAGAGAGAGAGAGAGAGAGGAGAGGAGAGGAGAGGAGAGAGAGAGAGATAGAGATTGAGAGAGGGGAGACAATCTTTACTATCATTCCAGACACACTGTCTTGCATTCTTGCACATACACAGTCTCACACAGATGAATATATTAATAAACCTTTCCCGGCTACAATTGACAGACAAATGGATGAGGGAACTGCATTGGCTCCTTCTTAATCCAACCATCGGCCTGTAGGCTACACTGTGCTAGCCCAATTTAGCACAGAGGAGGAGAATTATGCAGGTCCCATGACTGAGATATTGCACTGTCCCCCCCCCCCCCCCCTTCCTTTCCTTTCCTGTTCTCTCATACTGTTGCCTTTGGCCGCAGCGTGCAGCTCTCCCTGCCGCACACATGTTATGGAAGTAAGAAAAGCAAGGTAGGACAGGGACACGGGGATGCTGACAGGCAGCGAGGGATGGACGGATGGGTCAGGGGGCTTACCTTTCCCTCCTCGGTGCAGGGCTTGGAATGGAAGTGGTGCGGCAGTATGAGGTGTGAGCGTCAGGTGGATCTCTCGTCTATAGCCTCCCTTCCTTCCTTCCTTGCTTCCTTCCTTCAGCCACACATGTCTCCCAAGACACAATGCTGATGATTGCCTCAAAAGATTCACTGAACAGCGCAGCCAAAAAGAAAGAAAGTTACGTCAAAGTGTGGCGGGATGGGGTTGTAGAGTGCTCTCTTTGCAAAAGCCTCCGAACCTTGAGCCAGTCCGACGTTGCTCCCACGTGCAGGAGGATAACAAAACAAAAACCAAAACCAAACAAGCAACTTGCAAAAAAATAAGAAAAAAAGCTGCTGCACCGGAATATTTTCTACCACTGCTGGAGTGAATTGTTCTCCCTTTCCCTTCTTTTCTACTTTTTTTCCTTTGCTTATTTTGCCTCTGGAAAAAATTTAGTCCATGTGCTTTTTAGCACGGTGAGATGGTTGGAAGAGAGGAGGGAGAAGAAAAAATAAAGAAATTGAGAGGCAGAGAGAGAGAGAGAGGGGAGAGAGAGAGAGAGAGAGAGAGTGAGAGAGTGAGGAAGGAAGGGCAAAAAAAAAAGAAATCCTCTCTGTGCCGTCCTCGGTCTGTCCAGAAGAATGTGTTAGACGCACCTTCCCAATCTCCGCTCTCTCGCACTCCAGGGTGGAAAGTAAGAAGAGGGAAAGAGCAAGGCAGAGAGGGACAAGGGGGATAGAGACACAGGGAGAGAAACAGAGAGAGAGAGAGAGAATCACAGCACAGTGAGACTCAAGAACTCAGTCAGTCAGTCAGTCCGTCCGTCCGTCAGATGGCCAGGCATGCAGGCAGGCAAGGTGGTATACAGTGAGCAAAGGGTTGCGGGTCCAAGCAGGCTGCTCTCCCACTCACTCGCAGGGCTTATAACCAAGGGGGGCTGTGGCACCTCGCTGCTCCGATCTCCCGCAAGGCTTACACGCGATGATCCCTCTCCCACTCACTGCAGGCTTATTTTGGGAAAGACAGACAGAATTGTTCACTGGGTTACCCTCCTCCTCGTACAAAAAGGCAAGTGTCCGTCGCTGGCCGCACCAAAGGTAGGAGGGGAGTGAAGCAGGATGGAGTGGGCTGGGTCGGGGTGGTTCTGTTTGCAGCAGCACCACAGAGAGGGGTGGGGTAGAGTTTCTTTTTTTTCCCCGGAGGCTTCTATTGCCCCTGTTCTGCCCCCTCCCTCCCCACAGTACATCCCTCCCTTCCTCAATGTCTCCCTCCTCCTCCCAAACACCCACCATCCCACTCTCGCTCTCTCCTTCTCAGTCACCTTCCAAGAAATCAGCCACCCCTTCCCCCTGCACTATTCAGAGATCTTGTTTTCCCACCTTCCACACAAACATGTGGGCCAAACGCACGCACACATGCATGCACGCACGCACGCACGCACGCACGCACGCACGCACAGCCAAATACAGTCTTTTCCAAGTAGCAGAAGCATGTGGAAAGAAGTTGGAGTTGGGACACACAGAACTCACCAAAACATATTTTTTGATTATTCTATTTTTGATCTCGCTCTCTCTATATGTGAGTTCCTTTGGCCAATAGTTAAAGGGGAATACCACCCATTTTCAACAATGAACTGTCATTAATATACCTTAGAGTTGTTGTGTGGAAATAATAAAAAGAAAGTCTCCCACTTCTGTGTATCCTAGAACTGTACTCTTTGGCCCGCAGAGTACATCTTTGTGATGTCACTGATCACATGACCCCAAGAGGTCTAGTCCTCCAGTTCTAGGCTAAACAGAAGGGGGAGACTTTGTTCTAAGGTATAGGCTATATTAATGACATAGTTCAATGTTGAAAATGAGTGGTATTCCCCTTTAACGTCCCTACTCTCTATGAGTGTTGACATAATGACTGCATGGGGTGAAAATAACTTTTTGACAGAGTAACTGCCAATCACATTTTGACAGAGTAACTGCCAATCACATTTTTACAGAGTAACTGCCAATCACATTTTGACAGAGTAACTGCCAATCACATTTTGACAGAGTAACTGCCAATCACATTTTGACAGTGTAACTGCCAATCACATTTTGACAGAGTAACTGCCAATCACATTTTGACAGTGTAACTGCCAATCACATTTTGACAGAGTAACTGCCAATCACATTTTGACAGTGTAACTGCCAATCACATTTTGACAGTGTAACTGCCAATCACATTTTGACAGAGTAACTGCCAATCACATGTTGACAGTGTAACTGCCAATCACATTTTGACAGTGTAACTGCCAATCACATTTTGACAGAGTAACTGCCAATCACATTTTGACAGTGTAACTGCCAATCACATTTTGACAGAGTAACTGCCAATCACATTTTGACAGAGTAACTGCCAATCACATTTTGACAGTGTAACTGCCAATCACATTTTGACAGAGTAACTGCCAATCACATTTTGACAGAGTAACTGCCAATCACATTTTGACAGTGTAACTGCCAATCACATTTTGACAGTGTAACTGCCAATCACATTTTGACAGTGTAACTGCCAATCACATTTTGACAGAGTAACTGCCAATCACATTTTGACAGAGTAACTGCCAATCACATTTTGACAGTGTAACTGCCAATCACATTTTGACAGAGTAACTGCCAATCACATTTTGACAGAGTAACTACCAATCACATTTTGACAGTGTAACTGCCAATCACATTTTGACAGTGTAACTGCCAATCACATTTTGACAGAGTAACTGCCAATCACATGTTGACAGTGTAACTGCCAATCACATTTTGACAGTGTAACTGCCAATCACATTTTGACAGAGTAACTGCCAATCACATTTTGACAGTGTAACTGCCAATCACATTTTGACAGAGTAACTGCCAATCACATTTTGACAGAGTAACTGCCAATCACATTTTGACAGTGTAACTGCCAATCACATTTTGACAGAGTAACTGCCAATCACATTTTGACAGAGTAACTGCCAATCACATTTTGACAGTGTAACTGCCAATCACATTTTGACAGTGTAACTGCCAATCACATTTTGACAGTGTAACTGCCAATCACATTTTGACAGAGTAACTGCCAATCACATTTTGACAGAGTAACTGCCAATCACATTTTGACAGTGTAACTGCCAATCACATTTTGACAGAGTAACTGCCAATCACATTTTGACAGAGTAACTACCAATCACATTTTAACAGTGTAACTGCCAATCACATTTTGACAGTGTAACTGCCAATCACATTTTGACAGTGTAACTGCCAATCACATTTTGACAGTGTATCATGTACTGCAGTTCGATGCTACTTTCACCGACTGTTACAGGAATACAGTTACCATTATGACCATATAGAGCATAGCAGTGGGCCTGGCTTTCTGGACCCACTGAAAACTCAGGTATTCTTTTTTAAATAATTTGTATCCCATGATTTTGTAACCCATGTTTCACCCCTGTGTCAATTATCTAATGTGATCCTGGGCTCTACACACCCTCCGCCAACCTAGTCCCCATATATGGGGGACATGGGGAGAGCAACGGACTTGAACTCATGCTTCCTTCATGCCTGAGTGTCCAAGTTGCTCCTTTACACCTGACAGGGGGGAGTTTCCCTGGTTGGAGGTAGCGTGTGGAAGGAACACGTTATTCCAACCAGTTCCTTTCCCCTCCATCAGGCGCCCTGGCTGGCCAGGGGGAGGCAGTTTAGAGACCAGGATTACTGCATGTTTTTTGTGAGTGTACCTACCCTAGGGGACACGGGGAGAACATGCAAACTACACACAGAAAGGCCCTTTCGCCAACCCCCGCTTCGGGTATGGGCACTGATGACGCGGAGGAGGAAACACGCCGCCAGCACCCACAGCGTCCCGAGCGGGAATCGAACCCAGGACCTTCTAGCTGTGAGGCGACAGCACTACCAACTGTGCCACCGTGCCCCCAATTACAGGTATTCTAAGCCTATAGAATCAAGCCACCCAGGATCCCTGTGATTCATGACCGTACAACCTTAGATTTTTTTTAATATTTGATTATAGTATATACTACATTTATTAAATACCATTTGTTTAAAAAAAAAGAAAAACTTTTTTTTTCTCAGAGAATCAAAGTTCATGACTCACAAGGATCCTGGATGGCTTGATTCTATAGGCTTAAAATAATTGATATCAATATTTTTTTTGTAAATCTCAATGGGGGGAAATGAATGGCAGAATGTTCAAACACTGCTATGCTTTATACAACGTGGTCAGTCAGTCATCCTCTCTTGGGATTAATCGGGGGAATAACCATGGTAAATATTACATCAGTCTACATTTCACAACCACAGTCGGGAGAAGAAAAGCCTCACACACGCCGTGCTGCTCAACTTGGCAAATAAAACGTAATGGGAATCACAACGCTGCAGTCCGGAGACCTTCATCAGGTTATCTTGGCTAACGCGATGAAGGTCTCCGGACTGAAGCGTTGTGATTCCCATTAACTCGTTCCGGACGGGGAACCCCTTTTGGTGTTTTTTAAGCATTTTGTTATGCTTTAGCTATTGAAAAATAGCAGATCTACAAGCTCGTAGTGTGGCACCGAGTGCCGCGCTACGCTGAAAAATGTGAGACAATGTGGCGCAAATCTTTGAATATATATATTATTTTCAGAACGTTTTTAACTCAAATCTTTGCTCCTGGGAGGTCCCTGGAACAATATATTTTCAGATGGGGGTCGGCGGCCAATTAGGCATATTTTTGGGGGTCCTTGACATGAAAGCGACTGACGTAGAAACATGGGTTTTTCTGAAAACTGTCAGGATTTAGAAGACATTTGTAGAATCGTCTTCAGGTCTAAATGGGTTAAAGTTTATTAGCCCGAGCGCAGCAAGATGCTGTGTCTTTTCTTATACGTTGGTTAAACGAAATTGGTCAGAATTGGTCTTCTCCTGCTACGGAGTACGGACCTGTCAATCTTTACTACCACAGTCATGCCATTCTTTTCTGTAAGAACACAGACGAGTGGCGTAAAGTAACTACGTACATTTACTCAAGTACTGTACTTAAAGTACAAACTTGAGGTACGTTTACTTTACCGGAGTATTTCCAAATTTCAGTACAAATATTGTACTTTTACTCCACTACAATTATATGAAAGCTATAGTTACTTTATAGATTTAGATGTTTCATTTAAACAGTACACACTAACCACTTCAGCCCTGATATATATTTCTGGCCATTTGAAAATAGCAGATACAAGCTCACAATTGTGAGCTCGATTTGGCCCAATCCATCCCAGAATGCACTCTGTTCCTACCCGGAAGGAGGAGTGAAATCGCCTCATGCGCTTTTGAGCAACTTAATGCAAGTGGATGGGAGGAGAAATCCGGTGACGTCTCTAATAATATATACTCTAAGATTTAGACAGGTACATGTTGGTGGTGTATCAAATCTTGTGGACCAGACCCATTGCAAGATGCTGTACTCTGTCGTCAACCCTAAGCCATTTCAGCCTGTCAAAATGGGCAGGGGTGAGGTGTGTCCGGGGAGTGAGGCCAATTAGTAAACTGACCAGTTTGTTTTGGGAAGTCTGGAGCCTTGTTTTAAGGGTAAATTCCGGTACGACAGAGTTTAACGATAAACGTGTTTAGTACAGGCTTAGCATTCAGTATCTAATTGGCAGTGCGCTATAGCTGGCTCTGTAATGTACTGGGGGACCTTGAAGCGAAAGCTGTTCTGTTCTGTGCTTGTGATTGGACAAGAATGAAGAGAGCTGCCCTGCAGGCCTCTTCCTGAAAGACCTAGTGGAATTGAGCCATTAGCGGAGTTGTAGATCAGATAGGGCAGGGGTTCTCAACCCGTGGGTCGCGACCCCTCGGGGAAATGGAAATTAAGTCTGGTTTCAGTATTCATTTATGATATATTTTCTCTATTATTAAGGTTATTTTTGCAGTCAGTATCAAAGTCAAAGTCAAAGTCAAAGTCATACGATTTGTCACACACGTTACCGCAGTGAAATTTGTTCTCCGCATTTGACCCATCTCTTGGAGCGGTGAGCCGCAGCCAAGGAGCGGTGAGCTGCAGCGTGCGCCGCGCTCGGGAATCATTTGATTAGTAGATTTGACCCCCAATCCAACCCTTTGATGCTGAGTGCCAAGCAGGGAGACATTGGGTCCCATTTTTATAGTCTTTGGTATGACCCGGCCGGGGATCGAACCCCGACCTCCCAGTTTCAGGGCGGACACTCTAACCACAAGTCCACTGTCTGGTACTAGTATTGGTGGTGGGGAGGGGGGTGCAGTACTTAGTTTAGACAGTACTTAGTTTAGACTAGTCATTGGTTAGACCAGTCATTAGTCCTACAACTACAACCTATCTCAAACCCTCACCCTAACCCTAACCTCCCACGGGGCAGCACACTTAAACCTAACCTTAACCCTCTCCCAACCAATGACTAGTCTAAACTAAGTATGCACCCCGGGGAGGGGGGCGGGGCAGCGGGCGATACATGGCCAAAGCATTTCCGGGGGTCCCCAGCCAAAAACGTTGAGAACCCCTGAGATAGGGTTAGGGTTAGGGTAACCCCTGAGATAGGGCTTGTGATTTCAAGTCAACATGGAGACACTGCGGAAGGTAGAAGGCCATCACGTAAAACCTCAGTGCTGAATCTTGACTCTAAAAAAGGCTTTAGTTAGTTCTAGAGAGAGGAGTCAGAGAGAGAAGGATGAGGCTGGCAAGGCACTGCGTCAGGCACCCAGAACTTGAGGCAAGTAAATTGACCCCATGGGAGCCAACCCAGGGCAAAGCCAGGAGGGGAAAGAAGCGTACCACCTATGTAGACGTGCTGCGGCGCGACAGCGTGGCTGACAACACTGCAGAGCTCAAGAACCTGTTGTTGGATAGGACATTGTGGAGGGCAGCGATCCAGGAATCCCGAGTTGGTGTTGGCTAGACCTCACTCTCGCAGCAATTAACTAACTAGAGAGAGGATATCTGCACACTGTTTTGAACGACTTAAGGGTCCTAATCTGGGGACATTTGGGTCATGTCATTACAGGGAACATTTTCAAATTCATAGCAAAACTAGATTATAGATTTATAAGCTTGTTACCCGGCATTTTTTTGCTGCACAAGTGGTTGTGTACAACGTTTCACCTGAAATAGACATTGTCCGGTACGTCATACCTTGTTTTGGTCGGAATGTTGTACACGTTAGAATTCACTTTGGAAGCATTCAAAACAATATCTCTCTTCATTCTTCATGTTTTTCTATCCAGACAGCACCTGTTGTATTTGTATTTGGATGAGCACGCACTCTCTTGGACTGTTTTGCGTTCACATTTCAACTTCAACCCGTTCCAAGCAAACTGCTCGGAAGATTGATACCAAGCACATGCCTGCAAGATTGTCAGTTTTTATAATGCAGTGGTTCCCAAACGCCAAACGGGCCTTAACCCATTCAGGCCTGACGTCGAAATTAAAAAAAAAAAGTTTTCTAAATCATGACAATTTTCGGAAAGATTTGAGGCACATTTTAACGATTTTTCAAAAATAGCAGACCTACAAGTTCATAGCGCGCCACTCGGTGGCGCGCTATGAGCTTGTAGATCTGCTATTTTTCAATAGCTAAATTATAACATAATGTTTAAAACGCTAACGCTAACGTGACATGGATGCGTTCCAGGTCTCAATGGGTTAATTCTTGGGCCTGTTGAGAACTCTAGTTTTCGCATTTCGCCAGCTTCCGGGAGCGGGCGGCTGCACTAATAACTTTGGGGCAGGCACGTCTAGAGTTTGAATGGACAGGTATCAGTCAAAAGTGAGACATTGAAGAGGAAGGATGGATGGGGAAGGATCAACATATGGAATATATATGTCAGAACAGGTTCTGACATATATATCCATATATGGAGATCTGAGGTCTGAGGTCAGATGTATAGAGTTGCTGGCCAATATTGATGGCATCAGGGATCTCCATATATGGGCTTAACTGCGTCAGCAGGTTGCATTTACTGTGACGTATCTATCCCTGATGATGTCACGTGATGTCACGATGACCTGGGCGGGCACCATATATGGGGGGTGATGTCACGTGATGTCCTGGGGGCACACGGACAGGAAATGCAAGATTCCATAGTAAATGCGACATGCGGTCGCAATTATATCCATATCATGATATTAGACTGGATATTGTCTGTGATTTGGGATATTGTACTATCGTGTGATATTTAAAAATGTCATTCTAAAGACAAAATCAAAATGTGCTGTCCAAATCAAGACTGTAGGGTTCACGAGGTGAACACATACAGACCTCCATACAGCATCGGCTAAAAGGCCATAATATAGGCTTGCCAGTTCCTGATTGTGCCGAATGTGTACTTTTCAAAAACAGAGAACTATTTTGTTCATTACTGGACCCATGGCTAAATTGAATAATCTCTAAAAGAGAACCAAGCGTCATGTCTGTGGAAATGAAAGGCCAGGGTATATTTAACTTTGACTGAATAGAGCTCCTCTGAACTCCTCGAACATGGAAAGGGTGGAGTGACCAGATGCCTATAGCGGTGATGTCATCAATAGGAGCCCTGTGTGGTGGTGGGCGTTCTGCGTGTAGTCAAACCTGCCATTCATTCATCATCACAAGGTGTGTGCGTGTGTGCGCGTGCATGTGCGTGTGTGTGTGTGCGCGTGCCTGTTTATGTGCTGAACACAATATTCTTCAATTCTTCATTCAACATCCATGCTTTTCTGTTTCATGGCTCAATCAATATAAAGCTACAGAGTAGACTCGAGAATATTCTCACAGAGGCAGAGAAGGGAACGCAACCACGTCACCGCTACGCTAGACGATTTAACACGATTCGCCCTCTTGGTTCCATGGAAATCTCAGCTCACCCTTCCATTGCTTTTCACGCAGCACACCGATTCTCACTCGTATATACGCCGGCCCGGCCGTGAAATCCCCAAACCATTCACTTTGCTGTGTTGCACCAGTCTCCTCCCACTTACTTGCTTTTACAAGGTGAAACATTCCTGAGAAAAGGGAAAAAACACCTGGTCGTCATAAGTTTCCCCTTCTTTTCACTCGCTCACCCTCTGCACCTCTCTCTCTCTCTCTCTCTCTGTCCATTCTGTTGGTAAGAGGTAAGAGGTCGAAAACAAACAAGCAGCGGTTTACTAAGTGGAAAGCCGTCGCGTCACGTCAAACAGACGTGGCTTTGCTCCTGGCGTGCGTCAAATACCCTGAAATAAGCCGTGACAGGCAGCTTGGCGTCGCCAAGTCACTACCCTCTACACCACACCCTCCTGCACCAGACATAGAACCACTATGTGCTGATGTAGGGGTGCCTGTTGTGTTCACAGGTGCCATGTGCACTGATGTGCGCGTGCACGTGTGTGTGTGCGTGTGTGTGTGTGTGTGTGCATGCATGTGTGTGTGTGTATAGGTGGGTGTGTACGTTATTTTAGTGGTGAAAGGTTGAAGTGTGTGGCAGGGCGGGGGTTGTTTGTGTCTTCACATGTGATTGGATTTGATGTTTATGTCAGAGTTAAAAGCTTGTTTATCAATGGCGGCACTTAGCATTAACACATTAAGTTAATGTGTTCTGAGCGTCATCAGAGTCAGTAGTCCAGGGCACAAACAAACAAGAAACGTACAGAGAACAGTTTTAAATCTAAATCGCCGTCAACACTGTGTGCTTGTCTAGTGTCCCAGATGAGGTGTGGCACTACTGTATAATGCGAGTTTTGTATCCGTGTACGTTGTTGGCAGTCAAATGTTAATTGTTACATTTTTTATGCAGAGAATCTCAATGCCACATACCACATCTCATTTCTGCTATGAACCTCATACTTGTCAATAACATACCTCGATTTCTAAACACACCCTGAACGAAGAGAAGAAGCACCCCCCCCAGAAAGAAATCCTTGCTCTTCGATACCTGACTGAACTGGAGGATGCTAATGTACTTTCACTCTCAGCTAAGCTCCTTTTATTCAAACCAGACACAGGTATCAAGTAGCAAAGGTCAAAGTTGAGGGTTCGTGCGGGGACAGCAGAGGACAGGTGTTCCCCTCTCTCTCTCTCTCTCTCTCTCTCTCTCTCTCTCTCTCTCTCTCTCTCTCTCCTCTGCCTTTACACCCATTCCTCTATTCTTCCCTATGTAGCCTCTCTTTCTCATCTGGCGCCGTTTCAAAAGGGCCGTTTTCTCTCAGGTGATATGTGGTCCACCTTTGTCTGGTCTAACCTTACAAAGGAATGCCTGGCATTCAGCATTGAGCAGGCTGTGGCTGCACAGCACTGGAGATAGACGGAGAGAAAGAAAGAGAGAAGGAGAGGGCATGGGAGAAATGAGGGAGAGAGAGCAGTGTTACAGAAGAAGGGCTCATGACGAAGAAGATTACGAAACTTGAGAGAAGGAAGGAGGTGAGAAGAAGCGGAACTGAGCTGAATGTCATCGACGTTGGGCCGTAGAACTGTTGCACATTCAAACAAAACCGTTCATTTTCAAGAGATGGAAAAGAAAAACCTGCGCCACGGATCTTAATGGAGAGCTTACTTTTCATTGGTTGACCACTTTCAAGCCAAGCAAGCCCTATTTTGGGCGTGTTATTATAGATGAAGATCTAAGTAAATGATGATGTATGTATAGTAAGCTTGATTTTATTGCATGTTTTAATTTGTAAAACGCACATAGAGATGTACACAGTAACACAAAACAAAAAATGGAGATATGAGGTTTCCAACCGACAGTTAGCCTACGGTATTAAAAAAAGAGCAGAGAGGAAAATTAGTATATCGTCGCTGTCGGGTGGAAACCTTGTTTCTCCATAATTTAACTTTTCATATTCTTTGGTGAATGCCCTACTTCGTCATACTACAGTGTGACATAAAAGTAGCAACGGACAGTAGATCTATCTACTGGTAGATCTGCTCATTTACTTTTGAACTTGAATCGTGAACGGTTACAGTTTTTGGACGGAGGAGGCTTCCTTCCACACGACAGCAGCGATGTGGAAAAGAACAGAGTGATGACGACGACAGGTTAGAGGAAACAGTACAAAGTGATAGGCGCACGTAGAGGGGCGCAGCACACCACATCGCTGGACGAGAGAGGACAGCGGCCTCCGTCTTTCATAATACCCGCGGACCAAAAACAACAACTTGGGGGTGTGTGGGGGCTGCAGAGGGCTCTGAAACTGATATACGTTTCAACAGGGTGGAATTCCTTTGAGCCCCGTGCTGGAGCTCTGATATGGCCCCTGGCTGGCACGGTCTACGGAGGGCACTGTGGCGTGGCGGTCAGTGTGTAAAGTAACTAAGTATACAACTGTTCTTAACACATTGGTTGCCACTAGCTTGGCGCTGCGTGGTGAGCTTGTAGATCAGCTATTTTCACTGCTTCTTCTTCTTAGATTTTTCTTTGATTTCTTGATGAAATTACAGAAAAAAATCTGTACAAATGGAACACATTTGTACACTCTCAGAGTTACAGACCCATAAGGGTCAATTTGGTTCCTAACTATATCACCACTTCGGGTCCCCGGACCCCACTTTGGGAACCACTGCTCTACCTGACTGGAGGTCACGTCAAAGTTGCTCTCTCATTCACTACCTACCCCACACACGCACACACGTGTGCGCGCGCACACACATGATGCTGTATCAAATGTATAAATATCAGACTGAATGGCATTCTTACTGCTCCTGTACTTATGGCACTGAGGGATGAAGACAGGGTACGGGAAGATTGAGGCAGGACATTTCAAGTGGTGCTGTTTTCAAAAAAACATTATTATTTAAAGGGACACTTCACCCTTTTTGCCAAAAAATATATATCAATGACGTTTATAAGATTTAGAACACTTTCCTGGCGTTATTTTTTGTGTAATCTCTGGGTTTAGATATTTTAGATTAACGGGTGGCTCTGACGTCAGAGACACTGTTCTACTTTACTTCCGGACTACAGTTGTCTCCTCACAATGCAGCTAGACCAGCCCCAAAACACAGCCGTCACGGACACTGCGATTTGTTCCACCTACAACCTTCGTTGACCGCACCCCCACATGCGCATTTGTTATTGTGTTTGTGTCATGTCGCGGTCGTCAGCAGAGCAGCACCAGAGAGACGTGCTATGTTGCCACGAATCCCCCCCCCCAACTCTAGATTTATTATAATGATATGAAGTGACTTGCCATAAACCATCCATTAACTCCCCATTCATCCAATTTGCATCTGCTTGTATTAAACAACATTAAACTCACCAACATTGCAGCTGTAGGGAAAGCTTGAATATCCACTTTCAAACTGCAAAGCTTTTGTTTCATAAAAATCCACCGAATCTTTTTCCCACTCAGCTCTGCACTTAGTTTTTCTTCTTTTTTAGTTCTATCTCACTACTAGAACTTTCTGACTCTGAGGTAGATAAGATTTTTGGCTGTCAACAGCATCCATTTGTTTTTTCAATGTTGTGGACCGGAGCGTGGTGAAATAGTTGCTAAGATACGATACTGCATAGTGATTGGCTCTGCTGCATGCCTATGAAGAGTACTGACCAATGAGCTGAGCCTAGCGCCCTTCCAGACACCAGGTTTCAGTGTCTTGCTTTCCTGTTCCTATAGCTCAGTCGGCTGCCCCTTCTTATTACTGCATGGGAGCGAGTGACTGAGAATTGATTGATTGATTGATTGAAAATGTTATTAACAGTTTGCAGAATTACAGTACATTTCAAGCACAAACTCAATACAAAGGCTGTTAACTGTGAGTGGACGACCCAATTAAGCATTACACTTGTTTACAACAGGGTCCACCATGTTCAAATCATCAAAACATTTAGAGACGTACAAATAGACACTTCTATATAGACAAAGAACAGTACAGGAATTCATCATAATGGAGGTAAAAAGGGAAAAGAAACATATACAGTGAGGGGAAAAAGGGGGAGGGCGGTGGGGGGGGGTTCAGATTTTACGGGGGCCAGTTTCGAATTGCAGCCATCCGTAGGTGCCCTTTGAGAGCGGTTTTGAAGGAGTCAAGGGATTCACATGTCTTAATGACTGTTGGTAGGGCGTTCCACATTTTGGTGGCATAGGAGCGAAAATAATTTAGTCCCTTGTTTGTGCCGAATCTGGGTTGAACATGATTCGTTGCACTCCCTCTGGTGTTGTGGGTGTGGACTTCATTAACATTAAGGAAGTATCTACACAGGTACATGGGTATCTTGGTGGAGTATCGAATCTTGTGGACCAGACCCATTGCAAGATGCTGTACTCTGTCGCCGACCCTAAGCCATGCCAGTCTGTCAAAGTGGGCAGGGGTGAGGTGGGTTCGGGGGGTGAGGCCAAGTAGGAGCCTGACCAGTTTGTTTCAGAATCACCATAACGCGCTGTCATTTTTCCACGAGCCCAAAATACGGGATTAAGTGCGTCCCGTATCGGTTCATTACGGGACAGGTCTTTTAGTTGCCAAATACGGTACGATCCCGTATTTTACGGGATGGTTGGGAACCCTTGACAAATAACATTGGTTGCATCTTACAATGGAAAAGGACACAGTAATGCAGTACGTTTTTTTTTCTTTTTACTTCCACAAGAATGTTCTCTAAAAGCCAGTGCATTAGAATGACGGGGTGTGTGTGGGGGGGGGGGGGGGGGGGGGGGGTTCGTGGCAACACTACACAGCGCGTCTCCTCTGAGTTGTTTTTTTCTGTATACTCTGGTGCTGCTCTGCTAACGACGGGAACATGACACAAACACAATAACAAATGCGCATGTGGGGGTGGAGTCAACGAAGGTTGTAGGTGGGTGGAACAGTGTCCGTGGGGCTGGTCTATAGCTGCAGTGTGAGGAGACAATGTAGTCCGGTAGCAATACGGAAGAGTGTCTCTGACGTCAGAGCCACCCGTTAATCTAAAATATCTAAACCCAGAGATTACACAAAAAATAATGCCAGGAAAGTGTTCTAAATCTTATAAACGTCATTGATATATATTTTTTGGCAAAAAGGGTGAAGTGTCCCTTTAAGGGCTTATCTGCAGCCAGTCAGCTTCACACACACACACACACACACACACACACACACACACACACACACACACACACACACACACACACACACACACACACACACACACACACACACACACACACACACACACACACACACACACACACGATGCTGTAGCATATGTAAATATCAGAGTGAATGGCATTTTACTGCTCCTGTATTTATGGTAGCTTATTGTGACTCTGGGTGGTCTCTGTTGGAAGACTCCAAGAGTCATACATCATCAGTCGGCAATCAGATGGCAGGCATGCGCACGTGTGCGTGCGTGCGTGCGTGCGTGCGCATGTGTATGTGTCTACATAATGAGTAAGTATGAATCATGGATGATAACGTATTCACAGCATGTAGGATTATGTAGGCACCCTGAGCCAATTGCTTAATAAAAGTGTATGGACGATTTAAATCTTTGAAAAAGTGCAAGTCCTTCCTGCACCGTAAATGTGGCACATCGGCTCCACAAAACGTTCACTTTGTGTGAGTGTGTGTGCGTGTGTGTGTGCGTGTGTGCGTGCGTGCGCATTCGTGTGTTTGAGGTTATACTGTGTCAGTGGATATCCTACTGAAGCCCAATTTATACTTTGTGGTACGACGGTGTCGCGCGCCGATCAACTAGCCGATATGAAGCGCCCACGGTCGTAGCGATGCGACGCCATGTGGACTTGTAGATTGTCTATTTTTAAGCACGAGCTATAGTGGCGGGATGAAAGTATGTGAAGATTATTGCCTGGTAATTGTTTCCAGAACACCGCACACGGTCCTGCTACATTTCACACACCATCTACGGTGTGTGTGTGTGTGTGTGTGTGTGTGTGTGTGTGTGAGAGAGAGTGTGTGTGTGTGTGTGTGTGTGTGTGTGTGTGTGTGTGTGTGTGTGTGTGTGTGTGTGTGTGTGTGTGTGTGTGTGTGTGTGTGTGTGTGTGTGTGTGTGTGTGTGTGTGTGTGTGTGTGTGTGTGTGTGTGTGTGTGTGTGTGTGTGTGTGTGTGTGTGTGTGTGTGTGTGTGTGTGTGTGCGCGCGTGTGTGCGCACAAGGATACACGTCCACCGCAGCTCAGAGTTATGGGATATGTGTGGGCGTCGGAACCCCGTCGTTTCAGTGCGAACGCCTTGAGTTAAAGCCAACACACAGGATTACCGGGCTAGTGAGACCCCGAGAAACATTCACGTGATTACCCTCCCTCTTTCACTTATAGCCCCTCTCACAAAGGCACACACACAGAGACACACACACACACACACACACTCTCACTTTGTAACTGATTTCCACAAGGCTCTCTCTGTCTCTCTCACGTTGTATAGCTCTAATTTCCCCGACCACTTACTTAACTGATGCATCGTCATCCTCCTGCCAAACTCCTGTTCAGAGACCCGTCACCCGACGTGCCTTGCCTGCACGCAAACAGTGAATAACTCACACAGATCTGTGCCGTGCTGATAAGCGCGTCACTCCTCTGTCTCTAAGTGGCTCGCATCATCGTTACTCGCCCTCTCGCTGACAGACCCTCTCTCTCTGCTCCACATGCGGGCGGGGGGGGCCACATGCAGTCGCATGGCCAGACAGACCCGACGGCCCAACGAGAACCCACGGAGAGAGAGAGAGAGAGAGAGAGAGAGAGAGAGAGAGAGAGAGAGAGAGAGAGGATGAGAGGGGGGGGGGGGGGGGGGTAGTAAGACGGTCACAGAAAAGGCTTAGGTTTGTTTGTCACAGTTCTTAAAACCATTTTCCGTTTCAGAACCAGCAGGCAAGAGGGCAATTTCCTTCGCAGCAGGAGCGGCAGAATCCCCAAACCCAAACAATCAGGTTAGAATAAATAAAGGCCGACTGCAGTACTTTGCAGGGCCGAAGCCCGACGGCACATCCCGGAATTCCACACAGGCGTAGTTATGAAGAAGGAAAAGGGGAAGGGAGGGGTTGCAGGGGGGGGAGGGGGGGGGGGGGGGGTGTTGCTTTTGTCCAATGACTGAACTTCATCATCAATATACATAATTATGAAACAAAAGCTACACGATAAAATACATGGAAAAGTTCTTTAGCTCATGTACATTTCAGTAAAGCTCAACATGACATCAGCTCTCTCTCGACCACAGGAACAGAAACGAGCCAATTTGGCGCTCTCTGTTCACAGTTCAAGTCATGTGAAGCAGTCAGATTTGTTGAGAAGGGCAGCCTATATAATATAATATAAATAATATGTACATGAGTTGATGTTGGCACCTCTAGCTCTGAACTTGCCTCTCCCTGCAAGCACACACACCTTAACACAATCATTCCCGGGATTCCTTCAAAATAGGAGCTCTGAGGTGCCGGAAAGAAATGGAGGAATGGCCGCTTTTACTCTGACCCCCCCCCGCACCCCCCCAAACCTAAGGTTTTTCGACCCCAGGGGTTAACTGGGCATGGTCAGCACACAATATAGTAGGGAGGATTATCACAACAAAACAAAAAAAGAAGTGATATTTGAATTAAGTGAATATACCTTTACAGCTTAACAGAGAGATGACAGAGAGTCATGGCCCACTCCATGCTCCACCTGGGGTGGAGGTGGAGGACCGCTCCATGACTCCACCTGGGGTGGAGGACCGCTCCATGCTCCACCTGGGGTGGAGGTGGAGGACCGCTCCATGCTCCACCTGGGGTGGAGGCGGAGGACCGCTCCATGACTCCACCTGGGGTGGAGGTGGAGGACCGCTCCATGACTCCACCTGGGGTGGAGGTGGAGGACCGCTCCATGCTCCACCTGGGGTGGAGGCGGAGGACCGCTCCATGACTCCACCTGGGGTGGAGGTGGAGGACCGCTCCATGACTCCACCTGGGGTGGAGGTGGAGGACCGCTCCATGCTCCACCTGGGGTGGAGGACCGCTCCATGCTCCACCTGGGGTGGAGGTGGAGGACCGCTCCATGACTCCACCTGGGGTGGAGGTGGAGGAGCGCTCCATGACTCCACCTGGGGTGGAGGTGGAGGACCGCTCCATGCTCCACCTGGGGTGGAGGTGGAGGACCGCTCCATGACTCCACCTGGGGTGGAGGACCGCTCCATGACTCCACCTGGGGTGGAGGTCCGCTCATTATTTTACTCAAGTAAAGGTGCCAATACTGCAATGTAGAAATACAAGTAAAAGTCCAGAATTAGGCCTGGGCTGTGGCTCAGCGGTCCAGGCACCTTGGCTGGTAATCCAGTCTGCCAGTGTGCCGCGGGTTCGACTCCCAATCCCGACGGCCTTTACTGCATGTCACCCCCCCATCTCTCTCCCCATTTCCTGTCAGCCTACTGTAAAATAAAAAGTAAAAAGTACAGTAAAAGTACAAAAGTATTTGGTAGCAAGTTAACATGTATACTTACAGTAAAGTATACCAAACGTAGAAAGTAGGGGCGGACCGGCAACCTTTCCGATTCCCAGTCG
Source organism: Electrona antarctica (assembly GCF_951216825.1). Lineage (NCBI taxonomy): Eukaryota > Metazoa > Chordata > Actinopteri > Myctophiformes > Myctophidae > Electrona > Electrona antarctica. Next base: position 29,221,865 of record NC_136796.1, on the reverse strand, counting down.
GCCTCTCTACCCACTTGGCCACGGCAGCCAACGATCAGTGCTATCACCCGCTTCCAATGTTATCAACCTATAATCACCAGTATGTTCTTATCAAGGCCATTCAATGCAGCCAGTATGGACATTTCCACATACTGCCTACCGCGAGTAGGCGGCAAGGAAATGCGGAAGTGAAATGTCTGCCGCCGAGGCGAAAGCATGAAACTGACTTACGTGGCCAGTTAAGACTGATATGAGGTTAAGGAATTATGGCCGGTTAAGACTGAGGTTAGGGTTTAGCCGTTACAGTTAGTAAGAGTCGGACAATAGCTGGCAACAACGTCAGCATGTGGAAATGTCCATGATACTGGCTGCGTTGAGTGGTGTTGATAACGACTGATGATTGACGACATCAAATACGGAGGTAACATGCGAACCCGCTCGTATACTATAGAGTTCCTGCAAGCTCGCGTGTCTTGCTAAGCTATAAGCACTAGAAACGAGCTGGAGTTACAAAAGAGACAAAACAATCCGCTCCTCCGTATCACCTTTTGCCCCGCGAGCTCACACTGCATGAAAACAGCTTCTGCGACGGCTCTCCGGCAAACGCCTCAGGAGGAGGTCACACCGCCGACCCGTGCTCCTCCCAGTGACATGCCGTAAAGCTGTTATGACACACTCACTTACCCTCTCGACCAACTGATGACCCCGGGGGAACCCCCAGGGGGGGGAGTTTGTTTGTCTGCCGCCTCGGCCCCTTTAACCCATTCCTCCTTTTGGTGTTTTAAGCATTTTGTTATACTTTAGCTATTGAAAAATAGCAGATCTACAAGCTCATAGTGCCGCACCGAGTGCCACGCTACGAGCTTGTAGAAAATATCGTGAATCGCAAATCTTTGAATATTCTTTCAGAGCAAACGTTTTTAACTCAAATCTTTGCTTCTAGGGTGTCCCTGGAACAACATATTTTCAGATGGGGGTCCGCAGCCAAATACAGATCATAATTCTGGGGGTTCTTGCCATGAAAAAGGTTGAGCACCACTGACATACGGTAGAAACAAAAGTTTTTCAGAAAACTGTCATGGTTTAGAAGCCTTTTTTTTTTTTTTTTGATCGGCCTCAGGACTCAAACACTCTGGCTGTCTCTTCTATATGCAAAGCTCTGTCAGATTAAGCAAGCGCTGTTGGCAAGCACGCACACAGGCGAGCGCACGCACACACACGCACACACACGCACACACACACACACACACACACACACACACACACACACACACACATACACATACACACACACACACACACACACACACACACACACACACACACACACACACACAAAATGGTGCCCATGGTCCCACCTGGCTTCCTGACAGCTTGGCTGAATGTATACTGACCTTGATTCTCACAGGAACCTCCTTCCAAAAACAGCTGCTTCCACACGTGCCACACCACCCACTGTCCTCCAGACACGAGGGAGGTCGCAGACGCTGCACCGTGGGTTCCCGTCGTATATATACCACTCCATGAATTACTACTCTCTGCAATGAGAAATGAATCAGGATTATTATTTTTTATCCCCCCCCTGACAATAACAACAAATTGGCCCATGCCCCTACGTCAGACCTTTTGGAAATACTAAACGTACAAAAGAGCCATAACAATATTCCCCCTTTGATCGTTTTGGGAAACTTTTAAATAAGGAAACAATATGACCTTGTTCTGTGTGGATGAATGAGCCATAAAACAGCAGTGACTGACTGAGGGACCGTTTGATCCCTAACACACCCGTCGGGGGGAAATACTGTTTCTTCAGACAAAATTCATTAGGGTGACTTATTCCTGTGAAACTGAGAGGACAGGGGTGGGCTCGAGGATGGAAATGTGCGTGGGTGCGTGTCCGTGTGCGTGTTTGCGTGCGTGTGTGTGTGTGTGTGTGTGTGTGTGTGTGTGTGTGTGTGCGTGCGTGTGTGTGTTTGCGTGCATGCATGCGTGCGTGCGTGCGTGCACTTTCAACCGTACATTACACAAAGTAAGCTGTCAAAATGGAACATAAATCATGAGCCCGTCAGAGTAGGTGCCAGGCCTTATGGCAACAAACCGCAGTTTATGTCAGGCAGAGTGGGCCGACACTCACATCCGCATGTGCTGCACACGCACGAATGTACACAGTAAAGTGCCATCTCGTTCTTTTGGGGAGGCCACGCCATGTGCTCATGTTTCTCTCCTTCTCTGACCTTCTCTCTCACTCTGCCTTTTTCCTCTTTGTTCTCCATTCCTGTGTGTGTTCAAATGTACACGTCGGCCATTATAACGGGTCCATTTGGTTACATTTGTACACTCCCAGAGTTAAGAAAACAGGCAGCAGCACTCTGGGTTTTTTTGGCGAGAGACGGAGGGACGTGCCAGAAAAACAATGACCTCTGAACCTCCTGCAAACAGCACAGCAGAAACGTGCAGCGGGACCACCCAGCGAGGTGGCAAGTTACTAACCAACCAGCAGCGGAGCGGCTTCCTGGAGACACACACTACAAGATAAAGACTACAACATGGGAGGATGGACGGATGGAAAGAGAGAGAGAGAGAGAGAGAGAGAGAGAGAGAGAGAGCTCCTCAGAGCACAGGTATGCACCAGGCTGGGTTTTCCTACCCAGGGCCTGCAAACTTTGGAAGTCAGTCATAGCCACTTGGAATGGGATCTGAGACATCTTGACATATTATATACATTTTGATCACTTGAAATGTGTACCGATTTGTGTGAGTTTGACTAAACCTGCAAAATAGAGGAAAATGTAATCTAGCACAAATGGAGCCCATATGGAGAGTGAGGATCCAAAGAATCAAGGGAAAAAAATGTTTTTCATTGTAAGACACTCAGGGAGTGTTGTGAAGACGAGGAAAAACAGCAAGTGCTAATACTGATTATGTTCATGGAAATGCATCATGAATTCAAAGTGGTATAGGCAGTCCTCCTGTGCAGTGTTAATGGTGCCTGCTACACTATGTTAATGGTAGAGTAGGCAGTCCTCCTGTGCAGTGTTAATGGTGCCTGCTACACTATGTTAATAGTAGAGTAGGCAGTCCTCCTGTGCAGTGTTAATGGTGCCTGCTACACTATGTTAATAGTAGAGTAGGCAGTCCTCCTGTGCAGTGTTAATGGTGCCTGCTACACTATGTTAATAGTAGAGTAGGCAGAGGTTTGTTTCTCAGGTCTTCTCAGAGGTATACAGCAGAGTTTCTTGTGGCCCATGTGCCACTCACGGACAGGGACGTGCACACATAGATATCAAAGGGGGCTTCAGCCCCTGCCCTTTCACCCGTCTGTAAAACAACTGCCCTCTCCAGACCACGAATGCAGCATTTACTATGGTGAAAGAAATGCAAATGCCCTCCTCTCCTTTCCATGCCATGCTGGAAGGCAGCAATCAGGATAATTGTTTTTTTCCCGAAGTCTCCTGAACTAATTTGTTTTGAAGTCCATGCCGTACACCGCATCTCCAGTAGATAAAGAGTGCTGGGTTGCGCCCCGAAAATAGCTTATCTACAAGCTCTCAATGCGCAGCGCGACGCGTTGTGAGCTTGTAGATCTGCTATTTTCGCTATTTTGGGCCAAAAGTGCCCTCTTATGGGATTTCAGGCCCTGCCTCTGTAACACTCTCTGCACGTGCCTGCTCACGGACCCAAATGACCATTATGCAGACCGCATCCATCATGTCAGCAAGGTGGTAACTACAGTAGATGGAAATTCCCATTGACAGCCCACATCCAAACAGAAAAGTCCTATCTGATTGAATTAAACGATGTCAAACTCACCAACATTGCAGCTGTATACGAAAAGCTTGAATTATCTTTCTATCTGCAAAGTGTTTCATAAAAATCCACATGTTATGACGAGTTATGTTATGACGAGTCAAGAAATTCCTTCCTTCCTGCTGCCTCCTGCATTATGTGCAAATTCAAAACAATTTTAACATTATTGACAGTCTTCTGTTCAAAATAATCTCTTATTGCATGACAGCTGGGTTAAACATGCTCGTCCATGGGTGGCATGCATTTCATCCAAAGTTGTCATTGGTGCAATGTTTGGCTAGAGTCCTGGCTCTGATAAGCTCCTGCTGTTAGCATGCCTTTTCGTGCACCGCTTGGCAAAGTGTGTGTGTGTGTGTGTTTGGGGGGGGGGGGGTCTGTTGTCCTTCGATTGCATGCAGCCAAAAATCACCAAGTGAGCAATGCCGTCCAGTGAAAAACTCCAAATCAAACAAACGTTCACACGTTGCATCCTTGTATCTTGGGCTATGTGTGTGTGTGTGTGTGTGTGTGTGTGTGTGTGTGTGTGTGTGTTGTGGTGGGGGGGACTGGGTTGTTCTCTCTCTGGGCCTACTTCTCGTGGGAAGTCAGGCACAATGCGAATTGCAGAGCAAGGGCCGTTTTGGAAAACATATTAATGAGTTGTTATTGTTGCAATTACTGTTCAAATTGCATAAATTTGTCATGAGCACGTCTGCTCGGAATTTATGAACCCTCTAATTTAAACATGAGGAACACGCTGGGCTTTTTACGACATCGTTTGATGTCCATGCATGTCGACTGTTTGCACTTAGATCTTGGTTGATGATAGACGGTCTCTGTAATTAAACATCAAACAAAGGCAGTGTAGCTATTTATAGGGGGGCTAGATATGAGTCACTTTCACCCAAATATTGACCTTTGACTGGGATATGAGTTAGATATTCAAATTCACGCTTCAGCCAATGTTATTACAGTATGACCTGGTATTAAAATGGCCAGTTATTTTGGGTTTGTGATAACAGCAGTTATCTGAAACTCTCATCAATATAAGCTAACAGTTTATGCACTATTAATGCAGCAGTCTACACACTGCGTCATACTCTCTCACATCCTGTCTTTCTTTCTCTCTCTTACTGGTTCTTGAGGCCTTATAAAACCCAAGTCCGGTTACCCTTGTTGTGAGTGGAAAACATATTAGCCTGTCTTTTCACCACATGTCAAGCTTCAATCATTAAGCTCAACGACCACTTAGCATTAAGTCAAATTCGACATTCCACTTTAATTTATGGCCTTTATAGCACTTGGAGCAGGGTAGGAGCTTGGCAACGCCAATAATAAGGACAAAGCGTACATTTTCTCACCAATTTCTGAAATGCATAAAGTTTATTTAAAGAAATCCCCCCACGCTGCATGTGTGCGTACTATACTTTCATATCAAACAACTCACCTCCAGCCTTATCCCCTCGTTTTCCTTTTTTGGGATTCTCTCAGTTTTCTCCCTTTCTTCTCCACCCCCCCACCCCCCCCCCCCCCCCCCATCCTCCTTGTCCTCCTATATCCTCCACATACTTCTCTCTTGGTGTTGTGTTTTAAGGCTGAGCCCTCCAACCCAACCAACGGGCTGTGGTTCCCATTCACATGGAACTGGTTAGAAGGACATTCCTTCCATGGAGAGAATGTCTGGCAACCGAGCGCCTGTAATACAGAAATCATAAACGGGAGGTCCGGGGCTAATCACGTCCCGTGGCATTCTCGCCCCTCTCTAAGCTCCCTCTCATCCTCCGTCCTCGTCCTCCCCATCCTCTCCGAGGAGTTATGGAGGACTCAGGAGGAGGAGGATGAAGATAGATAAAGTGAGAAAAGGAGGGAGAGAAAGAGGGGACATTAAGCTGATCCGATGCTTTTACTTCCCTCTCTAATAGAAGGGTATAAATCAGTTGAGGAAAATCTAGATGGATGGGATTCTGGTGGTTGGCAGATATTCTAATTGATCTGATCCTCCCCGTCCGTGTCTGAGAACGTTTCCCTTTTGTTAACAGAATATGCAGAACAGAAGAAGAGAACTGTCCAAATTACTATGGGTGAACAAAATATTTCCACCATCTGATAATTTACAATACCACAACACATATGCCCCGATTCCATGTAATAAAGGCATGGCACCTGCCAGAAAATTAAGATATGTCAGTGTATGCTAAGACAGAATCATTACCCATGACCATTTAACATGTTCACAAATTGTCTCACTCTTGTATAAGTAATTGCATCTAACAAAGGTGAAAAATAAGGATTAGCATTAGGTTTCTACTATGGGCCCTGGGCTAACGTTACATTAGGTTTCTACTCAGGGCCCTGGGCTAACGTTGGCCCATAATTAATTGTACGACGGTTGGTATATTATCTTGTGTTGTTAACATCGTAATACTGTATACTGATATCGGAGACACTTTATTAACACATTTTGGTGTTTTAAGCATTCTGTTATACTTTAGCTATTGAAAAATAGCAGAGCTCATAGCGCAGCACTCGGTGCCACGCTATGAGCTCTGCTATTTGAAAAATCTTTGCTTCTGGTGGGTCCCTGGAACAACATATTTTCAGATGGGGGTCAGTGGCCTATTACATATATGTTTTGAGGTCCTTGACATGAAATTTTGAGAACCACTGATATAGAAACATGAGGTTTTTCAGAAAATTGTCATGAAGACATTTTTTTAATTTCAACGTCAGGCCTAAGTTAGTTAGGTTTATACAAACAAGGAATTTTGCTCACATGATCCGGGACGCACATAATTATTTTTGGGCTCATGGTTCTCAGAGGAGCACCTGGAGATGTAGCGTGGTACACACGGCAGGACGTCTCTACTCTACCACAAGTCCACAATGTTACTGTTGTTAGACCATTAGCTCAGGCTAAGGCTAAGTAGACATTCATCTGTGTGAAATGAAACACCTGATTCACTATGAAAACAAGAGGTTGCGCATCAGCAATGGTTTTCAGTGGAGTGCACACCCAAACTCCAGCATACATCATAAAGTAGGAATTAAACAAATTCCAAAAAGGTAATGTAGCACATCGACATTTTTAAATAAATGGGGGAAGAGTACTCACATTTCCACAGTTTTATTGGCACACACCAAAAAGGAACGCTTTTCGGCTATATGAGCCTTCTTCAGAGCATTCAATTCACTAGGTTGATAAAAAATATTGCCTTAATGTATGTTTTTTCTTCCAAATGTGTGGCGATCCAACCTTGGAATGAACAATGTGGTCAGAGGCTATTATCCAGTACATCATGCACAGCCTCTGTTTTTGAGTTTAAGTGTCGGTATGTAAACACACTAGTACAAATACGGATTCACCAAGGGATGGGAGACATTAGTGAACATCATCTGCGTATATTTTTGTTTCTGAAGCCATGTTTGACGATTATTAAGATGGGTTAAAAAAAGACAAGAAAAATCAAACACAAACATCCATTGTCTCACAGGAACAATGGCGCTGTGGGATGTGAGGGATTCCACATTTCCCTCCAGTTTCCATCACACATGGAAGCGTACTGTGTCGGTATAAATATGAGCTTTACTGTCATTTACTGCTGCATTTCGTTGGCAGCGGGTCACAGACATTTACTGACCTGGCCGCAGACACGGGCAGCTTAAATACAGAAACGTGTACTGTAAGTTCTATATCGGATGCTGGCTTCATTGTCAATGCAGAAACATCCAGCTCCCACTGCAAAAGAAATTGAAAACCACTGATTTATGACATATTTATACTAGCGAGCAGACACCACATAATAAATCCAAAGACATAAAGCAACTGTTGACAATACCTTCTTCATCCAGTGACCTTGCCCAATACCCGCCCCCGCATGCACACATGCACGCACGCGCACACACACACACACACACACGCACGCATGCACACGCACACTCACACTCACACTCACACTCTCGCACACGCACACGCACACGCACACGCACAACTTAGAACGCGCACACACACAACTTTTCAGTATATGGGTGGTAATATGGGTGGTAATACCCCCTATTGGCGGCAGTGACTGGATCTTGACCCACCAATTACCAGTGGTGGAAAAAGTACTCAAATGTTTTACTTAAGTAAAGGTATCAATACTGCAATGTATACAAATATAGCTGCAAGCAACGATAAGGCGGGACCAAGCCGGAAGGCAGCATTAAGAACAATATGCACAATAAGCCATAGAAACACTGACGTTGAGAAAAAGAAGACTATGTAATTGTGACAGGCTCGGTTGTAATTGTGGGGTGGGGGAGACAATAATCGTAAATTCTGGAAGAAGGTCATCAAAATCAGTAGAGTTTATTTAACAGAAGCATGATTTCCATTGCAATTGAGCCAGTCATTTTCCAGATATCTTGTTTGGCACCAAAGCAGTGGATGGCCGGATGGACCGATCAACATCGCAATCCGAAGAATCACTCCGCTGGTGGGGCTAAAAATGTTCTCTCTCATTCTCTTTCTCTCTCTCTCTCTCTCTCTCTGTCTGTCTGTCTGTCTGTCTTGCCCTTGCTCACTCCATCCCTCATAAGTGGCACCTCCACATGTCTCTCCTGGTTTAGGTTTCTTAAGGAAACACTACATTATTGGACCCCTGGAAAAAAAATGGCAGTGGGAAACAATGGTGCCCTTGAATTTCTCCCGCTCGTTTTGCATGTAATGATATCTAGATTAAACACAATATTATTGTTGGCCCTTCGCGAGCCCAATCCCCATTTTCTCTCACCCATGCATCGGGGTATTGTGCGTGTGGAAATGGCCTTTATTTAAAAACGCCAGTCTTACTTACAGCTTCCTGATGGGAGCTTCGGGGAGTGGGCGGTTGAGGGGTGGGGCTGGTAATTGCAGCATATGCAGGGGAACGCTGAATGAAGAAAGGGGGGGGGGTCCGCCTGTCCAAAATCAACTCCTTCGTTAAGACAGGAAACTAAAGCTTATGTTGGTTCATTGTCGTATCGATATCCTTATTTCCATCAGTTGAGTATGGGCTGTTGGTCTTGTGTGAGCGGGGTCTTGTTTGTGGTGAAATGTATGGCACAAGGTTGGGCCTGTGGTCAGTGGTAGGGGGAACGGTGTTATGGCACAAGGTTGGTCCTGAGGTCAGTGGCAGGGGGAACGGTGTTATGGCACAAGGTTGGTCCTGAGGTCAGTGGTAGGGGAACGGTGTTATGGCACAAGGTTGGTCCTGAGGTCAGTGGTAGGGGAACGGTGTTATGGCACAAGGTTGGTCCTGAGGTCAGTGGTAGGGGAACGGTGTTATGGCACAAGGTTGGTCCTGAGGTCAGTGGTAGGGGGAACGGTGTTATGGCACAAGGTTGGTCCTGAGGTCAGTGGCAGGGGGAACGGTGTTATGGCACAAGGTTGGTCCTGAGGTCAGTGGTAGGGGAACGGTGTTATGGCACAAGGTTGGTCCTGAGGTCAGTGGTAGTAGGGGGAACGGTGTTATGGCACAAGGTTGGTTCTGAGGTCAGTGGTAGGGGAACGGTGTTATGGCACAAGGTTGGTCCTGAGGTCAGTGGCAGGGGGAACGGTGTTATGGCACAAGGTTGGTCCTGAGGTCAGTGGTAGGGGAACGGTGTTATGGCACAAGGTTGGTCCTGAGGTCAGTGGTAGTAGGGGGAACGGTGTTATGGCACAAGGTTGGTCCTGAGGTCAGTGGTAGGGGGAACGGTGTTATGGCACAAGGTTGGTCCTGAGGTCAGTGGTAGGGGAACGGTGTTATGGCACAAGGTTGGTCCTGAGGTCAGTGGTAGGGGGAACGGTGTTATGGCACAAGGTTGGTCCTGAGGTCAGTGGTAGGGGAACGGTGTTATGGCACAAGGTTGGTCCTGAGGTCAGTGGTAGGGGAACGGTGTTATGGCACAAGGTTGGTCCTGAGGTCAGTGGTAGGGGAACGGTGTTATGGCACAAGGTTGGTCCTGAGGTCAGTGGCAGGGGAACGGTGTTATGGCACAAGGTTGGTCCTGAGGTCAGTGGTAGGGGAACGGTGTTATGGCACAAGGTTGGTTCTGAGGTCAGTGGCAGGGGGAACGGTGTTATGGCACAAGGTTGGTCCTGAGGTCAGTGGTAGTAGGGGGAACGGTGTTATGGCACAAGGTTGGTTCTGAGGTCAGTGTTAGGGGGAACGGTGTTATGGCACAAGGTTGGTCCTGAGGTCAGTGGTAGGGGGAACGGTGTTATGGCACAAGGTTGGTCCTGAGGTCAGTGGTAGGGGGAACGGTGTTATGGCACAAGGTTGGTCCTGAGGTCAGTGGTAGGGGAACGGTGTTATGGCACAAGGTTGGTCCTGAGGTCAGTGGTAGGGGGAACGGTGTTATGGCACAAGGTTGGTCTGAGGTCAGTGGCAGGGGAACGGTGTTATGGCACAAGGCTGGCCCTGAGGTCAGTGGTAGGGGAACGGTGTTATGGCACAAGGTTGGTCTGAGGTCAGTGGTAGGGGGAACGGTGTTATGGCACAAGGTTGGTCCTGAGGTCAGTGGAAGTAGGGGGAACGGTGTTATGGCACAAGGTTGGTGCTGAGGTCAGTGGTAGGGGAACGGTGTTATGGCACAAGGTTGGTGCTGAGGTCAGTGGTAGTAGGGGGAACGGTGTTATGGCACAAGGTTGGTCTGAGGTCAGTGGTAGGGGGAACGGTGTTATGGCACTAGGTTGGTCCTGAGGTCAGTGGTAGGGGAACGGTGTTATGGCACAAGGTTGGTCCTGAGGTCAGTGGTAGGGGAACGGTGTTATGGCACCAGGTTGGTCCTGAGGTCAGTGGTAGGGGGAACGGTGTTATGGCACAAGGTTGGTCCTGAGGTCAGTGGTAGGGGAACGGTGTTATGACACAAGGTTGGTCCTGAGGTCAGTGGTAGGGGAACGGTGTTATGGCACAAGGTTGGTCCTGAGGTCAGTGGTAGGGGGAACGGTGTTATGGTACAAGGTTGGTCCTGAGGTCAGTGGTAGGGGAACGGTGTTATTGCACAAGGTTGGTCCTGAGGTCAGTGGTAGGGGGAACGGTGTTATGGCACAAGGTTGGTCCTGAGGTCAGTGGTAGGGGGAACGGGTGGCACCTCTGTGTGCACCAGTGTTGTTTTTGGCAGCAAATTTCTATTTTAGTTTTAGTCATAGTCTCTTGAATAGTTTATTTAGTTTTAGTCACAATTTAGTCACCTGGAATGTTTTAGTGTTAGTCTAGTTTTACTCGAATATCATAACATTTTAGTCGACTAAATCTACAGTTGATTTAGTCTACTAAAATGTATTTTGGTGGGCCTTGATGCCGCCGTAATGAATGTTTTTACATTTGCTGAAACCAAGAGTAAAATTACTTATACTGGATGTCTTGTCCACTAGTCCGTTATATTTAGTCTTAGTTTTAGTCATCATATAGCTTAGTTTTCATTTAGTTTCCATTTAGTTTTCATCAGCTGGACCCCCTCTAGACCTGCAGTTCTAGGCTAAACAGAAGGGAGACTTTATTTTTGTATTATTTCCACACAACAACTCTAAGTTATATTAATGCCGTTCAATGTTGAAAATGAAACATTTGAGGTACTTACAAGTACTTTACTTGAGTATTTCAATTTGTTTATACTTCTACTCCACTTAGATTATTTTCACTCATTCTTGAGATAAGGGACAAAACCTTTTTCAAATCAGATTTCTTTTTTTTTAAAGAACCATTACAATGAAATGGAGGTATTTGTAGACACAGGTCTCAACTACCAATCTTGAGAAGGAACAGGTTTTTCGCATAATATTTATTTCTAAAATGGGACATTTATGCACTTTATAACTGATTTATGTCAACTCCGTCAGACACACTAAAATCCCTTTTATTTTAATTTGATAATTTCAACAATACTATAAAGTCCTCAGTTATCTTATAATGGCTTTTAGTAGTCAAGTTAAGTAATACAATTAATTTAATATTGTTTTATTCCAATATCACACTATTATGAAATATCCCATTTCTCAAATCCTTCATTTTCAACCTTTACTTTCAATATTATAACATAAAAACCATGTTAAAAAAAATAAAAAGCATCATTAAGTAGTATTTCAGTTGGTGTTTCAATACATAAGCACAAAATATTTGACATCGAATCATCTATTTCTTTGGAAATTAACAAAAACATGTGACCAACGTCTGACGGAGTTGACGGACATCTGACGGAGTTGACAAGTTGAACTGATTTAGGTTCTAGACCACCTAGGATCTTGATTCTGGTAACTAATCCCACATTTTCAAGGATGAGGAATACAGTGGTACTATTTAGATTTGCCCTGTGACCATGGCAGCCATTTTTCAAAATGGCCGCCACCTGCTGTTACTTTACAATAACTCAAGTTCTACACCACCTAGGATCTTGATTCTGGTGACTAATCATACATTTTCAAGGATGTGGGATACATTGGTACTATTTAGATTTGTCCTGTGACCATGGTAGACATTTTTCAAAATGGCCACCAAATTTCTGTTATTTCCCAATAACTCAAGTTCTACACCACCTAGGATCTTGATTCTGGTGACTAATACTACATTGTCAAGGATGAGGAATACAGTAGTACTATTTAGATTCATCCTGTGACAATGGCAGCCATTTTCAAAAATGGCGGACCTGCTATTATTTTACCAATTAGTCAGGGAATATTATCAGAATAATGTCAAATCTGGGAATACATTTCTTACCAAGAATTTTCTTGTTTGTAAAGGTGTCTACTAACATATCCCACATTGGTTTCTATTGAACCACCCTAGGGGAATTTTTTACAGCTGCTGAAAGTTGGGTACCATCAACAACCAATATAAGGCTAAATGTTCTAAATTTCATTATGCTTTAAGTAGCATGTGGCATGTCAAACGAGGGGGTTTTCATGATTCTGAATCCATTCCAAGCATTAGTTTTGCACGAAAAACACTCCTTGGGCTAAAAACGGCCATAGCCATCATCACAGATGTGATGAGGTCAGCACATTTGGGCAAGTGGCTATGGCCAAACTAGGGGGTCTATGGCCAAACTAGGGGTCAAACTCCTTGGGCTAAATTTGGCCATATCCACTTGCCCCAATGTGCCCAAGTGTGCTGACCTAATCACATTTGTGATGACGGCTATGGCCGTTTTCAGCCCAATTAGTGTTTTTCGTGCATAGCTAATGCTTGGAATGCATTCAGAATCATGAAAACCCCCTAGTTTGACATGTCACCTGCTATAAGCATAATGAACATTTTGCCTTAAATTGGTTGTTGATGGTACCCCAACTTTCAGCAGCTGTCAAAAGTTCCCCTAGGGTGGTTGAATATAAAGCAATGTGGGATATGTTAGTAGACACCCTTCCAAACACATTGGTGAAGAAAATTCTTGGTAAGGAATTTATTACCAGATTTTATTAATATCCCCATACTAAATAACTCATGTTCTAGACCACCTATAGACCCGACTTCACCAACAGAGACCCGGGTGACACCTAAACAACACGTTTGGACAGCCCCACCAATTAGTGTTACGGAAAATAGCAAGTGTCTTGGAGGCAGCCGACATCTGTCGAGGTGATGGGGTGGCCTTTGAGAAGTTTGCGCTTCAAGTACAGTCGCTGGTAGGCATGCTAACAACCCTAGGCCCAGAGGGAGACACAGAACTTAGATGCGGCTCACAAGTTGCACGACTCCTCAACAAGCTGCCACCAGAGATAAGAGTTGAATTCCGCTCTGCGGCCCAGGAGCAACCAACACCCTGTTGGAGTTCTCGGAGTGGTTGAAGCACGAGTCCTAGCCATATAGCCTGTGCAAAGGCAAACACCTTGAAGTCCAGTGAAGTCAAACTGTGCGTCTGTGCCTGAAAGGGACAAGTCAAAGGCCATAAAGCCCACCTCCTGTAATGTCCTGTCAGTAGCAACTCAACCTGCACCTGAAATAAGCCCTGACCCCTCCCAGAGAAAGTTCATCCTTGAAAATGTAATGATTAGTCGCCAGATCCAAGATCCTTGGTGGTCTAAAACTTGAGTTATTGGTAAAATAACAGCAGGTTGGTGGCCATTTTGAAAAACAATGGCTGCCATGGTCACAGGACAAATCTAAATAGTACCACTGTATTCCTCATCTTTTAAAATGTATGATTACATTGATTAGTCACCAGAATCAAGATCCTAGGTGGTCTATAACTTGAATTATTGGTAAAATAACAGCAGGTTGGTGGCCATTTTGAAAAACAATGGCTGGCATGGTCACAGGACCAATCTAAATAGTACCACTGTATTCCTCATCTTTTAAAATGTATGATTAGTCACCAGAATCAAGATCCTAGGTGGTCTAAAACTTGAGTTATTGTAAAATAACAGCAGGTGGCGGCCATTTTGAAAAATGGCTGCCATGGTCATAGGGAAAATCTAAATTGTACCACTGTATCCCTCATCCTTGAAAATGTAATATTAGTCACCAGAATCAAGATCCTAGGTGGTGTAGAACTTCAGTTATTGTAAAATAACATCAGGTGGCGGCCATTTTGGAAGATGGCTGCCATGGTCACCACGAGACAAATCTGTGATGGCCCTATAGCCAAAGATTTTCCTTAAGGCATGCTCTAACTGTCTGCTAAATTAGAATACTTCCCATTATTCAAAAACTATCATTTTATTGTTTTGGGAACACTTTTGTCAACTCCGTCAGATACATGTCAACTCCGTCAGACACAAAACCTGATGGAGTTGACGTCTGACGGAGTTGACAAAATGGCATTTGTTTTCATCTTAACCCTCTGTAGTACAATTTATCCATTTAGTTTTTTCTTCAGTTGTTAGCTAAACCTATCCCTAAACTAAAATACTAAACATTATTTTGGAATTCTTAACAAAGATCATAATAATGTCCTGACGGAGTTGACATGTAAAAGCTGTGACCACATTGATATCAACATTGTTTGTTTAAAATATCAAACAATTGAATGCTTGTCAGACCAGGTGCTCCACTGTTGCAACAAATATAAACAGGACTTGGAAAAGGAGTCTTCAGGCTAAATCTGTCGACAATATTTTCTGATTAATTTAAGACTTTTAAAAAACCTGACTGAGTTGACGGAGACGTGGGACACACATTTGATATGAGATATTTAATTTAAAATATAAATTAAAATGAACTGTGTATATTGTTTGCTATGTTGTTGACAATCTACTTTCATTTAGTATGTATATTTATGTGATTGTGACAGTATTAGACACTGTTTTGGCAGTTTGAAATTGTGACAACTTGCTGGGGACAGGCTAAATACAGGCCTTTTTGGGTACAGTGCCTGCTATTAACTAATTTTGATGGCATATGAAAAAATATATAATGAAATTAATGGCATGAGAATACACAACTGTATTACATTTAACTTTGCAAGTGCTTTTATTTTTATGAATTAATTTATTTTTAACATAAATAAGGCTCTTATGTGTGGGACATGTTTTTTCCACTTTTGTCCCTCATCTCAAGAATGAGTGTATTACAGAACATACATGAACAGATTAAACCCTATTTTAGACTTCATCGGTTAAAAAAATACAGTAGCTGATCTACAAGCTCACAACAGGCCGCGATGTGCCATGTTGTGAGCTTGTAGACCAGCTGTTTTGAAACAATCTGACACATTTTGAAATGTTTGACTAATTTTACTTCAATCCTGTAAATATATACTTTTGTTTTTTAAATATTGGGTCGTTTCTACGGTATCCGGAGAACTCGCCAGATTTAGTGCATTTTAGTTTAACTTCAACTTCATTTAAATTGCATTGAATTGAGAGAGAGAGATGATAGTTGTTTAGAGTTAACACTACAGAAAGTAGGAATGCTAAAAGTTTAAACACCAAAGTACCGAAACAATGTAATTCATTAGTAAACAATATCCTGAAATGGTAGGCCTACTTATCATTGGTATTCACATACTCACCTATATATCATCATCTAGATGACCATTTAATTGCACGAAATAATTTGATCACTTTGGAAATGAACTATAACATCTGTGAGTTTGACATACTACACTGATGAAGACAGCATAACGATGAAGAATTTGATGAAGAATCTTCGCCGCAGCGACTTGGTAATCTGGCGAGTTCTCCGGTATCCGTTTCTACTTTCACTACGCTTACTTAAAACTAATCTGAGTACCTTCCACCACTGCATACAGTACGCCTACAGGCACGCTGAAGCATCTGCAAAGCCATCACCTGAACTTAAGTGACCCCTCGCTAACCTTCAAAGCAATTACTCCACCTCACCACCACCACCACCCACGGCCAGTCGGCCACATCCACTTCAACACTACTAGTTATAACCACCACCACCACCCGCGGCCACATCCACTTCAACACTACTAGTTATCACCACCACCACCACCCGCGGCCACATCCACTTCAACACTACTAGTTATCACCACCACCACCACCCGCGGCCACATCCACTTCAACACTACTAGTTATCACCACCACCACCACCCGCGGCCACATCCACTTCAACACTACTAGTTATCACCACCACCACCACCCACGGCCACATCCACTTCAACACTACTAGTTATCAACACCACCACCACCCGCGGCCACATCCACTTCAACACTACTAGTTATCACCACCACCACCACCCGCGGCCACATCCACTTCAACACTACTAGTTATCACCACCACCACCACCACCCGCGGCCACATCCACTTCAACACTACTAGTTATCACCACCACCACCACCACCCGCGGCCACATCCACTTCAACACTACTAGTTATCACCACCACCACCACCCGCGGCCACATCCACTTCAACACTACTAGTTATCACCACCACCACCACCCGTGGCCACATCCACTTCAACACTACTAGTTATCACCACCACCACCACCCGCGGCCACATCCACTTCAACACTACTAGTTATCACCACCAGTCCACCACCCGCGGCCACATCCACTTCAACACTACTAGTTATCACCACCAGTCCACCACCCGCGGCCACATCCACTTCAACACTACTAGTTATCCGCAGCTATCCTGTCCTGCAACCGACATTCTTCCTTTAATTCCTCCGCTCTCCGTCATCTATCTGTAACATGGTCCCCCGAATAACAGTGTGCAAAGGAACGTAGAGCCAATCCATATGGACCGCTGTGCTGTGCAGTGTTGTTTTCGTCGACTAAAACTAAGACGAAAAATGTTCGTCGACTACACTTTTTCAATGAATAAAACTAAATAAAAACGGGGAAAAAAATCGTCAACAAATAAAAACTAGACTAAAATGTTAGGGAGGGACTAGTGGACAAGAGATTCAGTTTTATGCTAGGTTGCATGCTGAAAATAGCAGATCTACAAGCTCACAACGCGTAGCGCTGTGACGCGCTGTGAGCTTGTCAGCATGCAACCATGATCTGCCATTACAACGATATCAAGGCCTGTCAAAACACATTTTAGTCAACTAAAACACCTGTAGATTTAGTCGACTAAAATCTTATGATATTTACTCTACTAAAACTGGACTATAAACACTAAAACATTTCAGGTGACTAAAACTAAATGAAAATTATTCAAAAGACTATGCTGTGCTGAGCTGTGCTGTGCTGTGCTGTGCTGTGCTGTGCTGTGCAGCGCAGGGGCTCACGTTGAGGCCAGTCTTAATCACCTCTCGGATCAGCAGAGAGAACAGAGGAGGCTGCACCTTTTATCCCAAACCAAAGTCAACAAGGCAGGATTCCTGGGAAGCATTGCAGACATTCTTGAAAGCAAAAAAACTGGGGTGGTGGGGGGGTTTGCAATTGACCTCTCTCCCCTTACATTTAAGAGGAGCAAGGAATGGGGAGGGAGCGTGCACGAAGGGCATGTGATAGGACAAATAAATAGACTTGACTTGGTGGCTCATCTCTATGCTGTATATATATTTCATCTTTTCATGTTTTGAGTGGTGCCTAACCGCTCCAACTAACAGCTATGTGTGTCTGTCCGTCCGTCCGTCCCCATGTATGTATGTCAGTCCGTTTGAGTACGGCTGTACCACTGCATGGGTGACCTGGGGTGGCACTGTTGGGCGGCGCGGCCGCGTGGACCCCCATGCAGGCCTGCACGCACGCACGCGTCACACACACACACACACACACACACACACACACACACACACACACACACACACACACACACACACACACACACACACACACACACACACACACACACACACAGTCACACACACACACACACACACAACATGAAGACTTCAATCATGATGGTAATTCATTTTCATCTAAGAAAACCACATTACTCAATGAGAATTCCGTTCCAGAACGATGGCTCTGGACAGTTGCCTTCACTCATAGCTGTAACCATCTCTTTTGGTGGTGATTTACAGTGTAAGCCGAGGGAATCAATAGTGAATATGATTCTGTTACTGTAATGTTCCCTCCCTCTGTCCCTCATTTTCCCTCTAACTCTTCCTCTAAGTCTCTTCCCCGCCCACCTCAGCCCACTCTATCTCCTCGTCTCATCTCTCCCCGGCGAATGTTTGGTTGATGACTCGCCGCAATTAATAAGTCCCTTAACGAGGCGCTGTTTACACAGATGGACCTCCTACTTCAGAGCTGGCCACGCTTTCTGCCGATGCTATTTCCTCTCTCCCGTTAGCACGAGGCTATCGCATGCTGTCAAAACACTGACGCTCGCTCCACTGGCTGAGCGCAGAGCCAAGTGCAGGAGCGCTCCTGTATCCATCAGGAAGACTAAGCCAAAACAGTACCTCATCTTAGTATAATGTGTGAGAGCGAGAGGGTCTATATGCTCGTATACTTTCAACTCGCATTTCAAATATCAACTGAACAGTATCGAAGAGGAAAGAATAGAACAGAACAGAATTGAATCAATTCTGCTTGATCCATTGAACCAAGTACAAAGTATCCATTAGCTGTAAGGACATGAACATATGCTCCTTTTGACTCGCATTCACTATTCCAACCACATTAAAGACACAAAAAAAAGAGAAAAAGAGAGAGCAAGAGAAGAAGGGCAGCGAGAGAGAGAGAGAGAGAGAGAGAGAGAGAGAGAGAGAGAGAGAGGGAGAGAGTGGTAGTAAGAGGCTGGAACGGGAGACGTTTTGGCCAGGGGTGCCAGAAAGGAATCATTGAATAACTTGGCTTGTTTCTTTGTGGTGAGAACAGCATGGGTTGAAGCCTGGAGCCAGAGCCCACAATGGCTGGCCTGGAGGGCTCTCTCATTAGAGCCATTGGAGCACACAACCTCCAGGGACCACACGGCCAGAACCCAGCGCTAAAGTGTTCCGACCAGAGCCCTGGCAACCGCTCACTCTCTCATGGTCATCTCAGGTATAGTCGCTGGAGGATTTGGTGTTTGGAGTTTCATGTCTTTGTTTTCTTTTTTTTTCTTTTTCTCCTTCTTTGTCACTGTGTGCTATGTGTCTGAAGTTTGTGGTAGTGCCTGGAATTACCATGCGAATGTTCCCTTTCCCTCCTCTCTCTGCCTCTCTCTCTCTCTCTCTCTCTCTCTGCCTCTCTCTCTCTGCCTCTCTCTCTCTCTCTCTCTCTGCCTCTCTCTCTCTCTCAGCCTGTCTCTCTCACTCTGTTTGTCTATTATTGAGAATGTGTCTAAGAACATCCAACGAGACATGAGCTGAGTCTCTGTACTGTCTCCAACACCAGAGAAGGGCCCCTTTGAAGGACTGAAAAGGCACGCCAGTGTTTTTTGTTAAAACACACTCGTTTTATGGCTTTCAGGGAGCTAAGCGTTGCCGGTTGGCAGGAGAAATGACAAAACGGGGAGAGGAAAGGAGGGAGGGAATGAGAGAAGAAAGAAGAGGGAACAAATCTTCCAGTGTGGGGTCCTCTGCCTACACATCATTAGACCATCTGCGGCAAACCCTCGGAGGTTTCACCACCGCCGCCAACTCCCCCTTCCCCCGTAAATGAGGAGAAAAAATATTTGAACCTGTGTACTCAGCCGGAAACCATAAACAGTCGGGAGCCTTAACAAGAGCCATGCACAAGTAATTGTAACAATCAAAAAGTCATAGGGTTACACATGTAGAAGTGTGTTCTCCTGTAAATTAACCCTGGCATGTGGATCCAATAGCAGGCCCTAAAAGACATGTATATTTGACTTTACGGAATCTCGCTTCGCCTCGTAGGAGATGCCCATGTGTTACAGGGATAATGAGTACTTTTTACGCGTGCAAGCAGAGGACGCAAGTACTGCGATCGCCTGGGTGGGTGGGTGTCTGGGTATGTATGTATGTATGTATGTATGTATGTATGTATGTATGTAGTTAAAATGGGTAAGGTTTTAAAAAGGCAAAAGCATGCTCTGTTGCACTGGCCTAAAAGTGGGTCCTTAAAAACTGCTTCAACTTATGTATGTATGTATGTATGTATGTATGTATGTATGTATGTATGTAAAAAATGATGCATTTATATAGCGCCTTTATCCAAAGGCGCTTTACATAGATTGTGCATTACATTCACCCATTCATACACCGATTGCGGCGGAAGCCATGCAAGGTACCAACCAGCACATCGGGAGCAATTTGGGGTTCAGTGTCTTGCCCAAGGACACTTCGACATGTAGACAGGAGGAGCCGGGATTCGAACCGCCGACCCATGGATCATTGGACGACCTGCTCTACCTCCTGAGCCACAGCCGCCATATGTATGTATATATGTATGTATGTATGTATGTATGTATGTACAGTGTGTACGTATGTATGTGTGCGTGCGTGCGTGCGTGCGTGCGTGCGTGCGTGCGTGCGTGCGTGCGTGCGTGCGTGCGTGCGTGCGTGCGTGTAAAATACAGTCACAAAGTCTGTATTTTAGAATCCCTGCTAAACTAAGGCTAATACTTTGTTGAAAGGCTAATACAGTGTCATATGAAAATATTTGAAAATGTGTGTTTTTGTCATGCAACACGGCTGTGTAACGAAATAAGTCCTCAAGGAGCTCTACCTCGCTGAAAACAACAGGTGTTTCAGGAGTGTGAATGCAGTCCTCAGCAGAAAAACAACCGTTCCATTACACATCTGGAGCTTTTAAAACGGGTTCGCTCTTTATTTTAACAAAGTTATGTGGCTTATATAGTGTGCATTTTCACACGTGTCGGCAGCTGGTTGTGATTGAGATAAAGTGCTGGGTTCCAGGACCTGCATCTCACAGGTGAGTGGAGTTCCAGCCGCCTCAAAGACATGATGACTCAGCACTTCTAGGCCATAATGGAGTATATAAACCAGAGTAAAAAGATAGAAATAAAAAAATAAAAAACGACAACACAAAGAACACCATGAAGAAACCCAGTGTTCTACCGTAGAGCCAAATGTCACGAACGCTCAAGGAATACTCGTGTAAGGTTTGCAGAACCTTCCTCTTGGCTCAAGCCATCTCCCTTCGTTGGCGTTTTTCTCAAGTCTCAACTCGGCCAAGCTATAGGGCACAGTTGCTATCGTTTTCTTCTACATCATCTCAAACACAAAGGACATGTCTTTTCCCCCCAGAAACTGTGTGACCTTTTCATGGTTCATTATTACCTACCTTACCTCATGACTCAATTGAAAGCATTCCCCTGCCATGGAAAAGCTGATGAGTCACTTTGCCCTCAGTACCCTACAGTAACTCTGTTGATTACCCTACAGTGGTACGTATCCAAGTTGGCCAGGTGGAAACGGCCTACTTCTATTCATTCAAACGGCCACGTCTGGATCCCACACTGATACTATTGTATGCCACTGAATGCATTTCCTCAATTAAATGCTGTCGAGATCAAATTTGCCAGGTGCTGCACTTGAGTGGTGTGCTAAGTTGGGCTCCCTGCTTCCTCTGCCTCTAAAAGGAGTTCATGACTCATGAAACTTGCTATTGAGATGGCGAACTGAGAAGCGAGGCTACTAGGAAGGGTACTTGTGCTTATACTTTTCAGGCATAAATAGGGTAGCAGATCTATAAAGCGGACAGCATGCCGCTTCACGACACGCTGTGAGCTTGTACTGTGCTGTAGATCAGCTATTTTCGGCGAGTGTGTCACCATCATATAAATCAGGGTAAATAATGAAAGGACATCACCGTTGATGCAACAAAAAGGTTTATGCAGACCACACAACAAAAACCCTCCGCTCAGTAGTGTCCAGATTCACGTACAATCCTCAGTGTTAATTTAACTGTGTTGGCCTACAGTATGTACAGGGAAAAGGATGTTTGTACATGTGTGAGGTTAATGTCCCAATGGGTCCGCCACCACCTCTGTCCACCCCATTTCTCAGTTCCCACAACCACTACATACACGCACAACAATATGATTTAAAGCCAAATGATTCCATCAATTAGACAGTTATTGCTATACTGTATGTGCATACTGTGGATTTTCCTATAAATGCCTCTACAACTTTCAGACCCCAACAGACAAACAAACCATTTACTGCTTCAGGATTTGCTAACGATAAGAATAATAAACACTAATATTTCCGCCTGTCAGATTGAAGGGGAAAGGAAATTCAGACCAATCAAATAAACATAAACAAAGCTGTTAGTTGGACAATCTTGGCACCAGCCCTGGCACTGTTCTCTGGGCCCAGTTTGGGCGTTTTAGCCTGGGTCAGCTTTCAACACAAACCTTCTTATGGAAGCCCTTAACTCTCCCTGCATCTGTTGGAGCTCATTGGAAGAAATAATCAGTTAAAATCACATTTCATTATTTTGTCTGCATGTTTATGAATCTATGTAAAGAAGGGAGTTGTTAGGACATATAATGAGCCATTAAATTGCCATTAAAGCAAATGATCTTTATCAGTATTTGGGAATATCCTGTAATCAGTGATTTGACTTCGATAAGTAAAGAAAGCTATACTCACACTGATTGGCTTCTATATGTTCAGGTGGACATGCCAATCATGATCTCTCAACAGGCCATGCCATTCACCAAATTAAATCACTAGGGTTCATTGTCCATGGAAGCAAGATGCATGCACTCAGTACGTTTCATGGCTATTGGCTACCCACAGTAACCCACTAGATTTGACAAATGGACATTATAGCCTACGAGTGGCGCTAGAGCAAAGGCCACGGGATCACCAACATCAGCAGTGTTCATCATGTAAGGACGGACGGACGGACGGACGGACGGACGGACGGACGGACGGACGGACGGACGGACGGACGGACGGACGGACAGACAGACAGACAGACAGACAGACAGACAGACAGACAGACAGACAGACAGACAGACAGACAGACAGACAGACAGTTCTTTGATCGCCAATTGGACGGTGACTCGCCTCCAGTGGGTCAAGTC
The DNA here is from genome assembly GCF_951216825.1 of Electrona antarctica. Lineage (NCBI taxonomy): Eukaryota > Metazoa > Chordata > Actinopteri > Myctophiformes > Myctophidae > Electrona > Electrona antarctica. Next base: position 29,198,786 of record NC_136796.1, on the reverse strand, counting down.
CTCGCGGGTAGATGCATTCCCCTTCCCCGCTCAGACCATACATGGGCAACTGGGGGCCCGGGGGCCACATTTGGCCCCCATCGTCACTTAATGTGTTCTAATGGACTCAGACCTTAATTTTAATGCACAACTTTAAAAAAGTGGTTCAAACCTGTTTTTTTCAACTTAGAAACATCTAAAAAATCAAGTCTTTCCTGCCGATTTAGAAAAGGTCATTCACGCATTTATCACGTCCCGTCTTGATTACTGTAACGCTCTCTATTCAGGTTCAACCCATGCAGAAAGCACTCTCCCGCTTGCAATTAGTGGCTTTCAACCAACACCAAAAAGCGTGATCATATCACCCCTGTCTTGATGTCGCTTCAATGGCTTCCGGTCAACTATAGAATTGATTTGAAAATTATTTTAATCTCATTTAAGGCTCAAAGAGGTCTTGCCCCTCGTTATATCGCGGAGCTCCTGCCCCCTCATGACCCTCCTCACAGCCTGAGGTCCGCAGGCAAGGGGCTCCTAAAAATTCACACTGCGAACTATGTCACGAAGGGTGATCGGGCCTTTGCCATCCGAGCACCTAAGCTCTGGAATGCGCTTCCAGAAATAATTCGCCTCACGGACTGCCTTACACAAAACCCATTTGTTTCAAAAAGCATTCCTATAAATAACTGTTTTTGTTTTTCCCTGTCTTTTTTCTGATGTTGTTATCTTGATTTGCTTAATGTTTGGTTATGATAGATCATGTCAAACCGACATGTTTCGACCTATACGGTCTTCATCAGGGCTTCATCAGCCCTGATGAAGACCGTATAGGTCGAAACATGTCGGTTGAATAAAGTTTTCCTCCTTTTTAACCTTAAAGGTGTAGTGAAATGAAAAATACGTTTTTCACACTTTTAGACCATCTCCGTGGTCATCATATGAGCATACCTAACAATGGATGCCAAAGAAATGGGAAAATTCACATTTTTGTGTGTTTTTATATCAAAAGTCCATAAAAATATTTTTTTTATTACTTCCTGAAAACGAAAACGTGCTGCGTGATGACGTGTCGAGGCCAACATCGATAAAAGCCAATAAAAATGAAGCTCACCCGTATCCTCTCCATATGTGCGCATCCGTGCAGCACAGCTGCTATTGATTACAGAAATCCTCCGTTTTTATTCCCATTCCAGATAACATCCAGACAGTGTATTACTCGGTTTCAACTTAATCATCATGCTAAAATATGTATCTGAAAACATTATAGGGTAGAAATAAGCCACATAACAGTAAACTGGTACAGTTGGCCGTCTATTTCATTTGTAAACAAACACACACCACGCTGCTGCGTATAGCATAGCAACACTCCCTAGCTACCGTCCCATCGCCTGAAGGGATGCGACGCTCTGATTGGTTCAGAAACTTCAGACCGGTGTTTCAACTTGAAACCGTTTGAAACTTCATAATAAAATGTCCACCATTTCCGTTTCATTACACCTTTAAAGGAGCATTCAGTGATTTGGGTGATTTGGAAAACCACCCAGTCCGCCCAGGTAACAAAATGTGCACATGCACGCTCTACAGTGGGGGGAAGTGCAACAGGCCAACAGCATGTGCACCAAGGTCCACCCCCACTCGATCATGATTGGAGGAAGGCCCCTCTCATCCTGATTGGATGAAGGTTTTGCCACCTGCCACCAAAACTGAAACTAGGGTTTTTTGACCCCAGAGGCCCACTGGGGACAGGGAGGAACTCCTTATATGGTCAGCACACTCTATAGTAGGGAGGATTATCCAGAAAAAATGAAAAAATAAGTGATATTTGAATTAAGTCAAATCACTGAATATACCTTTAAGTGTGCCCGGATCTCCGCTTTGTTCTATAGTAAAAAATAGCCAATCTACAAGCTTGCGACACGTTTTGAGCTTGTAGCTATTTTTTCTACTTTTGTGTGACATAGAATGATGACGTAAAAAAAGAAAGTGCATCCCTAATCCCTACAGCACGCGACTAGCTCCTCCCACTCATGACATCAAGCGTGCCACCACGTTTCTGCCCGCTTCCACACGCCCCTCCCTCTCATGCCAGCAAGGGGCCAAAGCCCCACTGCGCTTCCACACGCCCCTCCCTCTCATGCCAGCAAGGGGCCAAAGCCCCACTGCGCTTCCACACGCCCCTCCCTCTCATGCCAGGAAGGGGCCAAAGCCCCACTGCGCTTCCACACGCCCCTCCCTCTCATGCCAGCAAGGGGCCAAAGCCCCACTGCGCTTCCACACGCCCCTCCCTCTCATGCCAGCAAGGGGCCAAAGCCCCACTGCACTTTCACATGCACTTCTCCTCATTGCCTTTCCACCCATGCCAGCGAGCACTCCAGTACACTTCCACTCACGCCCCTCCTCGCCAGTCCACTCATGAGAAACAAGCACCCCGCTGCGTTTATACTCACGTTCCTGCCTCCACACAACTTCAACACAAGTGAGATCGAATTTAGTTACCAAAAAGAGGAAACGTGCCGTCTTGTCATTTGGAAATGGTTCGGTTACAGGCAAAATTAGACCAACAGCAAACAAACACCATGCCGTCTGTTAACACTTGTATGAAAGAGGCTGTGAGGAAGACTGGCAAGTGGCAACGCTACAAATTTGTTCAATTGCCCGATGATGAAAGTCATTGTCAAGTACGATTAATGTATGAAGCTAAAGAGAGCCGTGACTCCTTCTATGGCCCTACTGCACGTGTAATCTCTATGCTCCTCCTCCTGTTATGGGAGAATGAGCACCAAATGGAGTGAGATAACATCAGTGATCTCATTCCATATAGCCAAGGACATGATTCCCATGTTATACAGTGGATTCAGAAGGCTAAATGTTCAGCAAACATTTGATTTTTCTCCGAGCTCTTCTCTCACACACACACATGCACGCACGCACGCACGCACGCGCACACGCACACGCACACACACACACACACACACACACACACACACACACACACACACACACACACACGTGTTATTCCTCTACAAGCTCATGTTTGTAATTTTGCAATAGTGAAACTTGACTGAAACATTCAAATCCGGGGTAGAAGAGGAAAGTTTATACTGCAGCTTTAATACTGATAAATACGGGGTCTCAAATATCAACATTTACATAAAGTTTTGTCACATTTTAGGCCATTTCCTCAAGCACTATTGTTTCAAATACCGAGTCCCTTTCCCACTAGACATAAACTGAAGGGTTGATTTGAATTATTATCACATCTGGAAACAAAGTCTTGTGCACAGTGCACACCTGATCGGCTCAGAGACGGGTGCGTAGGCAACGTATAGAGAATAACGGCCACGCTACACCAGGCTTTTCTCGCGCATAGAGAATAACGTCCACGCTACACCAGGCTTTTCTTGCGTGAGAAAAGCCTGGTGTAGCTTGGCCGTGAGAATAAAGTGATCCGCACATTGTTTTCACATGCATGCACTATAGGAACACTTTTATTTAAGCAACGTTTCGGTCAAAAACCTTCAAGGCATCTGAAGAAGTTCTCACATCTGCCAGCAGTACAATCAGGCCACTGGGAGGTGCTTGACCATGAACTGTATAGCTGTATTCATGGCCATTCCTTCCCTCACATGCAAAATCTGCATCTCCAGCCCCAAACGGTGCTCCCTCCGACTCCAGCAAATGCTTCATGAGCAAACCCACTCTTAGACTGCATTCGGCGCTCCCAAGCACTTCACCCTCCGAGTCCACACACCTCTACCTCGCGGCGGGCCATGTCTATATGTTTGATATTTTGTGTGACACTGTAGTACAGTGTCACACAAAAGCATCAAATGTAGCAGATCCACAAGCTTGAGCTTGTACTGCTTTTGAATTTGAATCCTGAAAAGTAACAATTTTGGACATTATAAGACCTGTTATTCATGTGTCAATAAATCATTTGTCCTTCAGTAGAGGTGTAGTCTTTTCCTAGTGAACTATATACGGCTTCTACACACATACACAAGGTCAAACATTGATATAATGAACACACTGGGGTGCAGGAAACCTCCAAGAGTCCGAGATGTTTAAAACATTGCCTCCAGTGTGTCGTATAGGGTGTGTGTGTGTGTGTGTGTGTGTGTGTGTGTGTGTGTGTGTGTGTGTGTGTGTGTGTGTGTGTGTGTGTGTGTGTGTGTGTGTGTGTGTGTGTGTGTGTGTGTGTGTGTGCTGTTTCCCCAGTTTCCCTGACCATACACACACAGACACTCTCAACACAGAGTACATCCCAATAAATCAAGGCCTCTGATCTCGTGGCCAGGCATTCCAGACGGCCCGGTCGGTACGCACCATTCAGATCCGTGAAACATAGAAACAGCAGCTCCATGCGCAAAGCATCCCAGGAATGCCATTAGAGTCCGTTTGTTTTCCGAGGAGGTGGTGTGGGTTATAGGGCGGGACGAGTTATTTTCTGATCATTCAACAATTGAAAATGATCCACCTCTTTAAACCGTGACCACATGTTGTGTTACAAAGGGACCACACACAAAAACTGAAAGTACTTTTGGTACTTTTTGACACCAGTACCTTTACTCAAGTAAATTTTGCATTCTGGAATTTTACTTGTAACGGAGTACTTCTACATTGCAGTAGGCCTATTGGATACTTTTACTTAAAGATGGAGTGCCGTGATGACCTGACAGGTCACGGACAAGGTCAGAGAGACACGTGGGCCTCCTGACAGGTCACGGACAAGGTCAGAGAGAGAAGAATGGCTGCCAGGGCCGACCCAAGGAGCAGCTATGAGGGGAAAGAGGCACACCACCTACGTACATGTAACAGATTTGTATAGGCGTATATAGCTACGGAATTGCAACCCGTGGCTATTTCGCCGTCTTTGGGTTAGATCTGGTTGAGACACACTGCTGCGCGGAGCTAACAACACTTTTGGGGGAGCATGAATAAGACAAACATTAAAAGTCCATATAGACTTGGCTGCCACATAAAGTGATGCATGAAAGCCAGACAGTGGAGGGGCTATAGCGCCCCTCAAAAACATACATGTGTATAATATGGGGATACTGTTCCTTTCTGTCCGACCGTGATATACTGTGTGGATACGAGAGCAGCTATTGGTCAAATACGGAGCCGATAAACAACATGGCTCCTCCTCCGACTCCTCCTTGGCTGCGAATCCAGTCTGGCAGTCTGCCCCCCCACAACTCTCTCCCCATTTCCTGTCAGCCTACTGTCTATCCCTCTATAAAAAATATATAAAATAAAGGCGAAACACAAAACCACAAAAAAACATAAAAAAATAAAATTTTGTGCAGATTATATCTGTTCAATTTTGCATTTTCAATCAAGTCCCATCAGGTAGTTTCCATCCAGAATGAGATGATATATGATGATGTATGATGATAAGAGCGCCCCTCACTTCACACGGGTGTGATTCTTTCTTTGTTAAATTCTGCCTTTGTGTACTGTGAAATGTACTGGAGGCTATACGTTGGGGTGGAGCATTGGGAACAGTATTTGTTCTAATTTATATGCTCCTTAATCTTACAGTATTTAATTGTGTCTATTGTAATCTTTGTTCATTATTGGAGTGCACTGTTGAACTCTGTATTTGTCTTCCCTTGCCTCAGTGTCTCAGCTAGAGATGCTGCCCTCAACCCAGTGAGGCTGTATTTGTCTTGCCTTGCCTCAGTGTCTCAGCTAGAGATGCTGCCCTCAACCCAGTGAGGCTGTATTAGTCTTGCCTTGCCTCAGTGTCTCAGCTAGAGATGCTGCCCTCAACCCAGTGAGGCTGTATTAGTCTTGCCTTGCCTCAGTGTCTCAGCTAGAGATGCTGCCCTCAACCCAGTGAGGCTGTATTAGTCTTGCCTTGCCTCAGTGTCTCAGCTAGAGATGCTGCCCTCAACCCAGTGAGGCTGTATTAGTCTTGCCTTGCCTCAGTGTCTCAGCTAGAGATGCTGCCCTCAACCCAGTGAGGCTGTATTAGTCTTGTCTTGCCTCAGTGTCTCAGCTAGAGATGCTGCCCTCAACCCAGTGAGGCTGGAAAGTAGACTCTGCATCTGCTCATGTGTGGCCAACAATATCTGAGGTAACCGCCCAGTGTTCCAAAGTCCTATTGTGTTCATGATGTTGGCCATCGCTGAAGACGCTGATCATATGAACATCATTGCACATAACAACCACACCAAGGGGTCTAATGAAGTAGGCCTACTGTCACCTCATAAACCCATGAAAAACTGAAAAAACAAAAACAAAAATCACGGCACTCGTCTTTAAAGTAACGCAGTGAGTACCAAGCAACCGAAGGCATGGGGAGAGAGTATGTTTTGCACTCCGTCCATCCGTCCGTCCGTCCGTCCGTCCGTCCGTGAACAGCTAATCTCTGGCACCGTTAACCTGGTCGGTGCCACATTTTGCACACACACTCACTGGATGCCAACGATGAACCTCTGCCCCCAAATTTCCAGAACGGCCTCTTATAGCGCCACCAGGAGGCCGACTTTTGAAAAACACATTTATTTATATTACTCCTCCAGATTCTGTCCAAAAATCCCACACATCCTTACACACTATCTCTATAGTCATGTGTTCAAGATGGATCTGTCCGATATCTCATATTCCATCCTAATTGGCTAACATTGGCTTTCAAAGTTTGCAGGATTGGCCCTTTTGAAACAAAAAGCCTCAAATCATGAACGCAGTGTGCAATTTACGTGAATACTTTCACAGACTTTCCTACTAGGCTGAGGAATATATCCCACCCTTTTCACATTGGCCTGTTATAGCGCCACCAACAGGTGGATTTTTGCAAAACACATTTTTTGAACAAAATGCCTCAAATCATCCAATTGCCATCAATGGTATACGAACAAATGGCACCCTTTTCACATTGGCCTATTATAGCGCCACCAGGAGGCCACAACCTGACCTGGCCTGGTGGAGACCTGTGCCCCGAGGGGCACTTTTCTTAGTTCATACTGTACCACGTCACATTCTTACATCTTCTCTGGCTGACGTTTGCTCGAAGTTAACTAGGCAGAGACGTCTGCCCAGAGGTCCAAATTTGGGCAATGGTCTATGTTACGTAATGCCCCAAGCACTTATTGGCCCTATATAAAGACAAATAGGTACAGGAGCACCTCTGATACTGTTTGAATCTACAATACTAGGCTATTGATACATAATTGAGATACAAAATACAAATTTAAAATAGAAAATGAAAAAAGAGGAAAAGAGCCAGGGATCTATTGCCAAGGAGGATGATAATGGCGGTCTCCAACAGCAGCAGAAGCAGCCGGAGGATGCTACCAGACCTGAGGACGTTGAAGATAATGTAGATATTATGAACAAGAACAAGAAAAACTTCTCCTTTTCCAAGGATCAAGTCAATCGTATAGACACTGAGAACCAGCGGCTGCTTCAGTTCTTGTCGAGCATGTCTCCCAGGTCGGACAAAGCACCAGTTACTCCACGGAAGGCCAGTAAGAAAGGGCTCAAGCGACCGAAGGAGGATCAGTAGTAGAGGGGGAGCGGCTGCCTATACCTTGGCCAGGCTAAGTCATAATCATTGGTGATGATTAGTGGTAAAACTAACAACTGTATAGAGAAGTGCGTTCCTCTGAACCCCGATCTCTGCCAGGACTGGCGACAGGCATCAGGACACAAGGAATATGAGGGGGAAATAGTTACATAGACCAGTGGTTCCCAAACTTTTTCAGGGACCCCCAAATTGACACTGATGAGCCCGCGGACCCCCATTTGAAAAAGATATGCCAGGGACCTCCATAAGAGATTAGTCTACAGACCCCCATTTAATGGCATTTCTATCTCTGGGACCCGTAACTCGGAGAGTGTACAAATGGAACCAAATGGACCCGTTAGGGTCCATTTAGTTCCATTTGTACACTCAGAGTTACAGACCCATAAGGGTCCATTTGGTTCCATTTGTATGTATCATTTAGCTGGTTCCCCCCTGGAACTCCCTCAAGGACCCCTGGGGGTCCCCGGACCCCACTTCGGGAACCACTGACATAGACAATACACATGCTTGCCTTGGTGGTGCTTTGGATGCATGCCCGAAATATTTATATTTCATTGTTTGTAAGGAATAGGCCCTGCCCACAATTACAGGCAAATGGTGTAGAGTAGACTATACATTAAATAGACTATATAGACTAGGGTGACCACCAGCAAGACCTCAGAAAGGAGGACCGTTTGCGGGGCTCGCTGTGTGTTTAACCAACGCAGCCCCTTGCATGTTACGACCACTATTGCTCACATATTATTATTATTTATTGCACCTGATCTTCACCATCATCATCTCCAGCATTGTGTTCACAGAGAACATATATTTGCTAACTTTAAATTAACTTTATTTAGCGAACCACAAAGCTAGGCCATTCATTTTCAATTTATTTCCTTTTCTTTTCATGTTTAGATATATAGATATTCAACCAAAGAACAAGATTCCTATAGAGCGTCGCAGTACCGCCCCTACCAGGGACCAGGAAATGATTCATTTTCCTCATAGACATTTCAAAAAGTATTTATTTAAAGACCTTTTAAGCCTCGTACAAAGCCAACTCGAGTTGTGGCAAATCATGACAACAAACACAATTTTTCGGGCCGAACAAATAATTAGAAAGAAGAAGAAAACGGCAGGTTACAAGACTTTTTTTGTTGTTTTTCACCTCACTAAAATAACCTTTTCTTTTCGGCATCTATGGTTGATTATCTGCGCTATTTACACACAAAAAGGGGAGGAGTTTTCAGCGTGAGTGACTGTTGAGCGAGCCAATGACAAAACACTTGCAAAAGAAGAATGACCGGGATATGTAAATGTGTATTCCAGTACGGTAGGCTGGCTGCGCTGGGCTGCGCTAAATGGCAAATGTGTCCAATGGCAAATATACATCCACATCCACTGTCCACTGTTGTAAGTGTATTTACAGTATGGACTGTATGTACGTATGTTCATAAGTGAGTGAGTGTGTCCATGTGTGTCCATAGAAATATTAGAGGAGACACCCCAGGGCAGAGTCACACGACTGGAATTTGCGAGCGGAGGGGCTGAAAGCATACTCAAAAAGCCCTGATCAAAAGCCATCAGAAGGACACTCGACACCATAATTTGAGCAAGAAGCTTTCAGTTCCTGGGCTGGGCCCTTGTTGTGGTATATGGACCCTTTCTCTTCTCCTGTCTACGTCTCCGTATCAATTCATGCTACAGGCGGGAAAAGCACTTTTGCACCATGATGAACTGAGAAACATTAACATTCAGCGGTGTGAACCTCGCGGCGCCTTGACAGCAACACATTTTGTCGCCGCCAAGGCGAATTCACATCGTTGAATTACAATGCGTCCGGAAACTAACTGTCTTAGACGCATTCATTTAGGTGCAATCATGTCTGTGCAGTATATTCTTTTGAATCCTTTTTTACCGATGTCTCTACAGATGTGGAATCACGCGGAACTGAAACTCCGAAGTGATACTCATTATCCGACCATTATGGTTATGCTTGTTGAGTTGCTGCAAAAAAATGAAATTGCCCCGTTAACATTACGTCAGAATATGAAAGGAAATGGTAAGCTCAATACGACCGCAGCTCTCTGGAAAGTGATTGAAAATATTTCCAAGCGTGTCAGACTGTATAGACAGATAAAAGAGAGGATGTGTTGAAAATCTGAAGTCACATGATTGGGGTTCAAAGATAATTTAGCATAGAAGTACACAACCTGGAATAGAACTCTGAGAGGGACAGGGATATGTTATACTTTAGCTATTGAAAAATAGCAGATCTACAAGCTCATAGCGCACTACGAGCTTGTAGATCTGCTATTTTTGAAAAATCGTGAAAATGTGCCTCAAATCTTTGAATATATATTCTTTCAGAGTGAATGGTTTTAACTCAAATCTTTGCTTCTGGGGGGTCCCTGGAACAACATATTTTCAGATGGGGGTCAGCGGCCAATTACATATAGTCATGATTATAGTAATATAATCATGACAACTGAGTCATGATTTAGAAGACATTTATAGAATCGAGCTCGGGTCTAAATGGGTTAAAGTGTAAAAATGGACACAGGTATAATATAGGTGGGCTATAAATAAACCTTGTACACAGAATAGCAAACATAGACATTCTGCTCTGCTATTTTCACTGAATCTTCGTATGTTTTTGCTAAAATGAATGATAGCCTGTTATGACATACCTAGAATAGGGACAGCAGGATTCATGTGATTATGTGGACAACAGGGCAGAGCAGCACTTTGAAAACAAACGTCCATTACCAGTTAGTTTATTTGGCCATCCCCCCCTCACCTCACTCTGGGTGAGGTGAGGAGGTTAATTGAATTAGACTACTACGCCCATCGCAGTAAGTGGTGTTAATGTCACTCTGAAATGAAAATCTAAAATACATAAACTGTGACATACTGCACACATCATACAAACTACAGGCAAGTACGTAGTAATACAGAAAGGCAGACACATGTGTGCGGCCTGCACACACGCACGCGTGGGCGCGCGTGCACACATGCACGCGTGGGCGCGCGTGCACACATGCACACGCGCGCACACACACACACACACACACACACACACACACACACACACACACACACACACACACACACACACACACACACACACACACACACACACACACACAGGGTCGGGGTGTGCCACTCTATTCCTCTGGACAGGGTTTAATGGCCCCTTTGTAGCTTTTATAAGCTGTGAACTTCTCTAGGAAAACACTTGCCCACTCATAATCAGAAAATTACATCCTAGGCATTAGATAATTTTGAAACAATATGCACTTTTAATACTTTTTTTTATTTGGCACCTGTCGCACATAAGTCTGAGTCTACTGTATGCATCTGGGGCCTTATATAACCTGAGATTTAACACGCCATAATATTGTAACAGCCAGACACCCCTGCTCCTGTGGAACGGCACTCGAACACCTCGACATTATTCCGACCGCTCCGTGTCGATTCCCTTCACTGGCTACGTCGAGGGGGGAAGAGGTACAGTATGGGTCAAATTTGACCAGGTATGTCAATGTGAGCCAGGAATGCAAAACATGCACAGAAATTGCTTGGGTTTGATGAAGGAGCGCTGGGGAGTGGGGGGTGGGGGCAAGGCTTTGGAATTCGTCTGTACTATTGATAGCATCTCCCCCAAAGCACAGTGGAGGGGGTTACACCTAATACACCGCATACAAGGGGTGCACAGCCCTGCATGTCAGTGGTGGCCTGCATGGGATCTCGGCCTTTTCTCACCGCGGAAGGAACTTCTAACGCCACGGCACCTGTCAGAACAATCCCCCGCCCCCAAGCCCCCCCCCCCCCCCCGAAGAAACTCTTTTGAATGTTTATTTGAAAAATACAGACTGTGGGAAAAAGATGTGGCTGCAGGGAAGAAAGCGTGAGGACGAGAGAGAGCGAACGCAAAAGAGAAGTCACGCCACAGACTTGTAAAACAAACAGTCTGACTTTTGATTTGCTTTTTCAAAGTTATTCCCTGCGTCTCCGAGTCGGCTTCGCCTCGCCTCTGCCTCCCCTTCCTTCTCCGTTTCGCTCCATCTGCGTCTCACCCGTGGTCGATATCTTAGAAGAGCTGCTGGGCTGCCGGCAGTGGTGGCAAGTACATTTACTTATAGTACTGTACTTAGTTGAGGTATTTGTACTTTACTTGAGTATTTCCAATTTGCAGTACTTTTATTGCTACTCCACTACATCTCAGAGGCAAATATTGTACTTTTACTCCAGTACAATTATTTGAAAACTTTATAGTTACTTTGTAGATTTTGATTATTATTACAAAACATACATTAACCACTTAACCACAGCCCTATACTGTATATACTTCTGCCTAAAAATAGCCGATCTACAGTACAAGCTTGGAACTATAGCCCATAGGCACCCGCTTTGCGGTGAGATCAAAGCGTGTCGCTACTCTCCTACTCTACACTCTGGTCTAAACTAAAGCCTGTATACCCAACTCAATCACCTCATTGGTTCTGCCCCAATCAGATCAGTTGAACTGATAGGCAGAGTCCCTTTAAAAGGACTCCCCCTCCTTCCTTGTCTCACTAATGCTTTCTGTTCAGTTTACAATGTACAATTGTAAATGAAATGTTCAGGTATGTTTCTATTTTTTTACGTCTTTGGAGTGGCCTCCTGAAGAGCCCCCTGCCTTCCATCAGACATGATCTGATCTGGACGGATGCGATCCGATTCGTCTCCTGCGATGGGGCCCGCGCCAAAGTGTTCTATCATATCAAACATAATTGTATTAATCTATCAAACATAATTGTATTCTTAAATAGTACTTCATACATGTATTTAACAATGAATATCATTGCATTCATTTTATGGTGCCTAGTGCCTTGACACTGACGCTTGTCTTGTTTCGCCAATGAAGTGGTTGGAAAAAACAGAAGGGTGAGAAAGACAGCTCATTCTTGCAACAGTTCTGGGTAACCCTTCATTTTACGGTACGGTAATTACCAGGTAACTACCAGGTAATTACCTGGTAATAATAGGTAAGTACCTGGTATTACCTGGTAACAACCAGGTAGTAGTTATAAGTATTTACCCATTAATTACCTGGTAATTACATGGTAACTTCCAGATACATTACTCAGTAATTACTATATAATTACCAAGTATTACCCAGTATGTATAACTATTTACTGTATAATCTCCTGGTAATTATATGGAACTTACCATGGTAAATGACACACTGGTTGCCAGGTAATTACCAAGTATGTTCCTGACAATTACCAGGTATTTATACGTTTTTACTATGTAATTACCAGCTAACTACCCGGTATTTATAAGTATTTACTCTGCAACCATGCAGGCACGATACCCTGGTTGCAGGTACTATAGGTATGTAGGTACTATAGGTATACCAAGTATTTTCAACAACTACCAGGTATTTACTCTGCTACCAGGCAAGTTACCCAGTAGGTACTAGGTCATTACCAAGTATTTTCCTGACAACTACCAGGTAATAACATGGTAACTGTATTCACTGTGTTTACATGGGTACTACACATGAAACACGTGGGTAGTAGCCTACTAGGAAATTACCAGTTGTTACTAGGTAATTACCTGATAGGTACCCAGTAAGGAAGGAGGAACTGTACTGTAAAAGGAAGCGTGCTCTATTTCCATGATATTACCATGTACCTACCTGGCAATTGTAGATTATAATCACTGGTAATTTCCTGGTAGGCTACCCATGCGTTTACATGGGTAGTACCCATGTAAACACAGAGATTACAGTTACCATGTAATTACCTGGTAGTTGTCAGGAAAATTACCAGTTGTTACTAGGTAATTCCCTGACAACTACCATGTAATTACCTGATAGGTATCCAGTAAGAAAGGAGGAACTGTACTGTGAAAGGAAGTGTGCTCTATTTCCATGATATTACCATGTACCTACCTGGTAATTGTAGATTATAATCCTCCCCATTACCCATCAGGGTGTATTTTGAACTTTGAACTTTGAACTTTGAAGTTTGAACTGGCAATAACTGTTAATTACCAGGTATGTACTGTATAAATTAACAGGTAAAACCAAGCAAGTTACCGTGTAAGAAAGGTGGAATTGTACTGTGAAAGGAAGCGTGGTTTGTTACAGTGAAAGTACAGGGTAATATTATGGAAACAAACCACGCTTCCTTTCACAGTACAGTTCCACCTTTCTTACATGGTAACTTGCTTGGTTTTACCTGTTAATTTACACAGTAAATACTTGGTAATTAACAGTTATTGCCAGTTCAAAATTCAAAGTTCAAAATACACCCTGATGGGTAATGGGGAGGATTATAATCTACAATTACCAGGTAGGTACATGGTAATATCATGGAAATAGAGCACACTTCCTTTCACAGTACAGTTCCTCCTTCCTTACTGGGTACCTATCAGGTAATTACCTAGTAACAACTGGTAATTTCCTGGTAGGCTACTACCCATGTGTTTCATGGGTAGTACCCATGTAAACACAGTGAATACAGTTACCATGTTATTACCTGGTAGTTGTCAGGAAAATACTTGGTAATGACCTAGTACCTACTGGGTAACTTGCCTGGTAGCAGAGTAAATACCTGGTAGTTGTTGAAAATACTTGGTATACCTATAGTACCTACATACCTATAGTACCTGCAACCAGGGTATCGTGCCTGGTTGCAGAGTAAATACTTATAAATACTGGGTAGTTAGCTGGTAATTACATAGTAAAAACGTATAAATACCTGGTAATTGTCAGGAACATACTTGGTAATTACCTGGCAACCAGTGTGTCATTTACCATGGTAAATTCCATATAATTACCAGGAGATTATACAGTAAATAGTTATACATACTGGGTAATACTTGGTAATTACATAGTAATTACCGAGTAATGTATCTGGAATGTTACCATGTAATTACCAGGTAATTAATGGGTAAATACTAATTACCGTACCGTAAAATGAAGGGTTACCCAGTTCTGAAGCGTGAACAGAAGCCTGAAAGATCATGATGGATGTTTTTTCTTCAGTAAAAAAGATCATGAGTGATGGAAAACCTGCATGAATTAACTAAATGCTATGTTATCGTCTGAATCATTTTCACAAAATTATCAACGTTGCCTCATAGTGAGAACCAGGTACGACGGAAGTGCTTTACATGCAGAGGAAAAAAAACAAAGACAAGCAAAATACAACAGAAAGTACTAAAGAGAAGGCAGGCAGACTGGCTGCTCCGTGAGTACAAAGCCATTGACGGTCACATTATAATTGTGTCATCAATATCTGTGAAAATCTGGATTATTTGTTGCGTCATTACCTGGGGTTCAATTATGTAAAGTCCAATAAAACCAATAAAAAGAAACTCAATGGGACCTTAAGAAATGGCATATTTAATGATTACAAAATGTGACCACGTGATAAGAATATGAACAGCAAATTAACATGGATAAAAGCAGATACGACCTGTTATATTGCAAATCTATTGAGATTCGTTCCATATCAGTCCGTTGGTCAGGGTGCCCCTTGAAGCGCAGGGCCAGTGCTCTTTACTTTTTCAGACACTATATAGAAATAGAAGTCTCTCTGTGACCTTGATAAGCACAGCTAGTGTGCACACTCTTTTAAGTAATGGTTGATGGTACTCCAAAGCTACAACAAAGGTCTACTTTGTAGCGTCAATATGGCATTTTCATGGCCAATATGGCCGATTTCGATATGCTACCGATTATATCGTGCATCACTACTTTTAAGTCGATTACCTTGCAATTAGAAAACCTAGATAAAAAGGTTCTGTCCGCCGTTCAATCGCGCTCAGCCCCCAACCAAAAATGTGAACAAAATCAGTTGAGTAGCGAAACACAAATTAAAATGGGTATGTAATAATAATGTTCTGCATAATGGTTCAGGTGTGTTACTAATAGTAGGCTACTATAATAGTCTTTTAAAGTATGACTGTATTCAGAATGGATAAGGGCCCACTTGAAAATGTCAAGAGCGTTTGCGGCCCTCCCATCTGACTACTTAGTAGTCAGGTGGGAGGGCCGTGTGCATTTTCAGAGCATGCATGTTTTATTGTAAAGATGAATCAATCGATTTGTGTTCTGAGCTGTATCAATGGAACTAACATATGAAACCAAACCATCTGTTATTCTCCATGGTGATCCTTTTGGCACGGCACTGTCAGAGCCAATACCGCTCCTGTCCCCTCCTGTAGTGGCTGATCAAAGCCGCTTTCAATTGAGCGTTTCACCAGCTCCTTTGCTAGAACCATCAGTGAATTTATATCCACAGCAATAAGCATCTTCAGGCAGTGAGGCACTCCAGCAAAGTAAGTGTGAACTCTGCAGGTACGCACTGGCTCCCGATGCAAGCGCTAGCCATCTTCTGCGACTGCGTTAAAGGAATATTTAACTTTGGCCATTTTATCGTCTAGGGCCTACTCAGGCTTTTTTATGCAGACCACGGCCATCTTGCCAGCAAGGTGCTAACTAGATGCAATTTACCATTGACAGCCCATTCATCCAAACAGAAAAGTCCTATCTGATTGTAT
Organism: Electrona antarctica; assembly: GCF_951216825.1. Taxonomy (NCBI): domain Eukaryota; kingdom Metazoa; phylum Chordata; class Actinopteri; order Myctophiformes; family Myctophidae; genus Electrona; species Electrona antarctica. Next base: position 29,182,735 of record NC_136796.1, on the reverse strand, counting down.
TAAACAACGTCAAACACACCAACATTGCACCTTGGCGAAAAGCTTGAATTATCCTCTTTCTATCTGCAAAGTGTTTGTTTCATAAAAGTCCACCGTAGACTTGTTATGAGCTACTTCCTGTAAAGAAATTCCTTGCATGTGATTCTTTTTCTAAGTCGTTGACTATTATTGCACACGTTCATGTTATTGGGCCCATGACACGTGAACGAATGTTTCATAGGTGAACGCGTGCAAACGGCGCAATGATAGTTAACGGCCAGCGCGTTCATGTTATTGGGGCAATCAATCCCAGAATCCACTCTGTTCCTACCCGGAAGGAGGAGTGTAATCGCCTCATGCGCTTTTGAGTTGTTTAATACTTCTTCTTCTTTCATGTGTCATCATCAGATGTCCAGCCCAGTAGCGTGCAGCCACGCCCTCGTCTGAGGTCCCACATCGAATAGGCCGGCCTCCGAGGGTGGGTTATACAGGGGACAGATGGTGATTATGTGGTCAGCGGTCTGCTCCGGCTCCCCACACTCGCACGCTGCTCCGTCCGGCAGGCCCCACTTCGTCATGGATGTTTTGAAAAGTCCGACCCCAGTTCGCAGGCGGTTCAGCAGGGTCCATTGCCGGCATGGCAGTTCCTCTCCTTCAATGCCGCCTCCCGGGTCCTGGATGTAACGATGGATGCGTGTTGGCCCGGCTGACTCCCACTCTGTTCTGTTTGGATGAATGGGCTGTCAATGGGAAGTTGCACCTAGTTAGCACCTTGCTGGCAAGATGGCAGCGGTGTGCATAAGGCCAATTGGGGGTTTCAGTGGTCTGAAAATAAAACCCAGTGCTTGGGAAACACTGTTCGGTGCCATGCTGTAAAAAATATTCCTGAAGGTGTGAACATAACCTTATAGCTGTTACCTTTTGTATTTGATAAGACAGTTTAGCTGACAATGGAGGCAATATTACAGTAAAGCCCAATTACTTCATCGCACTACAGTGATAATAGCAGACCTACAAGCCCATTGAATGGGAGCAAGCTTGACCTTGAACATTGTACTGGGGAAATGTGTTTCGTATTCATGGTTCAACCGATATGTTCGGCTGAATTCTCAATGTTTGTTTTCTCACTTTCGTATTCCCCTTTTATATATTTTGGCTTAGTTAAAATACTTTCCTCATCCCTACTTAAATACACAGACGTCACTGTTCCAAGCATTCAATGTCGACAATATTCCCAGGGGCTTCCCAACAGAAGACCGCCCCTCTCTTTGTATCCATTTATATGGGAATCCACTGCTGGGATCTCTACAGAGCTCAGTTCAATGCCTTAATGTTTTAAATAAAGACAAATTAAAGTCTGTTGGAAAAGTTACTCGAACTATTACTAGTTACTTTAAAAAAGAAAAGAAAAACAATATAGGCCTATATATATAGTTTACTTTACTTATTACTCCCTGCCAAAAGTAACTTATTACTAATTACTCAACATTAGCATTTTCTTTCCCTTTTCTGCAGCCTACATTGAAACATTTTCATTGTTAATTTCACTCTGAAAAGTGTAGTGTACACATGACATAATGGTTCCATTTGTACACTCATTTGAATTAAATAAACACTAAGACATTTACTGTGTTTTAATTCATGAATTACAGACTAAAGAAAACCACACCTGGGCTCAAACTGATAATGAAACACAATATTTTTTAAAGCAGTTAAGCCAACAAAGTGCTAGGCCAATAAGGCCAAGGCCATATGACACAAACATGTGCATTTCAATGCAATCTAACGCCCAATGAACATAAGGATAACAAGTTTGTCACAGACTGAAATAAATGACCCAATAATGTCTGCCCTTCCGCATCCGATAATTCACACTTACAGACAAGTACGTATCATTTCTGTATCCGTTCTAGAGTCTGGATCTACACAGGGTCAGAAGGCTGCAAACTCGACCCTGCAACTCGACCCCAACCCAGTCTGCCATAAATAAAATAAACACTCAAGCCCACAGTACCACCAAGGCTGGTGAAAATAGTAACTAGTTACTTTTGAAAAATAGTAAATGTAATATTATTACTCAAAATGTGAAAGTAATATGTTTCATTACTAGTTACTGGAAAAAAGTAATAATATTACTGAAAGTAATGTTACTTTCCAACACTGGGGACAACGCATCATACTTGATACTGGCACTGTTCTCTTCACCCTGAGTGAGATGTCTAGAATCTCCACTTGACTCAATGCAACATAGAGAGTGCCTTGGAACTGACATGTCTCAAATGAAACTGAAATATCACCTGACATTTTATTGAAGAACATATCAAACTCAAACGCGAAGGACCAAGTCTGTATTCAATTGTTTGGTATTGAAACACTGCCATGGAATTGACAGATGGAAAAGAATGTGCATTTACAAAAGACATCCATCATCACATTGTGGTTTTATGAAAGCGAGTGAGCCAGGGCTGTACACATAACTTTGGGGGGCAGCGAAAAGCGCACTCACCCTATCGACACGCACTATTTTCCCACAGTAAAATATATAGCAATGTATAGCATTATATACGTATGGGTCCATTTGATTCCATTGATTGATTGACTGAAATCCAACTGTTGGTGGTGCTATAACAGGCCAATCTGAAAAGGGTGGGATATATTCCTCAGCCTAGTAGTAAAGTCTGTGAAAGATTGCACGTAAATTGCATGCTGCGATCATGATTTGAGGCTTTTTGTTTCCAAAGGGCCAATCCTGCAAACTTTGAAAGCCAATGTTAGCCAATTAGGATGGAATATGAAATATCAGACAGATCCATCTTGAGCACATGACTATAGAGATAGTGTGTAACGATTTGCGGGATTTTTGGGCAGAATCTGGAGGAGTAATATCAAAAAATGTGTTTTTCAAAAGTTAGCCTCCTGGTGGCGCTATAACAGGCCGTTCTGGAAATTTGGTTGCAGAGGTTCATTGTTGGCATTCAGGGAGTGTGTGTGCAAAATTTGGCATCGACCGGGTACCCTTAGAGCCCCGTTGACGGAATTGACGGATTTAATCAATAAATCCAGATATCCCGTTGACGGAATTGACGGGCTGTCAATCGGGAGTCTAATCGGGACCTTAATGTAGCAAAATTTAGCATTTTTTGGCTAATTTGGCTAACGGACGATGTAATGTTCCTAAAACCGGCCGAAATCCGCGCGTGCATGGTCGATCACGCACGTGCATGATTGCGCATGCACCCTTGCCTTAAAATGCGATGTTTTGGGCTTGATTAGAGCTTAATTTGACTTAGTTATGAAAAAGACGATGATAGCTTAGCATTCCGGACATCTTTCATTGTGGCACACTAGCAAAGCTACTACCGGATATTTTGATCCAAACCGGATGTGGTCATCGTTCACTCGCTCCTTTTGGTCAGAATCGGCACAATGGTGACGTTACCGCCACCATCAGGTCTGATTGTCCCAATACTATAGTCTTGCCCCGACAAAATTAGATATAGTGTGTAAATCGCGGATTTTTCTTTTGGCATTAAAATGATGAATTAAAAATATGAATATATGTCACAAAAGGGCTGCAATTGGGGGTGGCACCCCAAGGGTTAATGTTACGAAACTATAGGATTCAAGATCAGTATGCTTGCTTGATAGTTGAATAAGTTGATACATAATCACCCTGGGAATTTGTAGTCCGGAAATGGTCCTACAGTATCTCCAAGGTATGCAGGACATGTCAAAGGTAGAAATCGACCCGTGGCCGATTGGTCTGTGGTGCGGGTTGGAAAAAGAAAATAACACCGTATCAATGCGCACTGCACAGCTACTGCTGTTGCCCTGCAACGTACATATCATTCACTAAACTCACCCCACACAGCCGGCAGTTATTTTCAGTACTACTGAATCTGACAGTGGACTATTGAATCAAACTAGTGTTTACTTTTTACCGGGGCTGCCCAGGGCACCGCCTGGGTAGTTCTGAAGCTACACGCACGCCCATGCACGGCAATGCGTGTTGACGGCGCGGTTATAAAACCTAGAACAAAGCGAAGTGGTGATGTCGTCTACCTGGCTGGCAGTCTCCTTTGTTATGCTTTGCATAACATTACCCGATGTTCTCACGTCCTCAGTTTGTATGAACGGCCATACAGGTAGCTGGCCTATACTGGTATTATAAGAAGAAGACATTCGTCCAGCGGAAACTGTGTTTCGTCGCTGGTTACGTGCCTAAACCTGTGCCTACTGTATGTCGACTCCCAGCTGTTGGGAAAGAAGAAAGCAGCTGTATAGAGGACCAAAGTCTGACGTCAATATTGGTAGAGGGCGCAAATCCACAGGTTCATAGAGAAATTACTTCCGTAAAAGCCAAAAACAGCACCGCTGCTGGAGGGGAGGAAAAAGTTCAAAGCTCTATGAACATTTAATATCAGTTCTTCAACAGTATTCATAAACATAGTCTACATCCAACATTTCTTTCTGTAGGCTATCCCTGACCGTTGTTGTAATCTTGTATCTTTAAAAAGAAGAAAAATAAAGACATTCAAGTAAAGACAAGTTGTGTGATTATTTTAAGTACTTATGTAGCCTATGCAAAGGGCTTTTATATAAAACTAAAAGGAAAATAATTAATTGAAACAAAAATAAAAACAACAAATTAACAATGCAACTAAATAATATGAAATATAATTACATTAGAATAACTGGTTTTCAACAGTGCTAGTGATTGCACGATTGCGCGTGCATGTGATGGGCATGTGGCGTGAGCATGACGTCATCAAAATACAGCCCTACTAGTTAACAAATCCACAGCACACCACTGCTTTTTACCGTAGGCTTTACTCTTGAGTGGAGCCGAGTCTCACAGTGAGAAGCATGGACAGAGTGGCGTACTGGCTGATGGCGTATCAGCAACAACGTGGCTACGTAACAGGCGACAGTATGAAATACGAGTCTGCTGCCTGCTGGCCAGACCGAGTAGCGAAGTGACGAAACAAATCTCGGAACGCGGCAAAGCAGGCTGGAACCCAGGCTAGAGGGCCGGAGAGACAGGTAGACCCTTGTTACTGAACAAACACAAGGAATATGTAATCCTATATAACACAGCAGCATCATATATTAGATAACCAGATTCCTACATGCTCCCCTGGAGCCAGTCAATCAGCCAGTCCATTTGCATTAGCGCGTAGGCGCGGAGAGGAAACAGAACAGAGTACCTCTGGGTACTCTGTCTAGACGAGACTCTGCTTGCTGTAGTGACTCACACAGTGGTGGAAAGTAACTAAGTACATTTACTCAAGTACTGTGCTTGAGTACAATTTTGAGGTATTATTTGTATTACATTGTACTTTTAATTACAGTAGGCCATTTTTTTTTTTTTAATGCCAGCCAGCAATGGGTAAAACGCTCCCACAAAAACATTTAGTCTCTGTGACACATCTAGGGGCCGCAATCTGCATTAAAAATATCTGTAAAGATTTGCAAATTTTCCACAATTCAATTTTTTCTTCAGAAATAGCAGATCACAGAGCTTGTAGATCTGCAATTTTTGAATAGCCAAACTATAAATTAATGGTTAAAGTGGTTTTAAATATAAAATGACATGCTTTCCCGGTTTTGGCCCGGGCCGGCCTAGCAGTCCGGGCACCTAATGCGCATCGCAGGTTCAAGTCCCGCTCCTGATTAACTTTGCTGTGTGTCACTGTCGGTCTCCACTTTCTACTATCAATGAAGGCAAAAACTCACACCCGTGTGGGGGTGCCCGGGGGGTCCCCGGAACTTCCAGACCCACAGGAACGCGCCCAAGGTGACGGGCTGGTTCCGGCGAGCCGCCCCACGTCCGAAACGGTCAAGAAATGCCAGAGTTACCGTGTGGGGGTCCCCTGGGATCCCTCTACTGTACTGCACAGCACTGTACTGTCACACCCGAAATCATCATAATCTACAGAGACCCAGGGACACACAAAGCTCTGCAAATATGGAGTGGTTGCACCACTCAAAAAAAAACGGACCCCAAAACATATCTTGCTTTAGGCTACTGGTTTGGGTTAATGCGCTCAAGCTTATTTGCTCCCCCCTGTACGATATCTAAGGTTTGCTCTCGTCAGTCTTTGAGGATGTATATCCCCCCCACTCTCCCGCTGGCCAACAGGCCTGTGATTGATGCATAGAATGGTGGGAGAGCGGCCGGGCCCCAAGACCCCCAGGTGCTTGGGAATCAGGGGACCCAATGATCTATAGCATACTTTTCTGGACACGGTAACTTGGAATCTGTCTCTTTGTTGATAGAACACACATCACACATCCACCCACACACACACGTATGCACGCATGCATGTACTGTACATACACACGCGCGCGCATGCAAAGCATAATCAGTTACAGGCATGCAAAGTTACATAATGCACAAATATGTATCCTCATTCACACACAAACACGTTGAAACTCGTGCACACACTACGCACGCACGCACACCTCTGTGCCAGTGAGCCAAGCAGTCAGTGATCCAAAGTGGGTTACGGTGGTTCCCAAATTTTTTAGCTCGAAACCCATAAAATGCATTTCATTCCTTCCCAGGACCCAAATTAGTGAAAATTGCCAATGTACAAGTTCACAACCGTGTGAGCTTTTAGATCGACAATTGCCACCATTTCATTCTTTTTTTGTCTTTTCTAATAATGAAATGTCTTTGATTGTCGTATTTATTCATGAAATTGTTTTGAAAAATGTTTGAATGCGTTTGTAATTCATGAAGAATTTTGAAATAAAACTAACGATTGGTCTGTGACCCAACGATTGGTCTGTGACCCAACGATTGGGATTGGTCTGTGACCCAACGATTGGTCTGTGACCCAACGATTGGTCTGTGACCCAAAGATTGGTCTGTGACCCAACGATTGGTCTGCGACCCAACGATTGGTCTGCGACCCAACGATTGGTCTGCGACCCAACGATTGGTCTGCAACCCAACGATTGGTCTGTGACCCAACGATTGGTCTGCGACCCAACGATTGGTCTGTGACCCAACGATTGGTCTGTGACCCAACGATTGGTCTGTGACCCAACGATTGGGATTGGTCTGTGACCCAACGATTGGTCTGCGACCCAACGATTGGGATTGGTCTGTGACCCAACGATTGGTCTGCGACCCAACGATTGGTCTGCGACCCAACGATTGGTCTGTGACCCAACGATTGGTCTGTGACCCAACGATTGGTCTGTGACCCAACGATTGGTCTGTGACCCATGCGTTTGGGAAACACTGCGGGTTACATCATGGTACTGTATAGACTATAGAGGCCTGCCTATCGCCGTCACACTGCTCTGCTGAAGCGTTATTGACAGGAGAGTGAGTTCATTTTCTGAATGACTGGAGCCAAGTCAACTCACACTGCTCAGCATGGAGGCTGCAGGATCTGTGTGAGAAGTCTGGCCATCGTTCAATCTCTCTCTGCATCTACCTTTCACTCTTCACCCCAACCCTCTATTGGTCCGTCTCTCTCTCTTGCCTTCCACATCAGAACATACCGGTATTTGCAATGCATGGACTCGATCTCCCAATAGTTCAATTAAGAAATCTAGTTATAGGTATTCCTGGTGTCCATGTATATAGGACACCAGGAATTGCAATAAGGATTGTAAGAAGTACTGCCTGATGCTCATAATCTCCACTGGCCAAGCAAGCAGGGATTTAATTGGAGTAAAGCAGCAGCAGAAGTTTGGTCAGGATACCCCGGGATCAAATCCCAAGCAGGGCACGGAACTTCGGATCGCAGCTTTTGCCGTGCATTATTTCTCTGTCGCAACTCCCCCCCCACCAGCATCTCTCCCTCAGCGGACCGTGGGCAGTGAGATTCACTGGAATCCCCCCCCAGCCAGTCATCTGTGGAATGTGGCGTGGATATAAGATAGGCCCGGGAGTGGGGATCGGATCGCACAGAGAGAGACAGAGGAATGCTAATTACTGGAGAAATCAAACACCATCAATTGTAAGGTTTTTCAACAAAAAAATAATAAAAAACGAGTGGTGCAACTATACTTTTATTGTGTTAATGTATTGTACTGTACTGTGCGGTACAGTTTCAGTTTTCAGTTTGTTATTGTTCAAAGTTATACTTTTATTGTTATAGTTATAGTGCTCAGTGTGAAAGGCCCTTTAGGCTGCTCAACACTGTGCCACCTTAAGTCCTCCAGTGGTATTGCAGCTGTTCATATCCCAGACAGACACATGGGGACATACTGTAGGGACACACAAAGACAGCCATTGGAGCGGTGTGCACCGCTCAAAAGGAGCTGACCAGCTCTCTGGAACTCCCTTGTTCCCTCAGTCATCTTATTCTCCCCACCTTATGCATCTTACCCCCTGTTCCTTCAATTCCACTTCCACTCACCTTTCTTCCCTCCCACACCGTTTCACTAGTACATCTCTGCTGTCGGGAAGAAACCACCTAACTCCAAAATGTTCATTTTTCAGGAAATGGAAAAATATACATTTTTCAGGAAATTAAGGAAACCTTATATTTTGAAAACAAAGCAATACCGCCTTATCAAAGTTGGTGTTGTGACTTTATATATTCTCAATTACTTGCATGAGGGGAGGATAGGTGGTGGAGTTTGAGGGTCCAATGGAGTTAAGAGGTTTTGTCCAAAGCGTTCTATACTACTTTCCATTGGTTCGATATTTCTTTGATACAACACACAGACATAAATAGTGTGCAATAGCACTGATTTACCTAAAAAATTGAGTTATGAGGTTTCCTCCTGACAGCAAAGATATTAATTTTCACCTCATCCTTATCCCTTTGCATTTACCACGCTGCAGCACTTTGTGAGCATGTAGACAGATTACAGGGACGTGCAGAGAGCGTTAGAGAGGCAGGGGCTGAAATCCCGTAAATCCATCCCGTAAATCCACACACAAAAATTGTGAAAATAACAGATCTACAAGCTCACAACGCGTCACAGTTGAGAGCTTGTAGGTCAGCTATTTTCGGGGCGCAACCCAGCACTCTTTAGCTAGTGGAGATGCGGCGTGTACGTCATGGATTTCTAAACAACTTTGTTCAACGCAAAATACTGTTCAGGAGACTTTGGAAAAAAAGCAATTCTCCTGAATGCTGCCTTCCGGCATGGCATGGAAAGGAAAGGCATTTGCATTTCTTTCAGCGTAGTAAATGCTGCACTTGTGATCTGGAAAGGGCAGTTGTTTTTACAGATGGGTAAAAGGGCAGGGGCTGAAGCCCCCTTTGATGTCTATGTGTGCACGTCCCTGACAGACTACATTGGGTGTGGAACTCCAGCGGACAGCTATGTATAAATCAGCATAACTGCAAAGTGCAAGCCCTAAACCTAACGTGTAAATACCTAACCTGAATATTGTCGTAAATGTAAGTCTATGGATCAAAAATATTCAATCGTATCAATTTCTATAGAAATGTACTATACATTTGGCCCTTACTGTCTGGAATGTTGAAAACAGCCAAACGTGTAGCCAAAAATGTGACACCGACACTATAAGTAACAGACTTTGCACTCACAACTGTAAAGCACTTGATGTATGTCCTGCCTGTGAAGCACTTTGAACTGCAACCCTGTATGAAAGGTGCTAAATAAAACGTATTATTATTATTATTATTATTATTATTATTATTATTACAAGTAGTAATGCACGCACGCACACAGGCGCGCACGCAGGCGCGCAGGCAGGCAGGCAGGCAGGCAGGCACGCACGCACGCACGCACGCACGCACGCACGCACGCACGCACGCACGCACGCACGCACGCACGCACGCACACAAAACGACCACATTAGACAAATGACCCTCATCAATGTATGTCTGGAATGTTGAAAACAGCCAAACGTGTAGCCAAAAATGTGACACCGACACTATAAGTAACAGACTTTGCACTCACCTATTGCACTTTAGCAAACCGTTCTCTTTCACTCACTATCCCTCTCTCTCTCTCTCAAACACTCTTCTTCAGACCTCTCTCTCTCTCTCTCCCTTTCTCTCTCTTCACATTCAAGCTACAGATGAGGAAGTTTTCAAATAAATGAATAGATGAATCTGATTTCATGGCAATACTGTAGATGCCCATCCATCTGCATGTGTTATAATTTAGATAAGCGTTTTATTATTAAATTCAACCATTCATTTATTAACCACATACAACGTGGCATACCTATTTCCGGGAATTTTGTTGTACAACATTATCTCTTTTCGCCCACAAACAGAAGTGAAGCAATCAACTAATCTTTTGCCACCCACTATTTCTTTCTGAAATGACGTCCCCGTCTAGCTCCCTCTCCGTCTTCGGGCTGAAGCCGCTCGCGTGCTAGCATGACCTCAGCGGTCGTTAGGGGCTCATTGGGGTGACAGGCGATTACAGGTTGATCATTAAGTCTGTCCTCCCCAGTGGGTCATTACCGTGTCGACCTCCCACAGCCCCAACGCAGGGCCGGCTTCACAGGGTACCTGACACTACCCAGCTACCCAAAACTCTGCTCGGGGCCCCCGCAAGTCACAATCAAAGGGACTTTCCGACAGCCCTGTCGTGTGTGTGTTCTGGGGGGGGGGTGGTCGTGTGGGTGCGAGTGGATGGGTTTAGATATCAAAGCGTTGTTATGTAACACACACACGCACTAGTACACCCACATACACAGTCAAAGACAGGCATGTGTGAGGCACACACACACACACACACACACACACACACACACACACACACACACACACACACACACACACACACACACACACACACACACACACACACACACACACACACACACACACACACACACACACACACACACACACACACACACACACACACACACACACACACACACACACCCCTCCAGCACACAATCCTTCTTCCTCTCTCCTCATCCTCCCGTTGCTCCATTTGACAAAGAGCTAATATGAATTGGACAAATCGGGCCCCGGTCAGGGGCGACTTCCAGGGAGAGGGAGGAGAAGAATCCTTCTTGAGAGAGAGAGAGCGAGAGAGAGAGAGCGAGAGAGAGAGAGAGAGAGAGGGAGGAGAGAGAGAGAGAGAGAGCGGGAGGAGAGAGAGGCAGAGGTCTGGGCTCACACTTCATCCATCTTCCCCAGGGCGCCCCGGCCTCCCACCCGCGTCCCCCCACCCCCCCCACCCCCCGTCACCGCACGCAGCAGCCTGACTTCAGCTCCAGTTGGCTTTGTTCACATGGTTGTCAAAGTGGGGTCCCCGGACCCCACTTTGTTCAAGTGGTACTTTGTTCACATGGTTGTCAAAGTGGGGTCCGGGGACCCCACTTTGTTCAAGTGGTACTTTGTTCACATGGTTGTCAAAGTGGGGTCCGGGGACCCCACTTTGTTCAAGTGGTACTTTGTTCACATGGTTGTCAAAGTGGGGTCCGGGGACCCCACTTTGTTCAAGTGGTACTTTGTTCACATGGTTGTCAAAGTGGGGTCCGGGGACCCCACTTTGTTCACGTGGTTGTCAAAGTGGGGTCCGGGGACCCCCACAAAATAGCCGATCTACAAGCTCACAGTGCGTTGTTGTAATGCATTAATGTGAGCTTGTAGAGCTGCTATCTTCAAAACATTTGTATTACATTTGAACACTGTAAACGGTACATTCTGCATGCCTGTTATTCTTGGTACTTTTAAGTACATTTTGATTTGAGTGTAAAATGAAACCAGATTCATGTTACACTCAAGAGTTACATTTTTGTTAAACATCTGCATTACTAAATTTACAAGAAGTCTACACAATTAGAGAATGTAGAATAATTGTTATTTTGCCTTTAATCTCTCCTATATACCACACCAACACAGCATGGATGGAATTGTGGGGAAAAAATAGTATCCAACGACAACAAAATATTCTTTAGTTTTGCGTCTGAGAGGCTAAATGTCATCAAATGGTGGTACGTGGCTCAAATGCTGAATAAATCATGGGCCTTGATATGAAAAAGGGTGAAAACCACTGCTTTAGATTCTAAAGTATCAAGCATCATCCCCACACACACACACACACACACACACACACACACACACACACACACACACACACACACACACACACACACACACACACACACACACACACACACACACACACACACACACACACACACACACACACACACACACACACACACACACACACACACACACAACATGATCCTTTTATTCTAAAGTTTAGATGCCAAATGATGCCAAAGCCATGATTTCTTTTTGCAATGTCTGTGACCCGGGGCGGGCGGGCGGCGTGGTATATGCGTGTTACAGTATGTGTGTGTTCGTGCGGTAGCTAGCGGAGGTGTGGAGGAGCGAAGAGCTCAGGTCAGACAGGGGGGGAGGAGGAGGAGGAGGAGGAGGTGCTTTATGAGCGCTCCCTGACCCCCTGGCAGCTTATCTGCCGACACCCCCACCCCCATCTCCCTCCATCTGTGAGAAGACAAATAGACGGAGGAAGCGACACATTACGGAGACAGGAAAACACACACATGCGCGCGCACACGCACGCGCACACACACACACACACACACACACACACACACACACACACACACACACACACACACACACACACACACACACACACACACACACACACACACACACACACACACACACACACACACACACACACACACACACACACGATAAATATGTCAGTACATGTGTCTATTGCATATGCGCACACAAGCACAAAATAACAAACATTCACACATATTTGCAATTAAACTCGCACACACACATGTATACACAGTCGCACACAGAGTAATAACAAACTTTAGTCGCGTACAGTATATATATATGCACACGCGCACACACACGTGCCTGTGTGTTTACAGTGTGTGCAGACAGACAGCAACCAGTGTTATGTTGCCACGTTTTGTGAGAGGAACAAAGCAACCAGGTCTACGAAAACAAGCCCGAAAGAAACGACTACATGTGATGATCACACAGTAACACACAGTATCCACCACAGTAACACACACAGGGGGTCCACCACAGTAACACACACAGGGGGTCCACCACAGTAACACACACAGGGGGTCCACCACAGTAACACACACAGGGGGTCCACCACAGTAACACACACACAGTGGGTCTGCCACAGTAACACACACAGGGGGTCCACCACAGTAACACACACAGGGGGTCCACCACAGTAACACACACACAGTGGGTCTGCGCGCGGCCGCCGGGAAAATCCACAACTACCAATATTTGTAAGCAACTTTACAAAAGTGCCTTAAAATAAGCGGGCGTGGCAACACTGACAGAAAGCAGGCTGCTTGCCAAGTGTCACTGGCCAGTCTAGTCAGGACACCAGTTTAATACCGTCCACGCCACAGCAAACAAGCACTTCCCGTTTCCTGATGAAACAATCCAAGGAAGCCATTCTGCTGCCATGGTGCGAAGGAGCGTGCGCGCACACACGCACGCACGCACGCACGCACGCACGCACGCACGCACGCAGAAGTCTGGCACTAATGAGGCTCACAGTTCATGATCATGACACACATTGAAGGTCCAATAAGAGATAATGTTTTTGTGAAAACAACAATAAACACATAACTCTACATTTGTTGTCACTTCTATCTAACTGTGTCCATATCGTTGCTGTTGGGCAGAAACTACTTCAAGGGCACTAATTTATGAAAAAACACAGTGTCACACAAAAGCATCAAAAGTAGCAGATCTGCCGGCTCGAAATTGAGCATGAAGCTTTTCAGCGTCTTGAGCTTGTAGATCAGCTATTTTTTTCATTTGAATCCTGAAAAGTACTGCGACGCGTTTTGAGCTTGTAGATCAGCTATTTTTTTCATTTGAATCCTGAAAAGTACTGCGACGCGTTTTGAGCTTGTAGATCAGCTATTTTTGCTATATTTGAATTGAAATCCTGAATAATGTTTTGCTTTTTTTTAATTGAAATCCTGAAAAATAAAAATGTTATTTTGCATTTAGTTATAGTATAGTTAACATATAGTTATGTTAACTTTATGAACTAAATACAAATACATTGGTCATAAAAAAGACATTTTAACACTATAAATTAATAATTGATACTCATTGGCCCTGCGGGCCACATTAAGTGATGGTGGGGGCCCCATGTGGCCCCTGGGCCGCCAGTTGCCCATGTATGCAGACTACACTGACTACAGAGTATGTTTTCACAAGATGGCCGATAAGAACCGGACACAAGCAAAAAGGATTTATTCCCGTTCTAAGCGGGCTTGATTGGTTCAGCGAAAAAAAGATATTTCCGTATCATCTGGAGAAAAAGTCTAAACAAAAACACAGACTATAGTCTAAGTGATAATGAAAAACAAAAGAAGAAAAACATTAAATAAAAAGGAAAAACTTTGGTCATATCAAGTGACAATGAAAGCAAAGAAATAAGGCGGGTGTTTCATTACTTGGAAGGAGAGGGCAAGAATATCAAAATAAAAGGGGGGATTCGAATACAATACAGCCAGAGGAAACATGGCTGTTTGTGGAGGCCTAAACAAACCATTGTAAAAACAAACAGAACTGTCGCTCGGGTTAAAACACTTCCTGTTTAAGATAAGAAGTCCTCACCATAATATCCCGTCTGTGTTATGTGTGTGCAGCGTGGTTGTGTCTTTAGGAATGTCCCCCATCTTTACCAATGTATCGGCCATTATTTGACTTTTTTAACTGCTCCAGAAAAGGCATGCTTTGACCCTTATCTTAAAAAGGAGATGGTTGCTGATGCTCTTTATATTCAGGGGTAGCAAGTTCCAGCTTACTGCTCCTCCAAATCTAAGTACGTTTTCCCATTTCAGTGGTGAACGTGGGCATGGTCAGGTCTGCTGGCTCTGGTAGGGTGGGAATGAACTTCATTATTACACTTCTAAAAAGCTTACAAAAGGTACTCAGGGACGCCGTTAATATATAGATGTTATGCACCAGGTTCAGTTGTAGTTGTACTGACCTGGCTGCTAAAAGGAGCCAACCCAGCTGCTGGAAGTGCATTTTTCCAACATGGTCCCTTGCAGACAGCCTCAAAACGAGCCTGACCAGTCTGTTTTGAGAGACCGTGTAGCTTCTCGTTTAGGGCTTTGTTCATTTGCTAATAAGCTAAGACTAGCCGGGTCCAGAAAGAACTTGGTTCTGCCATTAATGCTAATGGTCTTCAGAGCCATGGTTTCAGCGCCCAGGCTGCGATCTAGCAGACACCCTATAGGTAGCTGACGGAGGGTTTAGTAGAGAAGGACTGGCCCCCAACCGGCCAACTGATTTAGTGCTACTCGTGATGTCACATACAGTAGGTATACTACTTTGTATAATCCCTGCCCCTCTTCAATTCCAAATTTGCATTTCATCTTTGGAGACATGCATGGTGTGGGGAGGGGGGGTGGGAGGGGAAGCGGGCCTTATTATAATGAGTCAAAGATGTGAGACGGGAGTAGATGGGATGAGGGTGTGGCGGAGAAAATAATTTGCATACACAGCGCCCCCACCACATCAGGACACTGTGGTACTGCAGCTGAAACCGCTTTAGAAGCCAGACAGGAATGATATGTCCTGGTTATATCAGAGTGGTGATTTAGGCTCAAACCATTAAAAATATATACATATATGAAATAATGTCTTTAAAATGCACATTGTAGTTCCTTTAAAGTAGTTAGTTCCATTGATCCATACTTTTGAGATTCTCCAAGTGCGCCCTGATCGAGGACAAGGTTGAGAACCACCGGTCTAGGGACCCGGGGAAAAATCTGGCATCGGCCGGGCACTAATCTTTCTTCTGCGCTTCATGTCTGTCCGATTGTGACAGCATACAAAACATGGGAGGTTTACACACTGTGAACCTCTGTGGCTGCAGAGGGCCGTGCCGCACGTCTCCTCGTTATTTTTACAAAAAAAAGGTGACCCGGGCAGCGTGCCCGTGTGTCTGGCCAGCATATTGACAGATAGATAGACTCATTCAATGGATGTCTGGAACCAAATTGCTCTCTGGCGCGCGTGGCTTCCCTCCATTAGCCCTCGTTTCAAGTGGGCTTTTTCGGTTCGTCTGTGCCGAGCGAGAGAGAAGGTTCACTAACAGACAGACTGACAGACAGACGCGGTAAACGACAGGAAATCTCAGCGCAGCAGTTTGTGCTGTTTGTGCGTTGCCTGTTTGGGTGCTCCGTTGGCGCGCACCACACACACACACACACACACACGGAGTGACTGTGTGTGTGCGTGCATGTGTGTGTGTGCGGTCGTGTGTGCCAGCAAGCTGCATTTACCATGTAACGCAGGCATGTGTATAGACATGACGACTCGTGACCTGCTAAGGCTGCTATATGCTTGTGATTTAGGGCAGTAAGCAGTCCCTATATAGAAGCCAAGAGGGGTAGTAACTAGAGGGGAGGGATTCGACCCTCTGATGTCTCACTCAACTTTTATGCCTAACATTCCACTGATATAAATTGTCAGAGATGCACGCACCATGAAGCAAAGTTGGCCAGACAAACATGCTCTCTCTCTCTATCTCGCCCGAGCGTGCGTACACAGTACACACACACGCAGACATAAATACACATACTGTACAAACACAACCACGCACGCACGCACACGCACACACACACACACACACTAATAAAAGGATGTCAAAACTCAGACATCTCATGCAGCCAGTCTCCATCGTGCAGAGGTCAGAATAACTGTAGATTTACAGCTCATCCCATTGGCTGTTTTTACATTATAGCTCTATTCACCGTTTTGGTTCCCTGCATACTTACTTTATTGTGGTTTTCCATTTCCATGTTTAGTCTGCTCTCTGCATTAAAGGTTTTGTGCGCGTGTGTGTGTGTGTGTGTGTGTGTGTGTGTGTGTGTGTGTGTGTGTGTGTGTGTGTGTGTGTGTGTGTGTGTGTGTGTGTGTGTTGACAGATATGAAAACAGTAAATCCACTGCGTTGTAAATCTGTTCACCTCTGGAAGAATTTATGCTGACTTTATAGCATTAACTGACCCAAGTGGTATGCCTGCGAGTCTGTGTGCAGTGATAAGGAGTCACCCGTGCGCGCGTGTGTGTGTGTGTGTGTGTGTGTGTGTGTGTGTGTGTGTGTGTGTGTGTGTGTGTGTGTGTGTGTGTGTGTGTGTGTCTCATACCAGTGCTGCCCCTGCCGTCACGGGTCAGTAAATCCACAAAAAGCGACGATGCGGGAGTACGAGAAGTAACTCAAGTCCAACTTGAAAAACGGCGTCTCTCAAATATCCTGTGCTCTCAGCTCGTACCTCTGGAAGAATAAATACCCACAAAGATATACAATTGTGGTTATTATGGACTATGGCGGCAATGTGTGTGCGTGTGTGTGTGTGTGCGCGCGCGCGTGCGTGCGTGCGTGTGTGTGTGTGTGTGTGGGGGGGGGGGGGGGGGGGGGGGGGGGTATAAATCTCAACCTGTGGTGTGATGATTCAGGATGTTGCAAGTGGGCCCCCAAATAATTAGATGTTGATAATACAGCTTCATACTACATTTTAAAACCTTGAAGAATTCCCCCCCCCCCCCCCCCCCCATTGTGATAAATAGGAGTACATTGATTCAAGCCGGGACACCCATTTAGAGCTGGAACCACGAATCCACAGAGCGGCAATCCTAACTGCGGTGTCAAGTTGCAATAATGAGGGAGCAACTACAAGGCACCGCTCATTCATCTATACATAACTACACCTTTCCATCCAGGAACCCCTTTTGGGATTGTTGTTGCTATGTGCAAGGACAAGGCCCTCCTGGAGACCCCTACAGCTCAGCGTGTCACTAAGGCCCTCCTGGAGACCCCTACAGCTCAGCTTGTCACTAAGGCCCTCCTGGAGACCCCTACAGCTCAGCTTGTCACTAAGGCCCTCCTGGAGACCCCTACAGCTCAGCTTGTCACTAAGGCCCTCCTGGAGACCCCTACAGCTCAGCTTGTCACTAAGGCCCTCCTGGAGACCCCTACAGCTCAGCTTGTCACTAAGGGTGGCAGGGCTTTTGCAATCCGGGCCCCCAAGCTCTGGAATGCCCTACCTACTGACCTAAGATGTGCAAAATCAGTATCCACGTTTAAATCTCTCCTGAAAATCCACCGTTATGTTAAAGCCTTTTCTTAATTGTCATTTTTGTATTATTATGCATGTTTTGTATTTGTATGCCTGCCATCGCATGGATTGATCTTTTGTTGTTTTCTTTTGCTCGACGATGTAAAGCACTTTGTCTAGAAATGTGCTATATAAATTAATTCATTATCATCATCATTATCATTATCTGCAGAATATAGCAACATACATATTTTGTAAGTTTTTGATCAATATTAGCTCACAACCATCAAGATGTGACGAATTGCGAGTGTGTAGACTAGTGTAGAGTGTAAGTTCATCTTATTGATTGCACCAAAGTTTTGGACATATACAAAGTAATGTCCATGATAAGTAAGACCCTCCCCATTAATCTCCGTCTGGACGTGTGCGGGCTCTGTGCCCTGGCCTATACGATACCGATCGCGCCCAATCACTGCACTCCCCTGCCCATTAATCACGGGGACTCATGTGTAGCGAGCTACAGGGGGATCATTTCAGGAAATCTGCTGCGTTTGTTTGTGCCCGGCTCTGCTTCTTGTCCCTCCAGCATGCATTTCAACCCGAGTCTCGTTCCACCGCAGTTTGTTTAACCACATGAGTGCAACAATACTAAATCGAGGAATAACAGCCCAGATGACATAGCGGGAAACGAGACGCGTCATGCGGTGCAGTGGATCCAAACCATGCACCCGTTTTATACCGGCGGTCATAAACACTCCTCGCTGCGTACAGATTATTTTACTCTCTGCTTCAGCGTCTGCTAACGTTGATTGGTCTTCCAGCGGTTGACGCTAACCTGTGAGCTACTTATTACGGTCGTGGCTTTGCAAGAGGCTGGCTGTTTATGAGAGGTTCTGTGTGTGTGCGACTAGCCGCCGGCGCTAATCTTGCAAACCGCTGGACCAATCAGCGCCAAACATTGTATGCACACTGCCAGTATACAGTAGGTCCACAGAAGTAGTGCTTTGTCACATGTCGCTGCTGTCGGGTGGAACTGGAGACCTCATTATGTCCAAAACTGGACTAAAGCGTTGCAAAAATAGATCCACAAGCTTAAAAAAAAACACACCACGATTCCACTTTTGTCATTTTGTGTGACGTTGTAGTGTGTGTGTGTGTGTGACGTTGTAGTGTGTGTGTGTGTGTGTGTGTGTGTGTGTGTGTGTGTGTGTGTGTGTGTGTGCAAAACCCCATAAAAAGTTAAAATATGGAGATAAGGTTTCTGCTCAACAGCAACAATATGTTTTATACCTTTTAAAATATGCAACTTTTTATAATGGGTGGAAGGGGTTTGGGATCACGCTGAAAGCTATTGAAAAGTCATACAGTATGTGGATTCTGAGATATACATACTTTCTTAGTAAATAATAACATTATGTGTGCAATAATGTTGGGTGTACAAAAAGTACACGCACAAAGGCAGCCAGGCTACAGATGTGCCATTCCAACTCTTCGCGCTTTCCTGATCTTTCCCTGAAGGTTTTATTCACTGATTAGCCTAATTCTACTGCTTTGCTAGTGAAAAACAGAGGAACTTTATGTATTCAGGGAATCTGAATAGAATTAATGATATAACACCTTGGCAAATGCCGCCCCTCCTTCTCACTGACATGTACTGTTTCTGACAATGCACTGACAATCTACTGAACTGCCAATGGCAGGACATGTGAAGTTCTCAAATGGCAAATCTGCATGTATCATTCATCATTTTTCGACCGCGGTCGAGATCATGGATTTCACAATGCCACGCTAGACTTCCCGGTCCTTCATTGCCATCCCCAGTTCCTGCTTACTGATGCATGTGTCCCTAGCGATGACATCAGAGAACGACAGTTTTCTACCTCTGGTCTGCTTTGAGGGGGATCCGCAAGTAATTCCGACGGAGCGCTGCTCCCGTGCTTGCGGTTATGGTTAGGTTAGGGTTTGAGGTAGGTTGTAGTTTAAGGGAAGATATAATCTCATGATCAGCTCTGTAGCAGTGGCCAGCAAACTGTTCTTCTGGATCGGACTAGTGAAGAAACACGGGGAAGGTTGCCGTATATATTAATAATTATTGTATACAAGTCTGGCTCTTCCAAGTTAGATTTTGCGCTCTCATCAGAAGGCTGGTGTAAGTGCCATCCAGAGCCATAGAGTAAGACAGTTACACAAACTCCGTTCACTTCATGGGGCCAGTCCAATGGCGGCTCTCCTACATAGACTTCTATTGAGAATGGGGTCAACAAATAGGGCCCTGGACCGGAAGTAGGCAGAAATGCATTGGACCCAGGCAACAGCCCAGCTTTAATGCTCTTAAATTTAGGCATGTTGCACACATGCCTAAAATTGCTCTTATTTGCGCCGCCCTCATTGAAAACAATGTATTTCAAACTCCAGCTTGTCCCCCTTTCAGGCTGCATGAACAGCGCTCGGTTTCTGCCCCCTCAATATCGTAACTCTTCTATTAGATGGCTCTGGTGCCATCCAGCCGTTTCTCTAATTTCATATAGAATACACAGTGAACCTCAAAGTCAAACGTTTCCCATCCAAGCAAAACTGAAAGTCAGCCACGCGTCATTATTGCTACTTTTTTCCATTCATATATAAGAACTCAAAGTAACCCTTATTGAGAAGTCTCATGTACAACAACATTGGGGTTACGTAATAAAATCAGAGCCATATCAAGCACAATCCACAACATGTGCAAACTGCAGAATATAGTGAACATGGATGCAACGTGTAAGAGGGAGGGTAGTAGTGTGTAGTGCAGTTGGTTCCCAACGTTCACACCGATGGACTAATAAAACTCTCACGGCACAGTAGTGAACACAAACAGCTCACACTTAATGGCATTACTTCACATGCTAAATATTTATTTTTCTATATACAGCAGAGAAAAAACACAGATGGGGGTTAAAAAAAACAAAAAGAAGGACCATCACCTGGCTCAACATGCCTACGACGACATCGACGGCTGCCAAAGGACCCCAGACTCAGCCTCAGCCTCTTGCGGTGGGAAACAGACCATTCACCATAAACCATCGTCCTCCTCCTCCCCCCTGTCTGCAGGCCTTGTTCTGATCCCTGGAGCTAAAAATAAAACAGGACTGCAATGTCTGCAATGTAAAGCAATGGTACAAAAAAAAAACGTTGGCTGTCTGTATTTGGTTACCTGATAAAATATTAGCTTTGCAGCTAGGGCCCTGGGCCTGGTATGGATGGCCTGTGGAGAAGAGGGGTGAGTGAGTGCATTGTATACAGTTACCGTGCACCTGCCCTTCATGTACGGACAGTGCAGGTTTACGATGCGTACAGTGCAGTACACACACATGCAAATGTTGCACACGCGCTCACGTCGAGCACTCGCAGGCACTGCAAACACGAATGTGCCAGGTTGAACAGGAGTATACACAAGTGGCCGTAATCTGCATTACACACACATACAAAATCAAATGTATCTCTACAGTGCATGCACGCACGCACGCACGCACAGAAAATACAATGCTGAAACCCAAATAGTGCAGTCGTTGTCCGTAGTAGTCAGCTGTTGTCCAGATGTGCTGAATAGGGCGGACAGACCCTGTATACAACACGTGTGCGCAAGCGCACGCACACAAGCGCACACGCGCACGCACACTCACACACACGTACACACGCACACACTTTTATTTCCAATGATAGACACAGACAGTGGGGCTTTAGATGTAAAGGCTCAAAAGAAGAAGGCACAAGATAGGCATCACAATCCACTCCGACCACGGTAATACATTAAGACACAAATCTAATAGAGGGGGGAAAAACTGGTAAAATGTTCCCAAAACACAGCTGCGGGGTCAGGAAGACAAAAGGAGGGAGAGAGAGAGAGAGAGGAGAGGATGCGGAAGTTGGAATGCAAAGGAACATAGCGAACACAACCGAGGTTCGAACATACGGTTCGGATTACAGCTCAACGCCACGAAAAACCAGGGCAATTCCTTCCTTCATGGTGTGTGACTCATCAAATGGACTATATAATAACAAGAGACTAAAGCTGGACGCATACTCCACTTTTAGGTGATCACCTTAACCATGTGATGTCGGTTAGTAAAAACAGAGAGATGTGTTGCAGGGATGAGCGCTGAGTGTCTTATCACCGCGTGATTTTTCCAACCACTGCGGTGAGTAGGTCATCACCTAAAAATCACACCCATGTGAAGTGAGGGGCGCTAATATATTAAAGTCTTATAAAGGATTATATCTCCAAAATTGTCACGTCGGGAACGCCTCAGGATCCCCCAGAATGAATGAAGTTACTAATGTTGCTATGGAGAGGGAAGTCTGGAGCTCTCCGGTGGAGCTGTTGACCCCGCGACCAGACTACGGATAAGCGGTTGAAGATGGCTGGATATATCTACAAGCACACAGTGCCTCACGTGGAACTGTAGATTATAGATAGATATTTTCACTATTTTAAAATGTTCTTAAAATAATAATAAAAAAGGAATGGTTTTGGGCATAGAAGGCACACTGGACATTGAACAGACAGACACAGAGAGGTGGTGAATTTGTAGATAAATACTAGAACAGTGCCCACTGGGGGGTGATGAGGTGTGATCAATTGGCTAATAAAACGGCGAGGTGGCACATCATTGATGTCAGCACATCATTGATGTCAGAACATCATTGTGATGTCAGAACAGGGCAGCTCCATATATGGAGATGGGTGATCTGGATTTGGGCCCTGTCCGGATCCTGGGCAGAGGCTTTTGTGCTGGTTCTGGACAACCGTGCATGGGTCCGACGGACTCGACTTGAGTTACGTGGATTACAGACGGACAGTCGTACACACAGAGACAGACAGACAGACAGACAGACAGACAGACAAACAGACAGACAGACAGACAGACAGACAGACAGACAGACAGACAGACAGACAGATGTTTGAGACCAAAGTGACTGACTGAGCGACAACGATCCTTAGAGCTGCTCGTGACGATGAAACACATACCCTGTAAAAACACCCATTGTTAAACTAGAATTACACTCACAAACACTTTATCGCCATGTACTGTAGGAGGGAAGGGCAGTAAAAGGGATTTGCTTTGGCAGATTCTACTTGCATCTACTTTCAGTTTGGCATCATAAAACCTCACAGGGATTATCTGGTGGCAGTGGTGAATGAAGTACTCACATTCTTTACTTGGCAATATGAAAATGTAGAAAAAGTAAAAGTCTTACATTTGACATTTGGCTTGAGTAAAATAACAAATTTGTTGTCATAAAAATATACTTATAGTACTAAAGTAAAAGTACTAAATGGTGATTTTGTACGTACAGTTTATCAATTGTGGTAAAAAGTACAATATTTGCGTCTGAGATAGAGGTAGTAGAGGTACAAAAAATATTGAAAAATGAACATACTCGAGAAAAGTAAAGGTACCTAAAAAAATTGTACTAAAGTACAGAACTTGAGTAAATTTACTTTAATTTCACTTTCCACCATTGCCTGGTGGTTGGACCAGCTAACCACATAACCACAGCATCCTGGAGTGGATTCTGGCTCAAGACCTTTTTGCCATTGATCCTCTCGGCTTTCTCTTCCCCGTCTTAAAGCAGTGGTTTTCAACCCTTTCCATGTCAAGGTCCATTATTCAGCATTTGAGCCACGGACCACCATTTAATGACATTTAGCCTCTCAGACCCAAAACTAAAGAATATTGTTGTTGTCGTTGAATACAAATTTGTCCACAATTCCATGCTGTGTTGATGGTTGGTACCATTAGGAGAGATATAGCAGGCAAACTCATCTACAAAATGCATCTACATTCTCTAAATGTGTAGATTTCTTGTAAATTGAGTAAGTAATGCAGATGTAACAATAATGTAACTTTTGAAAGTGTAAAATGTAACCAAATGGACCCACACGGGTCCATTTGGTTTCATTTTACACTTAGAGAAGGGTCAATTTGGTTACCAACACCTCATCATTTTAACTGGGGACCACCTGGAACCCCCTGAAGGACCAGTGGTGGTCCCCGGACCACTGGTTGAAAACCACTGTCTTAAAGCATCATACATGGATTAAACAACAACAACTTTGGAGTATTTTTCGGAGGAAAACAAGCAACAAAGAAACAACAATGAGTGGATCCTTATGATGGCGCGTGCATTGATCCTCATGATGGGAAGAACGTAGGCGCTGTCTAGCAGCCTGGGCAGCACGGAAGGTTAGTGTTGAGCTTCGGCTGCTTGGTATTGATATAACCCTTACAACCCGCCATCTGACGGGTTCGGCGACCTCCGGGGTTAAATCTTAACCCGTCATCTGATGGGTTGCGAGGCGTTTTGGCGTCCATCTTGTTAATGATGTTTGGGTGACAAGAAAAACATTCCTGGGGTTTTTACGTGCATGGGTAACATGTGTTTTTAGATATTTTAGTATTTCCAAGTGTCCATGGGCTCCATGATGTCATGGACACTGGGCTCACTTCCTTCCTGGACTGCATTCCCATAATGCTTTGGTCCACTGCTCTTCCTTGTGGATAGGGGGAGGGCTGTCTTACTGAGACAACATGTAGTCCAGGAAATAAGTGAGCCCAGTGTCCATGACATCATGGACACTTTGAAATACTGAAATATCTAAAAACACATATTACCCACATACAAACCCCAGGAAAGTGTTTCTTGTCTCCCAAACATCATTCAAATAAGATCTGGTTGCAAAAGGGGTGAAGTGGCCCTTTAATACAAATGACTGGTTTTGGAGGAGGTTTGGGTCGTGTTTACATTGGCATGCTGTTAACTCCAAATATTGGCAAAATATCTTAAGTTGATATTAATTTAATACATTTTCTTTGGAATGCTGTTGATCCTGACTGAAAAAATCTCCATCTCTGCTACTTTTTAAAGCAAACTACAAACAAATACTCTCTTATCCAAAACGCAGTAGATTAATTTACAGGTTACAGGAGGAGGTTTGAGGAGATCTGCAGACGGGTTGTTATTAATATGCTTGTAATATATAATATTGTTTGTAATATACAACTTATGCATATACATGTGTACTGTGTGTATGTACTGTCATTTTGTATTTAAGCATATCTATTTGAATGTATTACTGGTA
Organism: Electrona antarctica; assembly: GCF_951216825.1. Taxonomy (NCBI): domain Eukaryota; kingdom Metazoa; phylum Chordata; class Actinopteri; order Myctophiformes; family Myctophidae; genus Electrona; species Electrona antarctica. Next base: position 29,157,606 of record NC_136796.1, on the reverse strand, counting down.
TTTTTGATGTCTGATTCTTCAAATTAGGGGAAGTTCTCGATAAGACTTTTGGCTTTTAACTTCTCCTGCACAATATTAATATGTATGTAATTTGCTCCTGTTTTTAACCTTTTTATGTGCGAATAAATAAAACCTAATTTATTTCAATGGTCCGCAGATTAAAGAAATATAATAGGCCTCTATATAAACAAAATATTCTTCCTATTGACATTTTCAGTACACACAGATTCTGCCCATCTTTAAAATTTCAAAACCCGTTGTTTTTTGTCAGTTTACAGTGATTGGTACTTCACAAAAGTACTACTACCAATACTAATGGATTCCATTTTTATAGCGCTTTTCTATGCACTACGTGCTTACTCAAACAGCGTGTGTTTTGCACAATAAGAAACACATTGATATAGTCTCATAAGCATACCTACTGGATATAACTCTTGTAACTCTGAATGTAAAATCAATCCATCAGCTCAAATAAGGCAAACAAAACAAGTTCATATTCATATGTAGAAATGTAACCGTTTTAACTTTATAGGAAGAGTTGAGAACTCGGCATTCGGTGAAACAACCCTGATTTCTATAACTAAATACAGCTGGTCCTATTGCAAGAGGATAGTGATGACCACAGCAGTGGTTTCTAGGGCACGGTCGCACAAACACATCTGAAGCAGAGTAGCCAACACATGCTGAGGTGTTGAGCACGTCAATTATCCATGTTGCATTGTGGATTGTGGGGATGCAGTGTCAGGAGTGACGCAAAATCAATTTGCTGGTGTGTGTATAGACGAATCCACAGAGCGTTGTCCTGTAGTTGCACTCTCATTATTGCCGCTTGACACCACAGTTATGATCGCCGCTCTGTGGATTCGTCTCTATAGTTTATTTCACTTAAACTTGCATTCACCCCTTCTCTCAGTAGAATGGAAAGGGACGTTTATTTCTGACTCAAGTGCGACTAATAGTCTCGGACCCAATAGGCCAAATATAGGTATAATAGGTAACAGATATGCAAGCTAGGCCTCATGTTGAAGTAATCAAAGTGAAGTAGTAGTCTCTAAATTTGTTCTTAATGAGGTCCAGTGTGTATCTGGAATGGTCCTGTTTCCGATCTAAGACAAAACAATACAGGGCGGGGAAAAAAAGGAAGAAAAATCAAAGAAGGTTATATCTTCAGACCACTGAAATCTTGTGGAAGACAGAGGATTTTCTCTTCTTCCTGTGTCCTTCCTGTATTCTGCATGCCATAATGGTGTGTGTAGCCATGGCAAACAATCTAAGACATTAGCATTAACAATGCAACAAATATATTTACCAAAAATACGATTTGAAAGATTATAAAACTATGCGAATAACAAAAAACTTTTCTGATTTCTTAATTTGCATTCTCTATCCTGTTCACATCTAGGCTACAGTATGCTCCATTCTTTAAATGTACCTACTATAGGCTTCAGCTTGGTGCTTTTGTAAAGATATTATCAATGCAGTCTTTTTATGTTGTTTGAGTCCCTTGGGTTTCAGCAGTGCTAACCATTTGTCAGAATCAGAAAACCATGGCGGGCGTCCCGTCCCGTCCTCCCGGTAGGCGAGAGCCTACCAAAACACCAAACTCTTTCCATACACGGGGACGGGCCAAGTTATCACCGACATGGGTGTATTTTGAGACCCTCCTGCTTCTCTCCGCCCTGCTCAAGGGCAGCAGGGAGTCAGGCAGAGACAAAGACACCACACACATTTGGATGGACCCCACTATCCCACAGATATAATCACCCCTGGAAGACTTTCTGCTAGTCTGTTTCCCATTTCAAACCTCAATGAATCCCATCCTTAGCCTTTAGAAGCACATGGGTGCACAGACACGGACACGCGCACGCGTGTGTGTGTGCATGCACACAGACACACACCACAGCCTGGAGAGAGGGGGCTACATTCTATGTTGACTCAGTGGAAAATTTTAGAACCACAGAAACAAAGGCATTTGGTGGAAGCAGGGTATAGAACTCATGTATCACAACCAAGTGATCACCCATAGGGCACAAAACAAGAAGGCAAATTGATTGATACTGATGCAGCTACAGTACAGCTTCAGCGGAAAGATGCGCAAATACATTTTTACTAATAACTGTCGGTTTAGGAAAGTTGCAGACCACAATGTGTCAATGTTATGTCCATGACGTACATACTGAAATTACACTGTAGGCCGTTCTTCTCTGTAGAGGCATTGGTTGGTACTGGGACAACGGACATTAACCTCAGAGAGCAAATCTGCCTCGTTAACAGTGGTAACTAAGTACAATTTTGAGGTATTTATATACTTGAGTATTTCCAATACTTTTACTTCTACTCCACTACATCTCAGAGGCAAATATTGTACTTTTACTCCACTACATATATTTGCAAAAATAGTTACGACTTTGTAGATCTTGATTATTATTACAAAACATATATTAAGCACTTCAGCCCTATGCATTTCGGCCATTTGAAAATAGCACATCTAAAAGCTCACAATGTGTTGCGATGCGACCCATTGTGAGCTTGTAGAATGCCTATTTTCAAAAGATTTGTATACATTTGAAAACCCCACCACTGGTTAATAGTTGTACTGTCAATATGGTTGTCCACCAGAAGAGGTCCCATGCACTGTTCAGACCTGAGAGGGAGGCCCAAACTAACAACGCTTTAGTCTGTTGTGTATTTTTCTCGTCACGGGAAGGCAGACCCTGCCATGGATTGGTCTATTTAAAGACACGTCATTAGAGGTAAGTCATGGCGAGCTCGGCTCTCTCTTTTTCCATTCTGTGTGTGTGTGTGTGTGTGTGTGTGTGTGTGTGTGTGTGTGTGTGTGTGTGTGTGTGTGTGTGTGTGTGTGTGTGTGTGGTGTGTGTGGTGTGTGTGTGTGTTGGTGAGAATAAAAACATGTTTGTAAGTTGTAAGGTTCGGTCATATGCGCTTGTTTCAAAAACTCTCTTGGCTGGGGCCCTCGTGTTTCCAGTACGGGTTCTGAGGACGAAAATGGAACATATTGGAGGCTACACAGTCATAATCCAGCGTGTTTATTTAACTCTGAAAGTGTAAAAAATATCCTGTAAGGGTCCATGTTTACCAACTCAGTTAATTTAACACTAGATTATTTTTTTTTATTTTTTTGAGTAGGTAGAGATCCAGCACTGGTATTTTTCATCAGCAATAAGCACTGCTGATTCAGAACAGGGTTACATAACTTAAAATTGTGAAAGCTTGCGGCCTATAGGGCAGCGAAATGCCACTACTAGTCGTCTTGATTGTGCACTCACAAACAAAACATTATCGCGGTTGTATTTGTTTCGACCTTGAATACTTTTCTTTTTTACACATTCTTGGCGGTTTCGATTCCAGAGGGCTTACAATACCATTAAGTGCCCTGATAGTTGCAGTGTATAATCAAGAACTGGAATGGCTCGACTCCACCGATTTTTTTGGCTCCGAGCTGGCCGCCACAGCTGAACGGCAACCAGTCCTGTTGCCTGTGTGCATGTAAATGTTGGGAATCGTCGAGTCGCTAACGTCTTCTGCGTTCAGAAATCATCGCAAAAGGAGGATGGAGCTGAAGGCCAAATTGACCACAGCCTGTGCAACACCCCGAAAGATGGGAATGCCTACAAAAATGTATTCCACTCCCCTCTAGATTTGAATCAAAGCATGCCGAAAAAAGATTTGACTATGCAGCTGGATCACAGTGATACTAAGTGCGTCTCGTTTTTATGTCGTTGCTGTTGGGCAGAAACCTTGTATCTCCGCATTTCATCTTGTTTTTTGTAATCTATTTTATACTCGTCGTATGACATTATCGTGCAAATGCTGTGAATGTCGCCGATCTATACATAGTGATAAGTAGCTGACCGCAGTAATCGCATAGCGATGCGTTGTGATGCGCTATATTGAGCTACATTTTGATTCAGTAAATTGTCGCCTATAATGACATCTATTAATGAATGTGCCAAGTCTCTGTGTGTACGTACGCCTGTAGTTGTGTACGTACGTGTACATACATACATACGTGTATACGTCTGTAATCCACGTAACTCGATTACCGTTCGCCCCACCGACTTCAAATTCGACACACGTTCCACACCACCACAGTGAGTGTTGATTTTGTCGACTAAAACTAAGACGAAAAAAAAGTTTTCACTGACGAAAACTAAATGGAAACTAAATGAAAACTAAGCTATGATGACTAAAACTAAGACTAAATATATTGACAATTTCATCAACAAATAAAAACTAGACTAAAATGTTAGGAAGGGACTAGTGGACAAGAGATCCAGTACAAGTCATTTTACACTTGGTTTCATGCTGAAAATAGCCGATCAACAAGCTCACAACACAAGCTTGTAGATCGGCTATTTCCAGCAAGTGTAAAATCAGTCATTACGACGGCATCAAGGCCCGCCAAAATACATTTTAGTCGACTAAATTACCTGTAGTTTTAGTCGACTTAAATCTTATGACCTTTAGTCGACTAAAACTAGACTAACACTAAAACATTCCAGGTGACTAAAATGTGACTAAAACTAAATTAAAACTATTCAAGAGACTATGACTAAAACTAAAATGAAAGTTCACACATCACATGATGTCCACAAAGAACTCCATGTATGGGCATAAAAGGGACAGAGACATAATAACCGGGTGGGGCATGCATTTCTAACTTGCATCGTTTCAAGTAGGCCAGTGCCCACGACGGGCACCACTCTCGGCCCTCTAGTTCCCATAATCCGGATACCAGGTTGAAAGTAGTTAAGTATGGCTGTGAGTTTTTATACATATTTAACCAATAAAAAGTGTTAATAAGAGCTTGGCGTCATTGGATCCACTAGAACACAGATTCCTTACCATTTTCTTAGAAGTGACAGTTTTGGACATTCAAGGTTTCCATCCGGCAGCTATAATATAAACATATAGTGGGAACATGGGAAACGCATACTGTAAGGCCCTGTGTAATTGGACTAGACTGGGATATTGATTGAGGACCGGGACGGCTTCCAAACCGTTTCATTAAGTGGATACCAAAGTTCTCGTTATCGTGTATTAGTTTGTCTCCATTATTGATTGCGGCATTTCACATAATAGTTCTTTGATTATGCCAAAATGGACAGCTGTTCAGTGACTATCAAGTAGGTAAAAGTCGCCTCGTCTCCGTTTCCAAAATCTGTTTATCGTTCAGAAATCTCCCCCCACAGCAAAATTTGAGGGGGGGAGAGAGAAAGAGAACTTATGTAGATTTTTCTGTCGGTTGAGTCTGTTTTGAGTAGATTTATGGTATGGTTTACCAATGTGTCCTTGTGTGTTGTAACTGTCAAATCCAAACCATTGCCAGCTGGTACATAAAGACATGATGTCAGAAAACAATAAATGATAATGCGCTGCATATTTTGCCCGGCTAAATGTTTTTTAGTCTGCGCCACCCGCAGTGAAGCCATTACCAATAACTTATAAACAGCATTATTACACAACGGGACACATGCCCACACGCTTAGCGGTCAGCTTTCGTAAAAAAAAACATTTATATCTAGAAATAAATTACAAAAATAAACAAATTAAACCACGGAGCCGATCTAAACAAGTGCTTGGTTCATTAATGAATTTTCATACACATTTATATTATATATAATATATTATATTAATTTGTATCGGGAACTTTCTCCACATTCGCGTCTGACAGACCAGATCTATACAAAACACAACAAGTGATTAGGAGAAACATAAAAGATGTAAACGGCATCGATTTAGAGTCTCTCCAATTAGGCAATAGGAAACATCTGTATCGGAGGCATGTTGCCAGTGGGAAATTGTACGCCAAAAAAAGAAAAGAAAGAAAAAAGCTTCCAGACAGACTCTGAAAAATCAAAGCTCACTCAATCAAGCCAACTCAACACTAAACATTACCTGGAACGACACAATTGCGCAACCATCCACAAAGAGCCATTACTGCAAGAGGGCTATGGAGGGGTCATGTCACTGATGTCGGCCCAGAAACCTTGTATGTCCAAAACCAGTGGCATAAAATAACCATGTTCATTTAAAGTATTTGTACTTAAGGAACTCCTATTGGTGTTATAAGCATTATGTTATACTTTTAGCTGTTGAAAAATAGCAGATCTACAAGCTCTACGAGCTTGTAGATCTGCTATTTTCGAAAAATCGTGAAAATGTAGCGCAAGTTTTTATTACTCAAATCTTTGCTTCTGGGAGGTCCCTGGAACATATTTTCAGATGGGGGTCGGCGGCCAAATACAGATACCTTTTGGGGGTCCTTGACATGAAATATTGAGAACCACTGATATAGAAACTTGGTTATTCAGAAAATTGTCAGGATTTAGAAGACATTTTTTAAATTTCGACATCAGGCCTAAATGGGTTAAGTAGCCTATTGGTACAACTTTGAGGTATTTTTTTTTTAAACTTATTGGAGTATTTCTAATTACTTCTACTCCACTACATCTCAGAGGCAAATGTTGTACTTTTACTTCAATAGGATTATTTGAAAACTTTAGTTACCACACTGTAATTATTATTGCAAAACAATCATAGATGAACAACTTCAGCCCTATACTGTACACTTCAGCCATTTGAAAATAGCAGCTCTACAAGCTTGCAATGCGTCACGATGCGACGCATGGTGAGCTTGCAGATCGACCATTAAAACTTGTGAAATGGGAGATTATGCAAAATGAAAACTTTCTACTGTTGGTACTTTTGGTGGAGTATTTCTACATTGCAGTATTGATACTTTTACTTCAGTAAAACATTTGAGTACTTTTTCCACCACTAACTGTCCGAAACCCTTACTTTTGCAGCAACAGAACAAAGAACCTGTGTTCCAATGGATCCAAGGTAGTTAGTATTTAGTCCCAGGCTCTTGTTAATACTTTTCATGGGTTAAATATTCCTAAAACAAACAACAAACAAACAGATTAACCACTTTCACATTCCAAATGTCCACTACATTTTGTAAGCTTGCAGATCAGCTATTCAATAGCTGATCTGCAAGCTTATTCCTGCAAATTTGGGTTCCCAGCCACTGGTACGTGTACCTGTGCTGGTATGCGGGACATGTCCCACTGGTATGTGTACCGGTGCTTGTACGCGGGACATGTCCCACTGGTATGTGTACCGGTGCTGGTACACGGGACATGTCCCACCGGTATGTGTACCGGTGCTGGTACACAGGACATGTCCCACTGGTACGTGTACCGGTGCTGGTATGCGGGACATGTCCCACTGGTATGTGTACCGGTGCTGGTACGCGGGACATATCCCACTGGTACACGAGAAGGGAATCCCAAGTGTTCCCGACCTCGAATCTATAACCGTGCGTCACCAGGATCAATGATATGGTCAATGACAATGATATAACATTATGTAACTTCTGATATAATAATATAGCAGCGGGTTGAGGCCTGTCAACTGTCTTTTCCGTGTTACGATGATGCGCGACCTCCAGGTACGTGAACATTTTATGAATCGTCAGCCGGTCCATGGAAATAGAAAGGTTGGGAACCCCATTTGTCACAACTCTTGTACCACGAGGTAGGCCATTCATTTTCGGGAAAAGAAAACCTGAAATATGGAGATACAAGGTTTCTGCCCAACAGTAACGATATGGGAAAACCTGGTCAAGTTGTCAGTCGTCTTTCTGATACAGACTGCATGCTGCCAACAATGATCAGCATAGGGTTTAAGGTGAATCACTTTGACTATGTGCACCTATAAAAAGAGACGAGTGGGGTAGGAGATGGCCTGTGTGTTTCGCCCTAATAAATGTATAGACATTAGTGTAGGAACAAAGCCTGATTTATAGTCTGTTCTCTGATTTATACCATGGCAAAAAAAATATGTACGTATCACATCACATTGTGAGTGTGTTGATCGTCTATTTTTGGCACGGGACACCATCGTACAACCAAGTATAAATCAGGCTTCAAGTTTCACCACACGTCTCCACTCATAACCGCACGCGCACGCACACCCGCACACACAGCGCACACACACACACACACTCACACGTTTTCGCCCCTTCAAACACCATGGTCAGCACCAGCTCAGCATGTCTGCAGAGTTCAGCAGGTAGGACAAATACCCTTTGGAGGCCCGCCGCTGAAATCTCTGGGGCTTTGGAGCGCGCCATCAGTCCAGCCCTTCAAAACGCTCCCCAAATCCTGGAGATCACTCTGAGAGGGAACATCTGTGGCTGTGGAAGGAAAGGGCTGCAGATGAGAACTGTGTGTGTGACTGTGTGTGTGTGTGTGTGTGTGTGTGTGTGTGTGTGTATACTACAGTACATGCAAAGTATGATTTGGAGTGTGCGCGTGCTGTGCGTGCTCACGCACATGCACGTGCACACCACAGGGTGGCACATTTTCAGTTCCCCCAAAGTCCCACAATCATAATATTTCTCATTGGGAAGAGTGGGGCTGTTTGCAAGGCAGGCTGCTATAATTGGGATCATATGTGTGAGGGAAAGGATGAGGAGGTGTGTGTGTGTGTGTGTGTGTGTGTGTGTGTGTGTGTGTGTGTGTGTGTGTGTGTGTGTGTGTGTGTGTGTGTGTGTGTGTGTGTATATATAGTTGTGAGGGCCAAATGTCCCCGCAAGTATAGCAGAATGTGAGAAATAGACATTGTGAGTCGCCACAAGAGAAATCGGTTGTTTTATGGTAAAAGAAAAAAAAAAGATTTGTGGAGTTAGGGTTATACAATTAGGAAAGGATTCCTGTGTGTGTGTGTGTGTGTGTGTGTGTGTGTGTGTGTGTGTGTGTGTGTGTGTGTGTGTGTGTGTGTGTGTGTGTGCGCGCACCATTATTTTCCCATTTTCTCTACCCTGCCACATAATGGCTTATCAAAGCACCAAATGCCTGCCTGTATTTGGACAAAAACACCCACTGTGCATAAATATCACGCTCACTTAAACCCCATATGGTTGAGTGGAGTCCCTCAGGGCTCTACACTATAGTTACTGTCTTTTCTGTTTTCTGCTATTGTGGAGAAAAGCGAATAACGCCTCGTCGACGCATTGTGAGCTTGTAGGTCGGCCATTTGCATGTAGCAAAAGCTTTCCCCACAACACGGATGCTGGGGTTCAAGTGGTCAGTGGTGTAAAACGTATTCAAATGTTATACTTGTGGTAAAAGTATCAATACTGCAATGTAGAAATACTCTGTTACAAGTAAAAGTACGGAATTCAAAATGCACTGTAAAATTACAAAATAATTGGCACCAAATTGGCCGAATTGGCAGCAAAAGTATTAATTGTGCAGAATAATGTCCCATTTCAAGTCTTCAAAGGTGTAAAGATCTTTTTTGGAAATAGCAGATCTACAAGCTCGCGATGTGACGCATTGTGAGCTTGTAGAACGGCCATTTTCAAATGGCCGAAATGTATAAATAGGGCTGAAATGGTTAATGTGACATGTTTTGTAACAATAATCCAAATCTACAAAGGAATATATAGTGACTAACGTTTTCAAATAAATGTAGTGGAGTAAAAGTACTGTCTAAGTGGTTATACTGTTATACTGCCCCCGGTGTTGTGCACTATATAGCACCGAAGGAGCTCACTCAACGCGCCAACGTGTTGTGAGCTTGTAGATCTGCTACTTACGGTGCATAAGAACAACACTGGCACGCAACTATGGTAAATGGTAAATGGTGCATTTATATAGCGCCTTTATCCAAGGCTTTATGCAAGGCACCAACCAGCACATCAGGAGCAATTAGGGGTTCCGAGTCTTGCTCAAGGACACTTCGACACTCTGGGGGAGCCCACAGGGTTCGAACTGGCAACCTTGTGGTTACCATCCAGCCACTCTACCCCTGAGCCACCGCCGCCCTATCATTCAGGCGTTGCAATTCATTCTTTGGATTTGTGTGTGTGTGTGTGTGTGTGTGTGTGTGTGTGTGTGTGTGTGTGTGTGTGTGTGTGTGTGTGTGTGTGTGTGTGTGTGTGTGTGTGTGTGTGCGTGTGCAAGAACTGCTCTCAATTGAGCAAGGGTTTTCCTGTGAGTGTTTGTACAAGTGCATGGATTGCAGTGAACACTAACAGAGACATGGTAATAACCAGTAATGATGTATATATAAACTCTTGCATTATATTGGAATTATCCACTCTCATGTGATTCCTTCAAATGAATGCAGTCGCGCGTGCACACACAGACACATGCACACACAGACACATGCACACAGCGTTGTGTGCTACACTATACACACACACACCGAATGACAGCTTGAATGGATTCAGCCTATCTGTTCCCATCAGGTGTGATGGCTGGCTTGCTGAAGGGTTAAATCCTAGACCCCACTCTAAACACAGAGCGGGGTGTATATTTAAACAGGTTGTTGCCAAGTAGCCAAGGAAAGCAGGAATTTGTGGCCACCTCAGCAAACAGCACGATTAAACGGATTTGCCATCGATTTCTTGGTTAAAGTTACAGTGGAAATATTTGGACAAAAGGCCGCTATCAACATGCATTACCACTGACATGTTTGCACGTTTGCAGACGAGAAAAGGAGCTGAGAAACAGAGGGAAAACACCAGTGGCAGGCGGAGAAAGAAAGAAAGAAAGAAAGAAAGAAAGAAAGAAAGAAAGAAAGAGTCAGGGGGGAAGAAAGAAGAGTGGCTGAAGGTAGAAGTGTGTGGTTGTGGCTCACAGCAAGAAGCTTGGTGAAGACCAGGTACAGTACAACTAAATGTGCTTTTCTTAAGGATAAGACAAGTCTCTCTCTCTCTCAGAGAGAGGGAGGGCTCTCTCTCTCTCTCTCTCTCTCTCAGAGAGAGGGAGGGCTTTCCTGTCCATGTGGAGGAAAAACAAGAAGGAACAGAGGAAGGGAGGAATCCTGAGCCGAGGTAACACTAGCCATTGAGGTGGCCCTCGAGCAGGCAGGGTAACACTAGCCATTGAGGTGGCCCTCGAGCAGGCAGGGTAACACTAGCCATTGAGGTGGCCCTCGAGCAGGCAGGGTAACACTAGCCAATTGAGGTGGCCCTCAAATCCTACTCCACCCCCACCCCACCCCGCCCCTCTCTTTTCTCTCTTGCATCATCTCTCCTTCGCTCACACCCGCATCTCTTCCCTCACTCTCATTTCAATCACATTTAAATGATTTCATTACACTTGATTGGCATAAAGGTTCATCTGTGTGTGTGTGTGGGGGGGGGGGGGGGGTAAGTGCACACTTAGTTGAACACACACAAACGTGCACACGTCAAGCGCCGGCGGTCGGGGTGAGGTCTACTCTGGACGCCGCGAAAGCCTCTCCCTGTTGGACCACAGCTATGTTACATGCCAGTGGGTGTCAGCTTTAGAAAAATAAAGCAGCACATGGGCTCGGTCCAGCCTCATATATGAAGCACATGTCTGCAAGCGCATTCCAAGGGCAGGGACTCGGTGCTTTGCTGCAGGCCTCTAACGAGTGTCTTCGGAGACACCGAGGGTAATGCTGAGAGTGATTTACGGCATGGCAGGATATGGGAAACGACCGTCATTGTCAGACACATATTGGTCTCCGTTTATATCTGGAATTCACTCTGGCCTTTCCATCATTGTGTCATTGTGCTCTTTCCCTGAACTCAATGCCTAATTCATGCTCGGCTTATACGCGGTCGGAGTCCCAGGCCAAAAATAGCAGATCTACAAGCTCACAACGTGGTGCAACGCAGTGCGACGCACTGTGTTGTGAGCTTGAAATCGGCTATTGGTGGCGTAGGACAGGGGTTCTCAACCCGTGGGTCCACCAAATTATTTTGGGGGTCCCGTCCCCCAAAAAAACTGAATGGCTGGAAAATGAAAATTAAGAGTTTACATATAGTACACATAGTGCATGCATAAACTTTTGATTATATCTGGTTCCAGTATTTATTCATGATGTATTTTCGCTATTATTAAGGTTATTGTAGCGGTCAGTTTGTATTGGGGGTGGGGAGGGGGGCGGAGGTCGCGAGACACGGCCAAAGCATTTCCGGGGGTCCCCAGCCAAAAACGTTGAGAACCCCTGGCGTAGGACACCTTCATACCAGTATACCCTTATCCATCCCACCCCACCCCATCTCTTTCGCCCACTCTCTCTCTCTCTCTCTCTCTCTCTGGGGTCAATTGGAAGTCCTTTATATTATTCATCTGGTCCCAAGGACAGTGGTGGAAAAAGTACTCAAATGTTTTACTCAAGTAGAAATACTCTGTTACAAGTAAATGTCTGGAATTCAAAGTGGAATAAAAGTAAATAAGTATTGGCATTAAAATGTACTTGAAGTACCAAAAGTATGTCCCATTTCAAGTTTTCAAACATATAAAAAATATCTCTTGAAAATAGCCGATCTTGTAGATCGGCTATTTTCAAATGGCCGAAATGTATATAGCGCTGAAGTGGTTACTGTATGTTTTGTAATAATAATCAAAATCTACAAAGTAACCAGTAACTAAAGTTTAAGTATATGTAGTGGAGTAAAAGTACAATGTTTGGATCCAAGATGTAGTGAAAGTAGAAGTAAAAGTATTGGAAATTGGCAATACTCAAGTAAAGTACAAATACCTCAAACTTGTACTCAAGTACAGTATAGTAAATGTACTTAGTTACTTTACACCACTGCCCAAGGAGAGCCTGCACAGCAAAATCCGGAGTGTTCATTTAACTGTGAGTGAAATGAACCCAGGTTTTTTTTACAGCGCTGCATGAATGTTATACAATTCCAATTCCACATTGAGCACCTGGTTAACACCTTGGAGGACCGTTCAAGGTCATGGTCAAGTGCCCAAGCCGTAGATTGATAAATAGGACGGAGATTAATGATAACAAAACCGTTCGCATCGCTCTAGAGCCTTGGAGCGCTTGTTGTCCGATCCGATGACGTGTCAAAAAGTGACACGTTATCGAAAATGTCCCCTGCCTGTTTAGCTGACGAAAACGAAAATCTTAAAACGATCATAACTCCCGATCTAAATCATCCCGTCTAATTCTGAAAAAAATATCCTGTGTTTGACGGCCTTCCGCGGTACAGTCGCTAGTCGCGATAGATTTATTATTACCTCCCGTTGTTGTCGATCGACTCTAGAGTGGTGTGGCTATTGTTAGCTGCTACACAGACATGCACACCAGCTTCCGGTGCGCCGGTAAAAGTGGTCCGTGCGCTATAAATGATGGGCACATGGATGAAATGGATTAAATAGTTGTGGGCCTCCAAGGTGTTAACAGCAAGAACATTTGCACTTCTGTCCGAAGACAAAATACTTGGAGGTGATTAACAACCTCAGGCCAAACCCTGCCGCGTATGCGATCTGTGCTAGGGGACATTGCCGGTCGACTTGAAACACATAAGGAACATTTTCTATGACCGCCTTATTTATAGACCGCTATGTGTAGGTACGTAGTATCAGAGGCGGATTTAGCAAACCTGGGGGCCTGTCAGCAAAGATTTAGCAGGGGGCTACCCGGCTCCTCCAGGGGGCTACCCGGCTCCTCCTAGCAGGGGGCTACCCGGCTCCTCCAGGGGGCTACCCGGCTCCTCCTGCACGCGCAAAATTGCCATTGCGCTCTTTAATGACAATTACACACCGCTCCCTATCACTCAGCTTTCCTGGCCATAGAGCTGGTTCATCATCAGGTATGATGTCACTCACTGCAGGTGACTGTGTTTGTTCAGATTGCTCCTCGTCCTCATAGCAGACTAACTAACCTCACTGTTACTACTGTAACCGTGAGGTACTTTTGTTTTACGCACAGGAGGAAGCGACGCACGGCTGACGATGACCGTCAAGTTAAAGGGCTGAGGATAATAAAAATAAATTGGGGAGGAAAAAAACCCAGCACAAGGACCTTTCTAAACGCTATGGTCTCATAAGCATCTCTTGACTTCTGACAACACTACTGTGCATGAGAACCATGGAGCAAATGTTGCTGATGACAACACTACTGTGCATGCATGAGAACCATGGAGGAGCAAATGGTGCTGATGCATAATCAAAATGACAAGTACAACAGCAGCGTGTGACACGCCTCCGCAGTCCTTGTCCCCCCCCCCCCCCCCCCCCCCCCAGATGGGATGAGTTATGTTTGGTCTCAGTGCGCCAGAATACTTTGCATTTTGACATGCAACCACAATGGCGTTTATTTGTATTTTTTGTGTTTTATGATTCCGTGATGAGGATGTCAACTTAACTTGGAGGCATCCCGTGACCTTGAATAATCGTTTTGAGTTTATACACATTACGTATGTATTGGAATAGACAGAGGGTACTGTAGTGCAGTGGTTCCCAAACTTTCACATGTCAGGGACCCCCATAAGAGAATATTTTTACGGCTCTAACAGTGATTCTCAACCATTGTAATGGACTGAGGACCCTCAATTTGACATGGAATATTCTACAGACCCCCATTTAATTGCATTTCTATCTCTGAGACCCCAATTTATATTGTAAAATTTATGTTAATTCAACTCTGAGAGTGTACAAATGGAACCAAATGGTTCCGGGCATGGATATGACAAATAACTAAAATATACAAAGAAATTAGTGATACAAAACAAAACACATCACATAATTGTGATTATCTCAAATAATTGTGATTAGGCGATTATGAAATAATTGTGACAGGCCTCTCGGAGGGTATTTCAGTTAAGTGATGATACCCAACTATATCTTTCTGTAGCTCCAGATGATCTCTGTGCCTTAGACCCGCTGTTGACCTGTCTGTCTAGCATCAAATGCTGGATGAGTGAGAACTTTCTCAAGCTAAATGAGGATAAGACAGAAGTTCTCATAATCGGATCTAGTGAGCAGAAAGAATCGATAAAAAGCAGACTTGGCAACCTGACTGTAGAAAGTAACAGTACAGTAAAGAACTTGGGGACCATTATTGATTCTGAACTGAATTTTAATTCACACATTAATCATGTTACCAAGATTGCCTTTTTTCATCTTAGAAATATTGCACGAATCAGAGCCTATTTGTCACTGGACGATGCAAAAACGCTAATCCACGCCTTTGTTTTTTCTCGGCTTGATTACTGCAATGCACTTTCTGGATTGCCTAAGAAATCAACTGACAGATTACAATTTGTAATCTAGTCTTAACTAGAACTAAGATGAGAGAACATATTACTCCAGTCTTGGCCTCATTGCACTGGCTTCCGGTTGTTTTTAGGATTGATTTAAAAATAATTTTACTTGTTTATAAAGCTGTCAATGGTCTCGCACCTTCCTACCTACATGACTGCCTGCCGAAATATGTCCCAAACCGCCCCCTAAGGTCTTCCACTGCTGGCCTGCTCGCTTTGCCTAAAAAAATGGCAACTAAAAAATACGGGGAAGCAGCTTTTTGCTTCTACGGGCCGACGGCGTGGAACAAACTCCCACTGTCCCTTCGACAGGCAGCCTCTGTAGACATTTTTAAAGCTCAGCTCAAGACCCACTTCTACAGTCTACACCCTTGCTTTTAATTGATTTATTTGTCTTTTTAAAAAATGTTATTCATGTCCTCACTGTATTGTTTATGCCCTGCCTTTCTTTTTTTGTGTAAAGCACTTTGAGCTGCATTTCATGTCATGAAAGGTGCTATACAAATAAAGTTTTATTATTATTATTATTATTATTATTATTATTAAGTTACTAGGGCGAGGTTGCTTCTCATATATGGCCAATGTGCACTGGACATATATGGAGCGTGTCTTGAGTGTACAGGGTTTGATGAAGTCAGATCAACATATGGAATGTCAGAACAGGTCAGCTCCATATATGGAGCTCTAAGGGTGGCAGCGGGGGCAGTGTCTTGAGAGTACAGGGTTTGATGAGGGCCCAGGTAGGGCCGGGCCTTTTGAGAACTCTAGTTTTCGCCGGCTGCCAGTCGCGGGAATAACAAATAATACAAAAAACTTTTCGGCAGGCCCGTCTAGAGTTTATGGACAGGTATCAGTTAGCCTGGGCAGCATTCCTTTTCGGGTTTATGATCCGGTCAGGAGCGGATGATATCACTACGTCATGTTGTAGTATTGTTTTGTAGTCCAATCACCCAGAACTTCCTTTTGAGCGATACACTGACTGACTGACGGGAAATGCACGATTCCATAGTTAACTAAAACATTCCAGGTGACTAAAATGTGACTAAAACTAAATTTGCTGTCAAAATCAACACTGTTTTGGACTCAATCATTCATTTAGGACCTATATTTGCCCCTGCTCACACTCTAAGAGGTGCTGATGCTTTGTTGCCAACGCGCTCCTGTGTACAAATCTGAATACGCATTGGGGAAATCTGAATGCAATCTCCAGATTACGAAATGTTGATTTATTTTTTTTATCTGATTGTCTGGCCTAAGCCTCAGTTCTGCTCCGGAGCCTGGCCCAGGAGTCAAACGCTCTCACTTTGAACACAAACACATCAGAGAGACGCTTCGGGTTACCACAGCTGCACTTACAGTAATGCAAACCGTTCCGATATTTGGGGAGCCAAGTTGGGAAATGGTGGATGAGGGTCGAAAGATGGTGTGTGTGTGTGTGTGTGTGTGTGGGGGGGCACCGTGTGACCTGGGCTGCCTCGGCCAGTCCACTGACCGTAAGGAATCACAGAGGAAATTAACATCTTTGCGTTAAAGACAGCAACGTCTCTCGCCGACCTCCTCGTGTTTTTCACGCCCGCGCCCTCCCTTCCTCTCCTCCCCCAGCCTCTCGTTTGCACTCCATGGGGAATGAAATGTGCAAGCATA
Source organism: Electrona antarctica (assembly GCF_951216825.1). Lineage (NCBI taxonomy): Eukaryota > Metazoa > Chordata > Actinopteri > Myctophiformes > Myctophidae > Electrona > Electrona antarctica. The sequence continues at coordinate 29,140,886 of NC_136796.1, read as the reverse complement.
ACATCGTCGTCTGGGAAATAGGATTGAAAGTTTTTATGAGGGAAAGTGGGCTCATGGGCTGGGCTGGGGCTGGGACTCTGTGGTGACTCTGGGCCCAGTGTGGGCTGGGATTCTGTGGTGACTCTGGGCCCAGTGTGTAGACCACTGTCTCCCTAACAGAGGGTCAGGACCCATTTGTGGGTCACAGACCAATTTTGTATGACTCACGACTCGAGTAAAAATCACATTTCTTCACCTACATTTAATATATTGTTGCTGTCGGGAGGAAACCACCTAACTCCATTTTTCAAGTTTTAGATTTTTTTGCATAAATAATTTTAAAAAAAAAATGCTATTGAACACTCTTTACGTTTGTGTGTTGGTTCAAAAAATATTGAAACAATGAATAGTAAAAAGCGCTTCAGACAAAACCTATTAACATTGGATCCTCAAATTGTCTGCTAAAGCAGCCAACTCCACCACCTCTCCCCCTCGCATGCAAGCAATTGACAATACCGTATAAAGTCACAACACCAACTGTGACGAGGCAGTGTTGCATTGTTTTCAAAATATAAGGTTCTCTTTATTTCCTGAACATTTTACATTTTTCATTTCATTTCATTTTTTCTTCAAATAATTGTATATACAGTATGTTAAATCAAACAAAAAATAAATTAAGTAGTATAGTTAAAGTAGCCAATCTACAAGTTTGCGACGCTTTGTACACTTAGATCTGCTATTTTCCGCCCTGGTTTGGGTCCCGGGCAAACATCTAATCTCTCTTTTGGGTCTGGATCTGAAACGTTTGGGAACGACTGTGTAGACCATGAGAGAGGGAGAGAGCGGGGGATTTGTCGAGAGTCAAAGGGATTTTGAAGTCACTGGAAGTGGATTGCAGCTATCAGCGAAAATAACGCAAAGCCAATGAAGAGATATCATGGGGGTTGGGATGGGATGTATGTGGAGAAGTGGAAAACGAATCTGTGGTTTGTGCCAAACACTGCTCTGGAATGAGTGAATGTATCCAGGGTTTTCCTGTGGTTTCACTGTAATTAGGCCACAGGACGGACGGACACACACACGCGCACACACACACACACACACACACACATACAGTACATACTGTATAGATGCCGAGATACACACAGAAACATGAATATGCTGTGCACACTCTCTCTCTCCCTCAGACAGACACACTCAAACATAATGTCACCACACCAGACTGTGATCCTGGCTACTCCCTATATCTTCAAATTATCTACCAAACTCTCTCTGTGTGTGTGTCACACACAGTCTCGTGTAATCCCTTTCATACAGTATCTGAGACCAAATTAATCCTAGCCATCCAGAGATGTTCCACAACAGGGCCTAGCCCGCTCTGGTTTCATCCCCAGAGAGGTTCACTGTACAAGGGCAGAGGGCTGACCGCCGTTCCCCTATCCTGGAAGATGGCTTTTGTTTGCTCTCAGTCATCCAGACAAAGATAATAGAAGCCAATTATTTCGGACCACCGACCTTATAATTACTTTGCGGGATCTCCATGACAATTACCTCGCCGCTGTGGCCAAGAATATAGGAGCTTGTCAGAGGACAGACATCAGCATCCCAATTAGAAATTGAGGAGGGGAAAAAAAATCTGCCCTCACACACACCACACTGCTTTATAGTCTAAACAAACGACTCAAATCACTGCTCAAATAAGCCCTTACCGAGTTACATTATTAGATCTGCACGTTATAACCACACCCTCTTAACTGACCAGCACAATTTTATTTATAAATCGAGAACAAAGGGCTTTGAACCCGGTGAGCAATTGACACGTGCCTCCTGTCTAGTAATACATTTTCTTTTTAATCCCACGATTGTTGTAACCCACTTTTTCACCCAGTGTCAATTATCTAATGAAATCCTGGGCTCTACACTCCCTCCGCCAACCTGGGGAGAGCAACGGACTGACCTCATGCTTCCTTCAATGCATTTCCTCTGGCTCGTACCCATGCAGCTGACACACAGGCAAGCACAGGTCTATTCCATTTCCCTCTTCCATTTCCTCCAGTGACCTCATCTTTCAGTGCCACTTCTCCCACATCTGTGCCCTTGCCCCTTGCATACAAACATCGGAACTGGCTGACCAACCCTGCAGATGACTCTAGTAGTGGCTTGTAGCCACTTAAGATACAGCCCAGTTGGCCAGCTGATGCTACTATAGTTACACTCTGTACGCAAGATTTGACATGCTGGAGTCAGAAATAGAGAAGCTATTATCTGTCTGTCTGTGTCCCGACTCCCTTGTATGTCCATGTACCTGTATGGAGATTACTGTATCCATCTGTCTGCTTGTGTCCCTTTTGTGCACATTATGGAGGATCCCTGTATCTGTCTGTCCTTGTCCATGTTATGCCCATAAGGAGATCCCTACATTGAATGTAGGTTGCTTGTCCATCTCTACAGGTCGCTATACCAATTTTACCCAGAGGTAATGTTCCTGCCACCCACCACAGATACGTATAGCGAATGCTCTGCCATGCATCTGGCTGGGCCAAACGTCCATGAGAGAACAATAGGATCTATGCACATGCCACTTTGGAAATAACTTTTACTTCCAGAAGGAATCTGGCGAAATGAAAGGTTGCCGACAACATCATATCCTGCAATTCCAGCATTCAAGCAGCATTTGCATAAGACCATCAAAATAACAAAAGTGATTCAATCCAGCATTTGTAGCACAGGTGAATGAACTTTTCTCATAATAGGCTACAGAAATGTAAGTATGTTACTTCAAAGAACTTTATTTTTCCTTTCGGAAACTTCTTTTGTGCAGTGGTAAAAAGACAACAGAAATCACAGTACACACAAACACAGTCACTATATAAAAGATCATAAAACCATTTTTCAGAGAGACTACTTAAAAGCATAATATATTAAAAAACTGTTCTATAAGTACTAATAATTAAAACTGTTCTGTAGCAAGACGACCCAATAAAGCATTATACACAGGTCTCCACCAGGCCAGGTCAGGTTGATCAAAAAATGTGTTTTACAAAAGTCGGCCTGGCCTCCTGGTGGCGCTATAACAGGCCGTTCTGGAAAATTCGGTGCAGAGGTTCATCGTTGGCATACAGGGAGCGTGTGTGCAAAATTTGGCATCGACCGGGTTAAAGAGAGCGAGGGAAAATACATATAATTTTGGGGGTGCTCATTATTGGGGTCATGAAAAGTTAGAGCACCACTGATATAGCAACATACATTTCTCATAAAACTGTAGAAGACTTATTTTTTTTTAGAATCAACCTATGGTCTTAATGGGTTATGTTAGGCCTAATATAGTGGACAACAGATTCAATGACCACACTTACAGACACAGGTAAAGTATTGTTCATTGTGAGACGTGATGACACACCTGTGGCATAACAAGTAGGGATTTCCATCCCCAACATAACATGATGTCATACTAGCTTCCTGGAGGTGGCGTGAGGTAGAGGAGGCAGCGAGTCGTGAAGCGTGGCCTGTGTGGAGCGTTCGGAACGCCCGCCCGCCCGCCCACACACCACACGAGTGGTGCCAGAGGTGGTGGTGTGATGCATGTGTCACACAGGGACACGGACAGGGACGTGCAGAGAGGGTTAGAGTAGAGGCAGGGGCTGAAATCCCGTAAGAAGGCACTTTTGGACAAAAATAGCGAAAATAGCAGCTCACAACGTGTCACGCTGCGACGCGTTGAGAGCTTGTGGATCAGCTATTTTCGGGACGCAAGCCAACACTCTTTAGCTAGTGGAGATGCGTTGTACGACATGGATTTCTAAACAAATTTGTTCAATGAAAAATGCTGTGTTCAAGTTCAGCAATTCTCCTGAATGCTGCCTTTCCGGCATGGCATGGAAAGGAGAGGCATTTGCATTTCTTTCACCGTAGTAAATGCTGCATTCGTGGTCTTGAAAGGCCAGTTGTTTTACAGATGGGTAAAAGGGGCAGGGGCTGAAGCCCCCTTTGATGTCTATGTGTGCACGTCTCTGGACACGGACACCTCCGTCATCGGAGTAGGAGGCACACGCATGAAAGCCCCCCTGAGCACATAAAGCATGGAAATAACAAGGTATAGCTTTCCAAATGTAGGATCGAGGGCAAATGTTGGGGTAGAACGCAGCGTTTATTTTAAATTTATAGAGCTTCTGCAACACAGTGAAGAGGTGCTAATGAATGACCGAATGACTCACTCTTCATAGTGACATCCAATACATTTGCCCAGTAGCGACACCTCTCATTCTTTCCTTGCCGATTCATTCCTCCACAGCTTGCTTTTATTACAGCATTATGCATGCAAAATCCTGTTCTTCTTCTGAGAAGTAACATGCAACCACACTCATCCCTTCTTGGCCTTTTCTACCTACAAAAATGCCTTTTCCCCAAACCCCTGTCATCCTATCGATCTATCCGTCTTCACTATACGTCCTACATACCTCCTTACTTTTCCACTCTGTCTGAGATTAATCCCCATGTCTTATAGCCAAGCAAGCCATCTTGCAATAAATGGGTCTGGTCCACAAGATTTGCTACACCACCATGATACCCATGTACCTGTCTAAATACTTCCTTAATGTCAACGAAGTTCACACCCACATCACCAGAGGGAGTTCAACAAACCATGTACAACCCAGATTCGGCACAAGGACTAAATTATTTTCGCTGCTATGCCACCAAAATGTGGAACGCCCTACCAACAGCCATTAAGACATGCAAATCTCTTGACTCCTTCAAAACCGCTCTCAAAGGGCACCTACGACGGCTGCAATTCGAAACTGGCCCCCATAAAATCCCCCCCCCCCCCCCCACCCCCTTACTGTATATGTTTCTTTTACTGTTTTTACCTCCTTACATGATTTCCTGTTTTTTATATAGAAGTGTATATCTGTATGTCTCTAAATGTTCTGATGAATTGAAAATGGTGGACCCTGTTGTAAACAAGTGTAATGCTTTATCAGTGTGTCGTCCACCACAGTTACAGCCTTTCATGTGAAATGTACCCATTCTGCAAACTTTGTATTGAGTTGTGCTTTCATGTGAAATGTACCCATTCTGCAAACTTTGTATTGAGTTGTGCTTTCATGTGAAATGTACCCATTCTGCAAACTGTATACTGTATACTTCAATCAATCAATCAGCATTTCCACACCCCTATGCATGGCTCAGAGCTTCTGCCTAAAGACAAAAAGCCCAATATCTCCCCTGGCCAAGGGGAAATTCCCCTTTAGGCTAGTGGTTAAGACGTTTGGCTTTTAGCGTCCCTTTAGAGACCCGCAGGTTCAAGTCCCCGGGCATTACACGTGCAACCAAAATACAAATGTTAGGTTTCAATAGGTGTTGAATCATGGGTATCTGATGACTTTTAGGAGCCCAGTGTTGGTTGCTGTTGGGGTGTGAGTCACTGTGTGTCTCCAAGGTGTGAATTGAGAGAGAGAGAGAGAGAGAGAGAGAGAGAGAGAGAGAGAGAGAGAGAGAGAGAGAGCGGAAGGGAGACCCCCGGCCCCGGAGGGTTGCGATGGTGATTGACGGTAGCTCGTTATAATTGTCCGCTTATGTTCAGTCTCCGGAATTCTCCACGACACCTCCCCTCACATGAGTTATTATTCTATGCCGATTATGTTTTTTCTTCTCTCGCCGTTTGTTCGACCCACCCACCCCCGTTAGTGCAGAGCAGTGTGTTCGACCCACCCACCCCCGTTAGTGCAGAGCAGTGCTTTCACTAACATGTTCTCCCAGAGGAGATGTTATTGCTAAATATGTTCCAAAGTAGAAAACCAAATCAAACAGTGTTGATTCCGTCGACTAAAACTAAGACGAAAAATGTTTGTCGACTACCTTTTTTCACTGATGAAAACTAAATGGAAACTGAATGAACAATCTTCTGTGTGTGTGTGTGTGTGTGTGTGTGTGTGTGTGTGTGTGTGTGTGTGTAAGCTATGATAACTAAACCTAAGACTACTAGACTAAAATGTTAGGAAGGGACTAGTGGACAAGAGATCCAGTATAAGTCATTTTAGACTTGGTTGCATGCTGAAAACAGCCGATCTACAAGCTCACAACGCGTCGCAGCGCGCGTTGTGAGCTTGTAGATCTGCTATTTTCAGCAAGTGTAAAATCAGCCATTACGACGGCATCAAGGCCCGCCAAAATACATTTTAGTCGACTAAAATCTTATTTACAATTTAGGCATTTAGCAGACGCTCTTAATCCAGAGCGATTTACATTAAGCAAGAACAAAAACATGGGAATATATCACATATGTAAAATGCATATGTGATGTCTAAATGACATTTAGACTAAAACTAGACTAACACTAAAACATTCCAGCACTCCATCACCTGCCCCCAGTGACGGCATGACGTCTCCAACCCATGCAACATACACCACAACCCTAGCCTGGCGCGGCCAGACTCATAGCGAGGGTTCACTGATGTTATATGCGGGGAAGAATCTTCAGTGAATCCCCGCTATGAGGCTGGCCAAGCCAGGCTACCACAACCCCGCCCTGCCTCACAACACATGGCAAAAACTGAAGTGTATATTCGTGTGTTCGTGTGTGTATACATCTGTATAATTACACACGTGTGTGCACGCACATGTATGTGATATAAATGTGAATTTGCAAAGGTACAGTTGGGTGCCACCGATATTGTCCCTTATTATTTGACCCATTTAGGCCTGACCTCAATTTTAAAAAATCCTTCTAAATACTCCAGTTTTCTGAAATAAATATTTTCACGATTTTTCAAAAATAGCAGACCTACAAGCTCGTAGCGCGCCACTCGGTGGCGCGCTATGAGCTTGTAGATCTGCTATTTTTCAATAGCTAAATTATAACATAATGTTTAAAACACCAAAAGGGGTTCCCGCCCAAAATGGGTTAACTGCGCAGATCACGCAAAACTCAGCAAAAAGAAAAGGACAATATCGATGGCCTCCAACTGTATGTATAGCTGTATATTTTGTGTGTGTTGCCGAGGTGACATGCAGGAATAGAGGTGTGAGAGAAATTGTCCACACATTTATTTTATTTTTTGAGGTGGAGTAGTAGTGACGGAGCATGTTTTTTTGAGGCCCCTCGTTGTAAAAGTCGACCAGGCAGGACCATGCAGGGCTGTGTGTAAATGAGGGGCTGTGTGTCTGAACAGTCCACTCTTTGAGGTTCCAGGACGTCAGTCCCACCCTCGCAACTCCGGTTACCACCCTTGCACCCTATGGTGGATGCCTTTTGCCTCAGGTATCAACAACACCGCCCTAATCAAGTCCAGTCATTATACTGCTATGCTCTCGGGCATGCATGTGTCCAGTACGGACAAATCAATTACTTTTGATTGAATACATTTTACTGGTCTTTTGGCATGCTCGTGAGACAGATTTGAGCATTACGGAAAACTTGATGCATTTCCAAAGTGATGTATTTTCGATGAAGGCCTTCATAATACATTTTAATTCTCTTTTCAATTGGCAAAATAAAACTTTAAACAATTTGTTCCAGAGCTATTGACAGATCATAGCTAATACTGTCCACTGTGGACTGAAGACATAACAATCTCTCTGGTCAACTATATCCATAAAAGAGTCGTTGTCCTCATCCTCCCCTCACGAATTGCATGTCAGGCCTCATCTTTCCCACACCGACATCTCCTTGTACTTGTTTGCACGTGCCAAAGAAATAAAGATATGTGAAGCTCGACGTGGGACGTTCCGCTGTGGTTCCCGTCAGGATCCTGGTAGAGACACATCTCGTCCAAAACACTCTCGCGCTCCGAGAACGTTCCAGATCGGATTTGAGTTTTTATGTCCGCCGCGAATCACTGCACATCTCCATGCTATATGCGCTACACAACATGTACAAAAGGAACCAATATGTGCTAAGAAAATAAAAAGGGACTTTTTTTCTCCGCCAACCTCACCCTGACCGCTTGGTGGGGGGGGGGGGGGGGGGGGGGGGGTTCTTGAATTCTTGTATTTGTTAGAAAGGTTATAAATAAGTTTAGGGTTAGGCATATAGTTTAACTCGGGTTAAGTTTAGGAATATGGTTAGGTTTGGCACTGTTTTACTGAGCTTAAAGGAGCATTCAGTGATTTGGAAAACCCCCTGGTCCGCCCTGGTGACAAGATGTGCACGCACTACAGTGGGGGGGACATGCGACAGGCCAACAGCACGCACATCAATGCTCGCCCCCGCTCGATCATGATTGGCGGAAGGCCCCTCTCTATCCCGATTGGATGAAGGCTGGGCCACCTAGCCAAAAACGAAACCTAAGGTTTTTTTGGGGGACAGGGGAGGAACTCCTTATATGGTCAGCACACTCTATAGTAGGGATGATTATCACAACAAAACAAAAAAAAAGTGATATTTGAATTAAGTGAAATCACTGAATATACCTTTACGGTTAGGAATAAGGTTAGATTTAACCGTTTAAGCATAGTTTACGTTTAGGAATACCAGGCTGAGCAGTTCCGCCGGCTGTACGCCCGTCGCCCGGGGAGGGGAGGAGGCGAGTGATGCCCGTCGCCCGGGGAGGGGAGGAGGTGAGTGCTCTATCTATAGTATCCTGCTGATTATGTTTCATTGTTCTCCATTTGCACTGCTTTCTAAACAATACATCATTTTGAGTGAGCGCAGATGGAATGTCCAACCAATGAGGCAGATTAATATTGAAAAAACAAAGGATAGGAAGTACATTATTGGACTCCGTATGCACCAACAACTAAATGGCCTCGTCGTTAGCATGAAACATAAGCCTTTGGTGTGCTGGGATCGACGCTAGTGGCAGGAAAGACTAACAAACCCAACGAGACTGCTCGGTGACAATGAGCAACAATGCTGTTTATCAAAACCAACATTCTGTTCTGTTGACAAAAGACACACTTCTGGCAGACACGGACCTGGAAAGGAATCGGAAAAGACGAGATTTGATATATGTGAGGCTGTAAATGCATCCATGTGTGGTGTGTGTGTGTGTGTGTGTGTGTGTGTGTGTGTGTGTGTGTGTGTGTGTCGCGTGCATATGTCTGCGTGTTATGTGGTTGTAACACAGCCGCAGGGAGCAAAATCTGTCTGCCTTATTAATCCCTTACTGGAACCATATGATTGTCCTCTACGCTGGCTAATAGCGCCGGAGACGTATTTGTGTGAGTGACGACAGTCGAGAGGGCCAGGCGTGGCGACCTGCAGCACAAGAGGACCAGACGCCATCCAAAAATACGCCACACAGGTTTAGACTGATCGCTCTCTCCCTCTCTCAATTACTCTCTTTCTCTCTCTCTCTGTGTCTCTCGAACAGGACGGGGTGGGTGTTATGTCTGGGTCAGATTTGGATCTGAGGACCAGTGGGCCCAACCAGGCGGGCTAATTGGAAAAAGGTCCGTGCCTTATGAGGCCCACGGAGAGTGCTTTCATCACCTCTACACCGGATTGGGGCGGTGGAAGCACATACATATGAGCCTCAGTCACACACGCACAAAATAAAAACGTCAGAGTGTCATTTTTACTCTGAGAGTGTACAAACGTAACCGACTGGATCCGTTCCACTTGTATACAGTGTCATGTGTCGAGAGTTACAAATGGATACATTCGACTGTGCATATGTGTACATGTGTTTTTAGGGTATAAATCCTCTCACACGCACACACACACACACACACACACACACACACACACACACACACACACACACACACACACACACACACACACACACACACACACACACACACACACACACACACACACACACACACACACACACACACACACACACACACACACACACACACACACACACACACACACACACACACACACACACACACACACACACACACACACACGCGAGGGAATGGAGGAGATATGTAGATTCAGAGACACAAAGCACCGAGACCTGCAAGCTACAAACCGATAACATATGCACACAATGCATCCCAAAAGGCGCTTGCATTGCATGTGCATTTTCCATGAGATTGTATGATGTGCAGTTGCATGCATGCACACGTTCACCTAAACGTGCACCCACGCGTGCACACGCCTACGCATAAACATGCATACATATACGCACATGTCATGCACACATCTTGAGCACATGCATGTATGTACGCATGCGCGCGCACATACACACAGGCGGCTTTTCCACGCTCATGGGGCAGAGTGTGTTCGTGGGCGATCTGAAAGAATTCCCCTCTTGTGCTAATGGGGTGCTAAAAAGCGAGCGCTGCTCTTATGCTAATATTTAATGCACGCTGCTATTATTTCTTGGCTACCAAATAACACTGTGTTGCCTAAGATTAGCCATTTTACAACCTCAAGCACCTGTAAGCAGAGCATTTAGTTGGCAATAAAACGGTAATACTATGAAATTTCCCCACCTCCTGTAATAAACGTGCGAGCGTTCCAACTTTCACCGCCAACATACAGAATGAAACGTTTCACTAATCTCAATTAGACTCGGGCCCTCCGCAGTGGAGCAGCGAGGAGACACGCCAGGTGCACATACATGGGACCAGTGGTGGAAAGTAACTAAGTATTTTCAATTTTCAATACTTTTACTTCCAATACTCCACTGCATCTCAGAGGCAGTGGAGTTTATTTGTCACCTACATTTATTTGAAAACTTTAGTTACTAATTACTTTTTAGATTCAGATTATTATTATAAAACATGCATTAACCACTTTATCCCTAGCCTAGATATACTTCGGCCATTTGAAAATAGCCGATCTACGAGCTCACAGCGCTTCGCTTTCCGACGCGTTGTGAGCTTGTAGATCGGCAATTTTCAAAGGATTTTTATACATTGTGAACACCTTTGGTACTTTAAGTACATTTTGATGCCAATACTTTTTTCAGGGTGCAAGTTTTTTGCAGGGGAGTATTTCTGAAATGCAGTATTGATACTTTCACTTCAGTAAAACATTGCAGTATACTTTTTACACCACTGCACCGCCTGATAAATATGGACCACAACATAAAGCTCTCAACACTCAGGAGCCTTTGAATCTCTGCCCAGCAGGTGAACAAGAGGTCCACTGGCAGCCACACAAAGACTCTGAAACACTGCAGTCTGGAGCCGCCATATTACACTTATTAACGCCGGAATATTACTGTACCTAGAGTACATACCAGTGTTGTTTTTGGCAGCAAATTTTGATTTTAGTTTTAGTCATAGTCTCTTGAATAGTTTTCATTTTGTTTGTCACATTTTAGTCACCCGGAATGTTTTAGTGTTAGTCTAGTTTTAGTCTACTAAATATCATAAGATTTTAGTCGACTAAATCTACAGTTGATTTAGTCAAACAAAATGTATTTTGGCGGGCCTTGATGCCGTCGTAATGACTGTTTTTTTCACAGCACGACGTGTTGTGAGCTTGTAGATCGGCTATTTTCAGCATGCAACTAATTGTAAAATAACTTCTACTGGATCTCTTATCCACTGGTCCATTCCTAACATTTTAGTCTAGCTTTTATTTGTTGACGAACTTGTCAGTATATTTAGTTTTAGTCATCTGTGTGCAGCCAATCAGACACTATGTCCTTTGATGTCGGCAAGGTAAATGTAGGCCTATATGAAAACACTGTCCCATTGTGCAAGTGAATTAAATGGAATAACATTCGATTGTGGGTTAATAAATATAGGCCTATAAAGGAGGTTAAATGGGAGGCTATTGTGCAGTCAAAGTTACCAAGCTAGTTAATTCAGCATTCTTTTATTGACCGGTCAGGCTGGTATGGTAGGCCTGAGGCCTACCATACCAGGCCTCAGGCCTAGCATTGCGTGGCACATCTAGGCATGGAATATCTATGTTCACAGTGAAAGGGGGTGTTGTTGAGAAGAACCACACGCCCACTCACTATGCATATTTCCTTTGGGAAACTCAGCCATTATCTCAAAGATGAAGAGGCCGAACAGACAGAGACCAGAGCGGACCAATGCCTTCAGTGAAGCTCAAATGACCACAGTCTATATCCCTGTGGATATAGACTGTCACTTGCCAAGAAGAATTGATGCGACCCATTTATTCGCTCGAAGATCGGTGACACCGCCATGCAACGGGGTATAAATTTGGCTCGATGCACAACCATGTGTCCCCGGCCGCCACTTTTGGGGGGGAGGTTTGTGTTAACTCCCAGCCTACATCTTAGATTCCAGTCAGTCTCCATTTCATTTTCCATTGTGACAGCTTGAGGTGTTTAATATGGAAAGTCATACTCATAGACCTGTAATGTCTAGGCTACATAATAGGACATCCAGACCCCTTCCCATCATGCTGACGGCTGCTAGACTTGCAAATGCTGGAAGCGAGTGAGGTGGGGAGGGGGGGGGGGGTTACTTGTTAAAGTCTCAGAGCTTAAGTCAAGAGCTGCTGCCTGGATTTACAGGACTATTAGCCTAATATATCTTGCTCCGAAGTTAGATGGATTGATTGATAACCTGCATGCAAGACATGATTCATCCCACGTGTTTTGTGCGGCGGCGTGTGCTTACTGGCTCGATTGCTGAAGTGTTTCTAACATGCAGATGCACACACGCATAATCATATACACTCACACACACAAGTGCACATGGCGACGTCCCATCCAGTGCAGCTGGTGTGCATTCTGCAAGCAGCTTTGCACTCTGCTCCGAGTGGGGAAAGCCTGGTTTGACTTTAATCCAGGGCAGACTAGGACTCTCACATTCCTGCTTTTCAATAGAATTTTGCATATTTGTTATACTATTTTTTCTCTCTCTCTCTCTCCCTCGTTACTACTTGTTCCCTTCACTCCATCTTCGAGTGATCTGTTCCAAGCTGGAAAGTTCTGCCTCAGTTACATAAACTCCACCTAAAGCCACCAAGGGGTCAGGAAAGTGGGAGAGGAAAGAAAAGGGAAGGTGTAGAGAGAGACAGACAGAGAGAAGAATGCCCCAAAATAGTTGAGAATATTGTGGTGGCTGAGTGAAAGATAAAGAGGGAGAGTATCATAAAGAGCCTGGTATCACAGAGAATGCCTGCGTAGAAGAAACAACTCTTCATCAAATCCTGCCGAGAGAGGAAGAACAAAAGAGCAGCGGGAAATTGGAAGCAGAAGGCGGGCAGCTTAAGCAGCTCACGTCCAAGAAGGCCTGGAAGAAAGAGGAAAACAAGGCATCAGATCGCTTGGCCCAGGTCTAGAAGAACGGATGGATGGATGGAAGTCTTCAGAAATGAGCCCCTCTCTGGAATGACTTCAACCTGACATGTCTTCCCATTGTAAATATCGGCTCTTCCGAGTTCAAACGGGAATCCCCTGTGACACCGGCGATCCAGAATAATATCTCACAGCACTTCACTGTATAGTTTCATTGAACCAGAAACCATCTCTGTTTTGTTTTCTTTTTTATGTCAAGCTGTCCTACCTTTCCTGCACACACTTGGACCCTTTCTGGACATTTTTGAGGTCTGGGACATAACCCCCACCACACACACGGTTCTCCCTGCTAGCTCATTTTACCATTTCTCAACATTACTTCTGATGACTCGAACATAAGTCACGCCATTCTGAGACACTTCTCACTTTCAAACTGATGAATTGTGTGTTCAAAATGGTAAGGGTAAGCCATGAGTTATTAAGCTTAAAGGAAGTGCTCAACAAGTTTGCCTGGAAGTGGGTGATGATTCATATTGTAAATGGTTGCAGATGGAGCGCACATTTCTGTGGGTACACACTGTGCCTGGATGCTTGTAATTACATCGCAAAACCACATCCAAATTAATTTGCTGTGAGGTGCCTGTTCACATGAATTTGAAAGAGGGTGCTCACTTTCTCTCAAATCGAGTGTAAAAAAGGCAAATTACACATTCTTCAGTTGAATAGATTACATTTTGTATTTTATCCAGTGTGTGTGTGTGTGTGTGTGTGTGTGTGTGTGAGACGTGTGTGTGTGTGTGTGGGGGGGGGGGGGGAGGTTGAACAATACAGCATACAGCAAACAACACACCTGCAGAACCATCCTCTTTAATTATCACGGCCATGTTATTCAGACTGGGACAACAAACGGTTTGCTGACACGCTGCACTCACTCCCTCCCTGAAAGTGAAAGAGTGCCGAGTCGCTGCACTATTCTGTAGCTCTTCCTCCTTGAAAGTGAACGAGTGCCATCCATACACTGGCATCTCCCGATCCGATCCCCTCGACCAAATGTAAAAGACACGCCTTAGAATGACCTCTATAGTCATCCTGTGTCCTTCCTTACCACTTGGATGAACTTCTTCCCAACATCTTCCCAGAACGTGGCCATAAGACTCGGGGTATTCCCTCTGACTCAGAGACTCCCTGGTTTGTAAGTTGTGCCCCAATTCATCGGCAAAACATGAGAGATTCAAGGGTGAGAAAGGGAGAGGAACGAAAGCAATCATGGTGCTGGAGAATGAAAGGGGGAAACTAAGCGGTGGATGGATGAATGGATGGGTAGATAAATGGATGTAATGGAAGTAGACCAGTGGTTTTCAACCAGTGGTCCGTGGACCACCAGTGGTCCTTGAGGGGGTTCCAGGTGGTCCCCAGCTAAATGACAGAGAGTTGGTAACCAAATGGACCCTTACTGTATGTTTAACTATTGAGAGCGAAAAATTAGGTCAGAACGGGGATCTACGCTAGGCTTTCATTTTACGCTCTCAAGAGTTACACTATTGTTAATTAGGAAGTCTACACAATTAGAGAATGCAGAATAATTGTCATTTTGATCGTTTGCCTGTCATCTCCTACCTAGAGCATGGAATTGTGGACAAAATCATATCCAAGTAATCCAACGACAACAAAATATTCAAAGTTCTGGGTCTGCACGGCTAAATCTCATCAAATGGTGGTCCGTGGCTCAAACGCCGAAGAAATAATGGGCCTTGATATGAGACGGGTTGAGAACCACTGCAGTAGATGAAGGGGATGCAGTATTCAATAAATGCAGGTCAGTACGGGTTGAGAACCACTGCAGTAGATGAAGGGGATGCAGTATTCAATAAATGCAGGTCAGAACGGGGATCTACGCTAGGCTTTACTGTCACAGCGTGCCATTCTCCATTTGTTTCCCATAAAAAGGCCCACATGGAACCATTTAGGCCGCTTAAAGCAGCTCGCTGCACATCGTCCTCTGCATGCCTGCAACATTTGCTACTTGCTTTGCCCAGTGCTGTGCTAATAAAGTTTACCGAAAGATATCGGGGTGTGTGGGGGTACATGAAGATATCGGGGTGTGTGGGGGTACATGAAGATATCGGGGTGTGTGGGGGTACATGAAGATATCGGGGTGTGTGGGGGTACATGAAGATATCGGGGTGTGTGGGGGTACATGAAGATATCGGGGTGTGTGGGGGTACATGAAGATATCGGGGTGTGTGGGGGTACATGAAGATATCGGGGTGTGTGGGGGTACATAAAGATATCGGGGTGTGTGGGGGTACATGAAGATATCGGGGTGTGTGGGGGTACATGAAGATATCGGGGTGTGTGGGGGTACATGAAGATATCGGGGTGTGTGGGGGTACATGAAGATATCGGGGTGTGTGGGGGTACATGAAGATATCGGGGTGTGTGGGGGTACATGAAGATATCGGGGTGTGTGGGGGTACATGAAGATATCGGGGTGTGTGGGGGTACATGAAGATGGACACTTATAAAGATATCGGGGTGTGTGTGTGTGTGGGGGGGGGGGGGGGTACATGAAGATGGACACTTCGCAAATTGTGTTTACAAAAGAGTGATGGGGAACCCATGTGTCGAAAGCTGTGGTTCTCAAACCTTTTACATTTCAAGGACCTCCCTTAAGTCTAAATATACCAAAGGGTCCATTCGGTTACATTTGCATATTTTCAGAGCTACAGTACATACTTGTAAAGGTCAATTTAGTCCCTTGACCCCACTTTGAAAACCACTGGTCTAAGTACTATAAAGACAGAGAAAAGACAATAGACAAAAATAGCTTCTAAAAGCCTTTTGCTCAAGGCTTAAAACTTGAACATAGCATCCCTATTCAGGGTGGGGACATTCTGTGAAAATAGCAGATCTACAACTTCACAATGCGTTGCAACATGTCAATTGTGAGCTTGAAGATTGGTTATTTCCGGCAAAGAGAGTTGGTTATGGAAAAAAAAAAAAATCAGATCAAAGCCGACCCCAGAGTGAACTAAGTATTAGTTTACTAAGTAGGGAAGGTGGTTAAGTGCCTGAAAAAGAATCTCTTCTTTCTGCAATGCTCCCTGTAACCTCCTCGTGCAACAACAGTCTAGCATAGGCCCCCCTAGAGCCATTATACAAGGAGTTAAGTCATAACTGAACATTCATTCAATTTATTCTCCATACAATCGTATTCATCAGGTAAAACTGTGGAAACAATCACAATTTAAAAGTGAACAGATGTATTGCAGGAATGAGGGATAGGAAACGGAAAATGACCCGTGTGTGTGTTTGGACAAGGTCCTTACTGTGAGTGCAAATACCCATAAGAGGGTATAGTGACGGTAATACATTCAGCATTATAGTCTGGTTGTGAAGGGGGTCAGAAATGTGTGCGTCTCAAGCTAAATTCCTGGAAGCATATGGCAGAATCATACAGATTTTCGCACTAGTACACAATCCCAGCTGTCCGTCCGTCCCCCCCAGATACAGAACTCTAATTCAGCCAAGTGATTTACATTGGGCATCTGTACAAAACCATTTCCTTTTCACTCACCGTCCAATATCCACATCAGAGCACAGAGCAACAGAACGTATCTTAGATATGTGGACGTAATGTGGTAAGAGATCCCTGTATGGGCCCGAGGGGTTATTTCATGCTGACATCAGGGCTCGCTCTGCGTGAACTTTTCTGGTGTTTATCCCATCAGATGTGTGATTTCAGCCAACCGGAGAATACAAATAACGGCTATAGTCACATATTGGCACCAACCGTGGTGCGGAAATATGCGGAAATATACTGTAGATCTGTTGCATGCTTTCTCTATACTGACATACAGTCTCATACTATACTGACAATCTAAAACTGGACATCCTTATTATTTAGGTTTTCCGGCAACCATCCTAAATTTCCATTTTGAAAATGCTTTTTCATTTTTTTTACCACCATATACCTTTGCCTAACATGCCACATGCTGTACACAGAGAATTCAAGCTCATATATTAATCCAGTGAACTGCTTGTCAAAGTTACATGCAACTGGAGAATGTATGTTCACAGTGACCTCTGGTGGTCATACAAATAAAAAAATAAGTCAGTCAAGGTACATTTATTTGAATTATGAAAGTACAGAGCCATAAAAGTGCTCACGTAACAGCTGTTATAAAATAGGATGTGTTTAAACTCAAGGTCTCAGGCAGCTAATAGCTTGCAGATCTCTCCAAAAGGAAATCTTAATCTGACAATGTCATCTTGTAAGTGCTTTCAGGAGAGCTATGAATTTGATGCGGGTATTATTGCAAGGTTGCTCAGTGGAAACACAACTAAAGACGCAAAAGAGAATAGGAGAAACATTTTAAAATGTTCTCAAGGCATTTAAAGAAAACTGTCAATCACTGTTTAAGTGGGACCAAGGGATGCTGTGTGTGTTGGAAGTTGTGTGCGCGTGTGTGTGCGTGTGCGCGACTGAATGACTAGCTCTGTGTGCCTGACGTGATTGACGAGGTGTGTAGCGGGCCTAAATGAGAAGTTGTGTTCGTGACTTCTGGATGACGTCAAGCTATTTGCAGGTGTTGTGGCCAGAACCACTCACTCTGGTAAAAGGTTGCTGCTGCTTTATTTTTATGTTGAGCTGCCTATGCTTCTCAGCGCACGCACGCACGCACACACGCAGGCTGATTGCTTCCATGTACACTGAACAAACATATGCGAGGCATTAGGTCTCTGTTATTGTTGTTTGACTTTGCAGGGCTGCTGTGGAGGAACAACCCTCCCACAGTACACTGGGGTGGAATTGACAAGGTGGAGTGTGTGCGCGCGTGCGTGCGTGCGTGTGTGTGGTTGTGTGCATGTATAACAGTTAATCCATTTAGACCCATTTAGAGGACGATTCTACAAATGTCTTATAAATCCTGACAGTTTTCTGAAAAACCCTGTCAGTTGTTCTCAAACATTTTCATGTCAAGGACCCCAAAAAGATATCTGCATTTGGCCGCCGACCCATCTGAAAATAAGTTATTCCAGGGACGCCCCAGAAGCAAAGATTTGAGTTAAAAACAGTCGCTCTGAAATAATATATATATATATATATATATATATATATATATATATATATATATATATATATATTCAGAGATTTGCACCACATTTTCACTATTTTCCATTAGCTAAAGTATAACACGATGTTTAAAACACCAAAAGGGGTTCCCGGCCAGAATGGGTTAAGGTCTGTTTGAATAGTTATGCTGGACCAGGTCTCCTCACACGAATGTAATGAAGTGTCAACTCTCCCAACATCGCCCTCACGAGCACACTGAAGAAAAAAAAAAACGTGGTATAACATTGAATATGTCCGTTTTATTAAATGACATACGTCACAACATAAATGAGCGCACCATACCAATGGCAGCTGTAATGAACATTAGATTTTACATTAACAAAGAAAAAAACTAAACATGAAAGCCTCATGTGACAAACAGACCCCTCTTCAAGTTCAAATGACCAAATATCAATGATAAGTTACTATACAAGTGATGATGGGGGGCTCGTCTGAGGAGAGAAAACCTAGAGAGAAATACAAGACGGGGTATTGGAAATCAATAGATGATTCACATAGACCGCTTGACATCATGTAGTTAACATTAACTCATCGACAAGCTCTGGTTTAGCTCACCCACAAAATGTCTTCAGACCTCTCCAACATTGACCAAATACAGTAAGATGAGGATTACAGATTGTTGCTGTTGGGCCGAAATCTCATATTTTTTGTTGCAAAAACAGCTGATAAGCGCACAATGCACAGTGTGAGCTTGTAGATCTACTATTTTTGCCTTTTTTTGTAAGTCAGCCTGTGGGGTTTTACAAATATTGAATCAATGAAAAGCACTCACAAGAGCTTGTGGCTAAATCATAACTATATTGGATTTGGATCCATGGAAGTGCTGGAAGACGGGTTCTATTATTCTGTTCTATTATTTCCTGAACAGTTTAACAGGTTTCCACCCAACAGTGACAATGTTTACGTTGGTTTCTCTGCCCTGAACAATGACCGCTATCATTCAGCACAAACCCCCTGGACCTCTGACCTTATGCCCATTGGAAAACGAGGGCCAAAGTGGGCTCAGTGATCATTGCCAAAGAACTATTTCAATTTTCAACCCAGCAGGTAATGGAGGAGACCATGCATATACTGCATGCAGTGTGGAAACGGCTCGATCGATTTTTTGTTTTTCCCAAGTCTGTTACAGTTGAACCAGTTCCTTGCATCCTCTTTTCTGTACAACATCTCAAAGAGATAATCTTTGTGAAAGATAACAAAAGTAGATGCGAGGAACTGAGCAGTACGTAGCGATGTGCACCGTTTAGACTTGTGAAGTCTATTAAAAAGGGTGCTGCCCTTACTAATTGTTTAATAAATACTAGTCAAATATTTGTAATATTTGTATGTATGTATATTTGTATGTACAATAAGATTTGATTATTTGAATATTATATTAAGCATTTCCAAATGGCTTTCATATCTCACAATCTCTTTTTTTCCTGATGTATGGCCTTATAGATCAGTCTGTTTTCACTTAATTTTAGACTACTTGTGTAGTCGGTTGCAAAAGACATTGTTTAATCAGTGAAATTATGCATAGTCCCTATTGAGGGACTTTCTTTTTTGTATCGATTCCGATGTCAATGGAGAGGCTTGGAATTCACAGAGCAAACAAATCATCTCTATCAACGTCGTTAGAGGGGGAGATGGAAATATTCTTTGGACCTTTGTAGATGCACTGCCCAACTCGATTTCTTGATTCCCTCCATTCAATAATCAAGTCCGTCTGTACGCCTTGTAAGTCTCATTCTCTCCAATAAGAACAAGACGCAGAAAGAGGAGAGAATGAGGAGAGGTAGTTTCTCCTCCGCGTTCGTCATCACTCGTCTCCGGCAGGCAAGTTCTCCTCGATTCTCTTGATGAATTTCATGCGGATTTCCGTCACGTTGTCCCCTCGCAGAGTGTCCTGAGCAAACCTCACGTCCACCGCCATCTGCACCTGAACCGCAACCGGCAGGAAAGCCTTTTGTATGATTCATTTTTATGCCCTTTGGTTTCATATTCATCCGTTTTAGTCAAGCTGCAATACTGTACGGCTTCTTTTTCTAATTCTTTGTCTTATGGTTGACCTTTGTTGAATTGGGTATTATTAGATTTTATTTGTCTTCATTCATTTACTAAATTAGGTTATCGTTCTTTGATAAATATATAGGAATTGGTCTTGGGGAGGGAGACATTGGAGCATACATACTATGGTACTGTGTGTGTGTGTGTGAGAGAGTGAGTGTACAGATGGACCAAACGGGCAAATGCACCATCGACAAGCACAGACGGACAAGATTGCTCGTCTATGAATCAACTAATCAATAAACCCGGAAGAACAGATGTCAACAAGACTACGTATGGCATGACGTCAGCGCGTAGCACTAGCTATATACGCTGTAATTAAACATTGCTCTCGGTCGAGTGGTCCAGGCACCTCGGCTGATAATACAGCCTGACAGCGTGTTTGCTGTGTGTCTTCCCCCTCCCATCTCTCCCACTTTCCTGTCCAACTACTGAAGAATCTATCAATAAAGGCAAAACAATATATAGAGAGAATTGTCTAACAATATGATTTCGGTCAAATGGCATTGGGATATAATGGAGGTGTGTGTATGCTCAGCATATATACACAAACAAAAGCATTCATACACATTACGCAGTGGTGGAAAGTACCTAAGTACATTTATTTAAGTACTGTACTTAAGTACAATTTTGACGTATTCGTACCTTACTTGAGTATGTCAAAATCTCTCGTACGTTCCAGCAGCCCTTGGCACCTGCCCACGGAGCCATAACTACTAGTAATTGGTGTACTGACCATGGTATCACTGTGCTTAACTGACCAGCCACCTGGCCTGAACCCCACAGAGAATCAAAGTTAAATTGTCGAGAGGAAGGTGTGAGACACTAGATTCAACAACACAACTGAGTTTAAAGCTGTTATCAAAGCAAATCTGGGCTTCCATAACACCTCAACAGTGCCACAAGCGTATCACCTCCATGCCACGCCCCATTGATGAAATAGGGTTTTTTTCCAAGTAGCACAGACCACGTACTGAATGCATAAATTAACACACTTTTCAGATGGTCGACATTTCTGTATTATAAATGGTTTTTTTAGTCGTCTCATAAAATATTCTAATATTTTGAGATAGGATTTTTGTATTGTCATGAGTTGTATGCCAGAATAATCAAGATTAAAACAAAAAAAGGTTTGAAATATTTGACTTTATGCGCAATGAAACTAGAATATATGAAAGTTTTACTTTTTGAATTATATTATGGAAGAAAATGAACTTTTCCACGATATTCAATTTTTTTGAGATGCACCTGTATATATTCTAAAGTAATTCTAAAGGTTGTCTGACTGAAATAGGTTCACGAACCATTTAATTTTCAGTGGAAACACTCTGAACTGGTTCAATATTAGGCGGGGGAAAATAACCGAACTAGTTTCAACCCCAGTGTAAAAGTGGCCCCAGTGATCGATCTTACCATCTCCAGGGCTCCTCGGAGGACGCCACAGAGCAGGTTGGAGTAGACGAGCATGCTGTGGCTGTCCGGCAGCTCCACAAAGTCCACCAGGGGGTTGTTCTCCAGGATGAGGGAGAACTCGTCCCCCGCCGGGCTCCAGTTGGTCACACTGGGGGTGATGCCCAGGTACATCTTAAATGCCACCTTGCAAAACAAGGGATTGGAATGGAATTTAGGAATGAAGGGACACACACACACGGACACACACACACACACACCTTTAAAAGGTGTAGTGTAGAAAAGACAAAAAACCACTGCACACCTTAACCCTTACCTTAAAAGTAACCTAATCCTGACTCTAAATTTAACACGTAACCTAACTCTTAACCTTAAAATGTAGTTCCTTCTAAAGATAAAAGATATAACAAATAACGACATGTCCATATAAGAGGTCCTTGTGAGGACATCTGTTCCTCAGAAAGATCCAATAGCGCACACACACAAATCACAGCAGTTGACTTTGTGGTGACATAGCTGAGATGTTTCAGAGCTGCATGACTCCAGAATAATGAAAAGCAGCCGAAAGGAGCAATGAGAGCCTAGAAACAATGCAGCCTTGCCACAAGTTGAGGGTTAAAATTCCAGCCCCCTGTCTCAATCCGTTGCTTTCCTTACTCAGACAGAGTTATGCAGAAATGCTTCTGCCTTCCTCCCAGCTGAATTACCACACCAACCTTTTCTTTAAAGACACTTCACCCTTTTTGCAAAAAGAATATATGTTTAGAACACTTTCCTGGGGGTCTTTATGTGTATAATATGTGGTTTTAGATATTTTAGCAGTGAGCCCAGGGTCATTGATGTCATCAACACTGGGCTCACTTCCTTCCTGGACTACAATTCCCATAATGCTTTGGTGCACTGCTCCTCCTTGTGGATAGGGAGAGGGCTGTCTTAAGATAAATTCCAATACCCAAAATCTCGGCCACTCGCTCACTCACACTCGCTCACTCCAACAAGGTGGTGTACGGTGAAATTGGTGACCTGCTGAAATATGTTACAATCATGTAGAGACAATCACATAATGTCAGCGCCCGAACGTAAATCATTGTGATTTGTTACTTTGTTTATTAGCGGAGTTCAATCTAGCAGCATTTAGGCAACGCATTTAAAGACCTCTATGTAAGTTACGTGTAGTCCACAAGATGGTCACATATTTCGGCAGGTCACCAATTTCACCGTAACACGACCGTAACACGACCATGCTGGAGAGACCGAGTGTAAGTGAGCGAGTGGCCGAGATTTTGGGTATTGGAATTTGGCTTTACTGAGACAACATGTAGACCAGGAAGGAAGTAAGCCCAGTGTTGATGACATCAGAGACACTGGGCTCACTGCTAAATCTAAAACCACATATTACACACAAGACGCCAAGGAAAGTTATTTTTTTGCAAAAAGGGTGAAGTTTCCCTTTAAATAACTAGTGGGGTCCTCAGAGTTACTACGGGGGGGAGAACCAAATCTTTGTATGGTAGGATTTTCTTTTTTGAGTGGTGAAACCACTCCTATAGACAGCCATGTGTGTCCCTGGCTGGCTGTGTCTGAGGGCACAAAAATAGCGTTTGGTTTGTTTTCACAACCAAGTGTCACTATTGCGCAGCCTAACACACACACACACATTAACTGTATGATGATTTGAGGTGTTACAGTACAGTGACAGTACAGAGTACAATACAGTAGAGGGCCCGCCTGGGGACCCCCACACGGTAACTGTCATTTCTCAATTGTTTCGGACACGGGGCGGCTCGCCGGAACCGGGCCGGCACCCTGGGCGCGTTCCTGTGGGTCGCGCCCAGGGTGCGACCCACACGGAGTTGCACCACTCACTTCACACGGGTGTGATTTTATTTTTTTTACATTAACCACTTGAACCCTAGCATTCCTATTCTGAAGAGAAATTTAGCCAAAAACAGCAGATCTACAACCTCAACGCCTCGTGCATTGAGCTTGTCAGGGACGTGCACACAGATGTCAAAGGGGGCTTCAGCCCCTGCCCTTTTACCCGTCTGTAAAACAACTGCCCTCTCCAGACCACGAATGCATTTACTACATGGTGAAAGAAATGCAAATGCCTCTCCTTTCCAGTTTCCATGCCATATACCGGAAGGCAGCATTTTGGAGAATTGTTTTTTTCCCGAAGTCTCCTGATCTTGAACGCAGCATTTTGCGTTGAACTAATTTGTTTCGAAATCCATGTCATACATCGCATCTCCACTAGCTAAAGAGTGCTGGGTTGCGCCCCGAAAATAGCCGATCTACAAGCTCACAACGCATTGAGTGACCATGAGTGAAAGGTCAAGTTTCAAGTATTGACGGTCGGTGGTTAAATGTCTGAAAAATACACATGAGTCCATACTGATGATAGTGCTGTCAAACAAGTCTATGAAGCCATCTATGAAATCAATGAGATTTTATACAATATGTTGTCGGAGTCCCTGCTTCATATCACTCTCAGCTAAGGGGTCCTTGGCTTGAAAAACGTTGAAGACCCCTGAATTAGGCTATTTATGCAAACTAAATCTCTATTCTCTATTTTTGAGTGGCGCAAGCTATATTCAGCTAGTGTAGATTTTTGTCCTAACACAAACAAAAATGCCATTGACAATGAATGGAGAATTTACGTCATATATAGACGAGCAAATCGCAATTATTAAATTCTCATTGACAATGAATGGAGAATTTACGTCATATGTGTCTGAGCAAATCGACATGTTACATCATGATGTACGATGATAACAGCGCCCCTCACTTCACACGGCGGGTGTGATTTTTTATTTCTACATTCCATTTCTCTCTCTCTCCGGCGTTCACCCCTCCACCAACTCTCCGCCCTCATCTTGGGAGACTTCCGTGGTCACGCTCTGATTGGCTCCCAATCTCCCCCATTACCTTGGCGATGACATCGGCCGTTTCTCGGAAATCCTGACACCTGCCGACGGTGGAGCGTGCCAAAAAGTCCTCAATCAGACGCACTCCGATGTTATAACCCCTGTTAAAGAGAAAAGAGAGGTTGGAGGAAGGAAGGGAAGAGATAGAGACGTTCCCCTTGTTAACATTTTGGAAGGTGACTTGGAAAAGGAGGAGAAAAAAAAAGAGACAAAGCACCACATAGAAAGACAGAATAATACGATAGGCTTCTGTAGCGAGATAGCAGACAGCTCAAAATGCACACGGACATTTATGGGGGGGGTTGCGGTCTTGTAAAACAGAAGGAATTTCTGATTAGGGTTCAGGGGTCGGAAGTCATCTCCTGACTTCAGGTTGCAGACTCAAGCCAAGAGATGCATCCTCATCTTACCCGGACGCAGGCTGGCCACTGCATGGCATAAATGGAGACCCTTCATGTGACCACCGTGCTCTGATTTAAGGTGCGTTACCCGATCAAATCATATCATATATATAAATAACGGTAATGGGTCGCACACACCAAGACTGCATTTCAATAAAAAAAATTGCCTTTATTTTCTTTTTTATAGAGGCATAGCTATACAGTAGGCTGACAGGAAATGGGGAGAGAGAGATGGGGGGGGTGACACGCAGTAAAGGCCGTCGGGATCGGGAGTCGAACCCGCAGCACACTGCCAGACTGGATTACCAGCCAAGGCACCCAGACGGCTACACCAGCCGCCTGGGCCTCAATAATTTATTCTTGCATGTTGGTCAGGAGACAAACGTTTCGGCTATCCAGCCTTCATCACACTTCATCTCACTGCCTTCTAAGGCCTTAGGGGGGGGGGGGGGGGGGGTTCTGTTGAGCATGAATGACATTATGAAGAACAATGATTGCCGACTTTGTAATCCTTTTGATAAACCTTATCAAAAGGCAGAAACCTTGTAAATTAATGCTCAACTTCGTTGTACAATAGTGTCGCAATGCATGGCGATGCGTTGTGACTGCCAGTAGCCATGTAATGATTCACTCAACTCACGATACGACACCATTTTTCACGATATGTTAAACAAAATAATTTTCCAGACAAATGACAAATCTTTTTTTTTTCTCTTACACAAATCTAGTATTTTATTTATCTTATCATCTTTTCAATACAGTAGCAAATGACTGAAAACTCTTCTTTTATTAATTCTCTTTTCTTCTTTTACGTGCCTTTGCCGTTTGCATCATCCAACTACTCCTGTATAAATGCACCAAATCTCTGTACGTCTGTAGTCCATGTAACTCGAGAACCGTTCGCCCCACCGACTTCAAATTCGACACATGTGTTCCACACCCCCGCAGGGAGTGCAGTGCCCGGTGTCGAGTCGGTCGGACTCACGGTTGTCTGCCACAAAAGGCCTCTGCCCGGGCCAGACTCCATATTTGGGCATGCCTAACAAATTGCCCCATATGGAGCTGGCCTGTTCTGACATCTGCATAGACTCCAAATTTGGGCATGCCTGACAAAGAACTCCAGTTCATATATGGGCATAAAAGGGACACAAACATAATATATGGGTGGCACTGGGGCATCATTGCCAACATGCATCTTTCCAATTAGGCCAGTGCCCAACATACACCGCTGTAGAGACTCCAGTGGGCACCGCTCTAGTGATTCAAATTGCAATTTAATCGAGATTTAAATTGTCACCAGTGAGTTTGAATCGATTTGCAATATATCGTTACATGCCTAGTTGTAAGTTTGTAGATTGTCTACTTCTGCTACTTTAGAAAGGTTTGAAAGTAGTATTGTGTGTCGTATAAATATTTAACCAATGAGGGTATGCGTGTGACATCATCATCATACCCGGAAGTTATGCGGGAACGCCTACTGAGCGGCAAAAAAAACTACTTTCTGGCCTTGACAGCCCGTACATCCAAACAGAAAAGTCCTATCTGATTGCATTGAATGACGTCAAACTCACTTTGCCACTCGATTTGCCACTCACTTTATGCATGCGCATACCCTCTATAATTAAAATAAGATCTTGTAAAATGTTGTATTATTAACATACTTGTGACTAAATAATAACTAAAGATTGGATTCATTGGAACACAGGTTCATACAAGGTTTACAGCTGATTTACGGATATGGTTTAGGCTCTCGGGTCCCAGTGGGGGAACCTCACTGGCAGGTGAGTCAGTATGATACAACAGCAGTGACAACACAGAAAAGTGTGTGGGGAGGAATCAATTGGAACAATTGTTCAGTTCAGTGAACTGTACTGAATAGAACCCCCCCCCAAACAAAAGGTATATAAAAAGAAGGGTTCACTCACATCTTGTCCAGTTGTTTGTTGACTTCCTCGTCATTTTCATAGTCCTTACAGAGCTGAGTGACCAGAGCTCCATAGGTCAATGTGAACAGTTCAGAGTTCTACAAGAGTCAATAAAACAAGAGCACATATGAGATTAAATTCACTGGAAAATAATAATGAATGAATGTCACTATCATTGGAAATAATAAGCATTAAAGTTAGATGGATTTGCCTAATATTTACTCTCGTAGATGCTTGTTTTCGATCTGTCAGAATCGATTAAATACATCTATGAGTCTAAATCTTATGCTGCTATAGAGATCATCAATGGTTTCACAGTTCCCCCTTGTGGTGTGGGTGACATTTAACCGGCTAGACTGAATTTGAACTGATGTCATCATTTAATTACATGCATTACAATATATTTGGTAAGCTCATTTAGCTAAATACAGTAGTTTTGTGCAATGTTTAAGTAAAGACTATGATACTAGTATTATTATTATTATTGAGGGATGCATAATCCTGCAGCGACACTTAGCACACCACCAAGCCCTGCATGCAATAATAATATAGTGCAATAAACAGCAGAATCACTCGATGTAATTCTGATGACAGGGATTTGGAAAATAACAAAACAGAAACACTGACTTGGCGAGGAAGAAATAAGAATGAACCGATATAGGTCTTAAGCTAAAGTGGCTATACGTTAGCATGAAGCTGTTGTGTGTGTGTGTGTGTGTGTGTGTGGGAGGCAGTCACTTACCATCTTCTTGTTGTCTGTCGTTCGGTTGGATTGCCTGGACATTGTGTATTGTGTTACGAGGTACACGCACACACTACTAGGCGGTCACTCGATATTGATCCTTTATTTATTTGTTTGTGGCTAATTAAGCAGCAGCAGAGCTGATGAGTAGGCTGAGGCTCTTGTTTTCCGGGTCAGCTGCAGGGTTGCCAGATTGTGTGAGAGAAACAAGCTAACCGGGTCTATGAAAACAA
Source organism: Electrona antarctica (assembly GCF_951216825.1). Taxonomy (NCBI): domain Eukaryota; kingdom Metazoa; phylum Chordata; class Actinopteri; order Myctophiformes; family Myctophidae; genus Electrona; species Electrona antarctica. Next base: position 29,112,956 of record NC_136796.1, on the reverse strand, counting down.
GCCCAAAATAATTGATTGATTGAAGTATTTATTAACAGTTTGCAGAATTACAGTACATTTCAAGCACAACTCAATACAAAAACTGTTAACTGTGAGTGGACAACACCATAAAGCATTACAATAGGGCCCATCGTTTTCAATTCATCAAAACATTTAGAGTCGAGACGTACAAATATACACTTCTATTAAGTTCTATATAGCCAAAAAGCAGGAAATCATCATACAGGTAAAAAGGGAAAACACATAGGGTGAGGGGAAAAAGGGGGTGAGTGGGGGGATTCAGATTTTACGGGGGCCAGTTTCGAATTGCAGCCGTCCGTAGGTGCCCTTTGAGAGCGGTTTTGAAGGAGTCAAGGGATTCAAATGGCTTAATGACTGTTGGTAGGGCGTTCCACATTTTGGTGGCATAGGAGCGAAATTAATTTAGTCCCTTGTTTGTGCCGAATCTGGGTTGCACATGGTTTGTTGAACTCCCTCTGGTGTTGTGGGTGTGGACTTCATTGACATTAAGGAATTATTTAGACATGTACATGGGTATCTTGGTGTTGTATCGAATCGTGTGGACCAGTCACCAGACCCATTGCAAGATGCTGTACTCTGTCGTCAACCCTAAGCCATTCCAGCCTGTCAAAGTGGGCAGGGGTGAGGTGGGTTCGGGGAGAGAGGCCAAGTGGAAGCCTGACCAATTTGTTTTGGGAAGTCTGGAGTCTTGTTTTAAGGGCCTTTGAGGTGCTGTGGTACCAAGAGGTGCATGCATAGTCGAAGAAAGCTTGTACGAGGGCTCCTGTTAGGGTCTTCAAGGTGTTTTTGTCGAGCAGTGAGGAGATCCTGTATAAAAATCTTGTTCTTTGTTCTTTGTTCTTGTTTTATGTTCTTTGGTTGACTTTTTTGATTACGTTGGTGGCCATTTTATCACCGGAAAGATTTGCCTCCAGGATGGAACCTAGGTAGGTAATTTCATCTTTTCGTGTGATAATACTGTCACCCACTCTAATCAAGAAGCCATCTGCCTTGCTGAGATTACTGCTTGATCCAAAAAGAATGGATTCAGAGTTCAGAGCTGAGGGCCTTTTCAAAAAAGAAGCAAGCACTTCGCCCTCTAACATGTATGGGCTATTTGAACAAGCTCGAGCTTGAGCTCGAGTTTAGATCTACTATTTTCAAATAAATCTTGAAGAAATTTCGGAAAATGTGGAATATTGAACATTTTTAATAACACAAATCTTGTATGGGGGTTGCTGGCATAACATGTTTTCATTTTCAGACAAATGTATATAAGATTTGGGGGGGGGGGGGTCCTTGACTAGAAAATGTAACGCTGGTTTAAACAACATTAGGAAACAAGCCCAAAAAACCACAACTGGCAACTACAAATATTTACAAGCAACTTTACAGAAAAACAGGCACAACGTCGCTTATAATAAGCGGACATGGCAACCACTGGTCAGCCGTCAAACTTCTTTTTGTTTTTGACGGTTGGCATACAGCTTTTTGGTGCACTACCGCCACCTTCTGGTCCAGAGTTAGCCTCAAGACTGAATGTATTTACTAATACCAATACCATACTATTTGTATTTTATCTATTAATTGACATTGATTTTAATGTCAACATCGATCAAACATATCTACGATAGTCTTGTTCTATTAATCCATACTCTGGATTAGCCTTGAAGGTTAATAGAGTATATGGATCACTAAAAAAACAAAATCTTACTACGGTATCTAATTCCCTCTTCTAATTCACCAGGAGGTGGCGGAGTTTTACAAACAGTGAAGGGGGAAAAACACGAGACAAATAAATACAAAATACTTTTTTTGATATGATAAAATTTGGTATGTTTTACATTTCTAATCTACATTATTGGCACTATAAATAAGTAACATTTAATTTGGAAAAACAAAAAAAGGAAAAAACAAATGAATGTGTGTGAGTGCGTGCGTGCGTGCGTGCGTGTGTGCAGCAGCAGTGCCGCTGCCAGTAAAAGGGAGGTGAGAAGAGGACCACAGCGAGAGAGAGAGAGAGAACAACACTCGTTATAAATAACTGGACACAGATGCGCTTGAAAATCGTAAAACAATCAATCTTCTATCCCAGCAATATCGTGTAGCTTCATATATATTTTGTTGTTGTTGGATGATTTACTTGGAGTAAACCTGCACGCTGCCTCCTCGCTTCAAGGCAATTATCCCATCGCGGTGAATGAATCAAACTCGCGGAGGAGAGGAAGAGGAACCAAAGCGCATCGCTTCCTTCTGCATTATACTCAAAGAAATATATAGGTCTCATTTTGTGGGCAGGAAAAAAAATCCTGGCTTTTAGAATTAACAGGCTATTTCACAAATAGCCCCAAATAACTGCGGACTGACTGTGGGGGGGGTGGCAAAATAATAGTGCGATGATGACGGGCAAATCCGTTAAAGACATTGACAGATACCAAGCCGTCCTCAACTCTTTACTAGCCCTGGAACAGAATAAATTCTGCGCAGACTGTGAATCAAAAGGTAGGTTATATGTGTGCGAGTAGCCTAATGTAATGTAATGTAATGTAATGTAATGTAATGTAATGTTATGTTATGTTATGTTATGTTAATAATGTGATGTCAATGTGTTTTCTACTATAGCTGTAGGCTACTATACTTGACACGACACGCGGCGTATATAGCCTCAAATCAATACTGCTACAGTACTGACACAGTCAGTGACACGCGGGGGATATCATTATACCTTACAAACGTTACTGAAGATGCATCATGAGTGACTCAGACTCAACCTCTTTTGGCTTGGAGAAAAATGCCGTGTTGCTGCTGCTGCCCCCCGGCTGGCTGCATGCATACATTCTCCATCCCGGGCCAATTATATTGTAGCCTACGATGCTGCAAGAACGTCAGGTCCCACGAGGATGTTCCTCTTATTCCGTATAGGATAAAAAAGAGTAAAGAATAAACCATCCTCCCTGCACTGACTTTGGGTCGCCCTGTACAATGTGTTCCCACTTCCCAGGGTGAGACTCTCAGTAGCAGGTGTGTGTGTGTGTGTGTGTGTGTGTGTGTGTGTGTGTGTGTGTGTAACTCGTAACTCTAGAACATTGAGTTTTTAACTGTGTAGGCCTAGTAGTGTGTATTCGTGCATGTGAGCATGCACTTGCCACACACTATTCTTTCTGTGTATATAGGTCAATAACCTCAATGAAAGGAAAGGCCTTGGACTCTGTAACCTGTTTGCTTGTTTTCTTTTGACATGTGTTGTCTGGTTGAGAAGAGAAAAGATAACGATTAAGCTAATCGAGACATCACAAATGCCTTAGTTGGATGATTATGTATGTGGGCCTATAGCCTACATTTTATTTCTACATCCAATGCCAATATAGGCCACCACACATTCACACACGTGCTGATGTTTGTAGGCTATCATCACCTTACACTACCATGTAGTGAAAACAAGCTCCACATTCCAATAATGATGTATTGTGTTTGGGCACCTGAGCAGTAGACCATGGTGTGCAATCATTTGACATACTGGGCTAACTGAAATGCATTTTTCTCATGTGACAAATGCAGGAAAAACAAGACCCACTTAACTGATAACTGATGAAACTTATGAATGTATAATTGATTGTAATTCACATTTCTAATTGATTACTCTATCCAATTCCAACATCCATCAATCTCCCAAAAGATCGTAATTGGGAGATTGATGGGAGTACTCTGGTGATGGTAGTCGTGGGGGGGTAAATAGCCAAGTAATCTAATGGATTTCACAATCATTTAATAACTATACAGGGAAACAGCAGCATGTCATGTTTAGAAAAAAAGGAACATAGGCTAAACTGATGCATGATGCTGCTCTGCCTCAGGTCTCCATGCTAGAACTTTGACAGGCAAACACAGAACACACAGCGGTAGACAGATAATGATGACCAAACAGACAGATAGAGACACAAGCAAACAGAGGTATTATTACACACACAGACAGACAGACAGACAGACAGACACACACACACACACACACACACACACACACACACACACACACACACACACACACACACACACACACACACACACACACACACACACACACACACACACACATGGGGAAGTAACATGGGGAAGTAATCAGTCTAACATGCTGTTGTGTCAACACTTTATAACCACTAGGATGGGAACCCATTTGTTTTTTTTTGTTTTTTTTACCTTTCAAGATGAGAACCCCTTTTGGGGTAGTTGTTGCTGTGTAGAGTATAGAAGATCATTCTTTTTTTCAGAAAACATAGGTCAGGATTTAGAGGGCATCCCTATTGGTATTGGGCATGTCATTATCTGTGAAAACTTTAATGGTCCCTCAAAAACAACTCAGACATTATAAAAAATAAATAAATATAAATTGTAGATGTAGATCATACATGTTTGCTATTGTTCACATTATATGACAAAGCATATTTGTTCCTCTGTTTGTCGGTGTCTACCCTTCATGACTGAAGCAGATTTAACAGGTGATATCAATAACTGATCATTTATTGAGTCATGTATTTCCTGGAAAACAAAAGGCAATCCTGCTAATGTTTCGCACAGTCCGCCTAAAATAAAATGGACATATAGACTGAGGGGCTTAGAGTGACACAGATTGAGAAACCAGATGTCAAAGTAAACTGCAAACTGGTAGTCGGACAAGGAGGCTGGTGTATATATAGAGACATGTGGTCCAGTGGACAGGCAAACATATACAGGCAGACAGACTGACAGACAGACAGACAGACATGCGTTGTTTGACCTCCAGCCAGTGACATGACCGCTATACTTCTCTCCTGTCTTTTCTGTCATACAGTAGATAGAGTGACTGGAGACCCCAGCATTTGTATTCTGGGGGAAAACCATCACAGTAAATACCTGATCTACAAGCTCACAACGCATTGCCTATACATATTTTTTCAGCAAAGATATAGTAGAGTGAAAACGGAAAAGACATTAGTATAGACTAGAGCTTTGAGGGACTCCGGTCAAGTGGTATAGGGTTAAGTGGATAAAGCAAGGTCTGCTGCAACCAAATATACACTAAAATCCTGGCTGTGTGTGTATAGTTAACGTCTGAAAATGGACCCGTAAGGGTTGGCTGGTTAGTGAATGTGTGCTACTGCTAGCCCATTGGCCTGGCTGACGAAAACAGCTTTATCCAACATTATTGAATGAAAGCTGTTCAAACAGCACTGTCTGTTCAGCAGTGGTTGTCAACATGCAAGACATAAAACATTAAAATAATAGCAGTAATGCAATACAGTGAGGACATGAATAACAAGGAATTTAAAAGATCAATTAAAAGCAAGAGTGTAGAAGTAGGTCTTGAGCTGTGCTTTAAAAATGTCTACAGAGGCTGATGATTTTACCACCATTTGAATGTAATTCCTTTCCATTGAATGGGATGATTCATACTAGATTGGGGTCCCAGAGAAACAATCACACCCGTGTGAACTGAGTGGTGCAAGGTCTTATATAGCCTGATCAGCTGTGGTCTGACATAATGTCAGTGACCATAGTAACCATGCTCATTCTTTTGGGCCCCACGTACAGGTACAAACAAACACGGATACAAACAAAGCTGGTTGTTGGAGTGGTTTGCACCACTCAAAAAGAAGATAATTGGATCCCCATGGTCTTTAAAGTGGGGGTTGTTGAAAGTAACAAGGTTGAGAAGATCACTAGCCGGGGAGCCACAGGCCCAAAAGCTCAATGGTTAAGGATTAACCTGTGATGTCATGACATACTTTTTATTTGTGTTTTTTCTATTCACTTGGTCATTAAGGTCCACAGAATGAGAGGCCTGCTCTGCCGGAAACATTGCGAAAAAATGTTATGGCCATTTTTGTATACCCCACCATAGACAACCAATATAAGGCAACATTTCATCATGCTTTAAGTAGCATGTGACATGTTAAACTAGGGTTTTCATGATTCTGAATCCGGTCCAAGCATTAGTTTTGCACGAAAAACACTCCTTGGCCTAAATTTGGCCATATCCACTTCACAGCCCTCATCACATTTATGATGACGGCTATAGCCGTTTTTAGGCCAAGGAGTGTTTTTCGTGCAAAACTAATGCTTGGAATGGATTCAGAATCATGAAAAAACCCTAGTTTAACATGTCACATGCTACTTAAAGTATGATGAAATTTTGCCTTATATTGGTTGTCTATGGTGGGGTATACAAAAATTACTTTTTTTCGTGATATTTTCGGCAGAGCAGACCTCTCATTCTGTGGACCATAATGACCAAGTGAATAGAAAAAATCACACCCGTGTGAACTGAGTGGTGTAATATAGCCTGTCTGACGTAATGAAATCATGTCTGACGTAATGAAATCACACCCGGGTGAACAGGGTGAACATAGCAACCATGCTCATTTTTTCTGCACAGACTAACAAAGCCAGTTGTTAGTCTGTGCAGTTTTGAATGAAATCACACCCGGGTGAACAGGGTAAACATAGCAACCATGCTCATTTTTTCTGCACTAACAAAGCCAGTTGTAGGAGTGGTTTACACCACTCAAAAACACAAAAAAAAGTATGTCATGACATCACAGGTCCTCTAAATTTTGTGGTGCTGGCTCCCCGGCTATACTGTCATAGACTAGAGTAACATGGTTCATAACAACAGCCTTTGACTGGAAAGGTTTCTTGTTACCACGCATTGTTATCTGTGTCTAGGGAGGTACTTAAGCCTGATTCATACTGTGTGTGCACCAGTATTGCGCGCCCAAAATAGCCAATCTACAAGCTCACAATATGTCATGTCACAACGCAATGTGAGCTTGTAGATCGGCTATTTTCATTGTGTGATGCCGTTGTACGACGGAGGATAAATTAACCATTAGAGCCATGGAAACATTTCAGTGGGAATGGGATACACACAAACAACACACACACACACACACACACACACACACACACACACACACACACACACACACACACACACACACACACACACACACACGCACACGCACACACACACACGAGCATGCGTGCACACACATTTCAGCATTTGTGTCTCATATACCAAGAGAGTCTAGACTGAAATCGGAACAGGTCCTAAACCAGCAGAGTTGAGATGCCTGTGTTTATGTATGTGAACATGCATGTGTGTGTGTGTGTGTGTGTGTGTGTGTGCGTGCGTGCGTGCGTGCGTGCGTGCGTGCGTGCGTGCGTGCGTGTTTGGGTGGCACTGTGACTGACAGCTACCAACGATCAGTCAGCTCCATAATGAAGGAAACATGGTGCGTGCGTGCGTGCGTGCGTGCGTGCGTGCACTTCTTGAAATGCAGATATTTAACAATAATTTAACTCTTGAGAGGGTCCATTTGATTTCATTTTGCATTCTCAACAGTTAAAGTTCTATAAGGGTCAATTTGGTTACCAACTCTCCATCATTTATCTGGGGACCACCTGGAACCACTGGTGGTCCCTGGACCACTGGTTGAAAACAACTGTTAACACATTATGTACATACAGTATGTATGGAAATCAAAATAAAAGACATGCAGTTGACCGTGTACATTTCACCCTGGCCTACTCTCAATCACAAATTGTGATTGAGTGGCTGTAATTTGATAAAGGTCACATAATAGATAACAGTCAAATTAATAATTCTGTCTCTCTCTCTCTCTCTCTCTCTCTCTCTCTCTCTCTCTCTCATGCTTTTGCACATATGCATGAACAGATTTTTCTGATTGGCATGACTAACTGTAGTACAACCTATAGTCTAATTGTGAACATAAATCTACATACCTCATGTAGTACACAGAAAATTAGTGTTCATTCAACTCTCAAGAGTGTACAAATGGAACCATTTTGGTTCCATCTGTACACTCTTGTTAGTGGGCAGATGGAAGCAGAGTCGAAGAGTTGAATTAACACTGAGGATTTTGACTGTGTAGTAACAGCCTATATATATGAGCCCTTTGATGATGCGATGGGAGCCTCAAACACTGTAAGACACTCACTGTGACACTGAGCACATACACAACCGCAGGCTATTTTAATTGAATCCCACCAGCACCTCCTCACTCCTGACTCTCCCTAAAGGCCAAATTATACGTTCCATCTCTCAGCATGTGCCGTGAAATCCCAGAGTGTTCATTTAACTGTGAGGGTCCATATTTACAGTCTGGAGTTAGACGAACAGCGCAGTGTGTGCGGTGTGTGCTGTCTATGCAGCAGTGGCTCAGGGGTAGAGTGGCTGGATGGAAACCGCAAGGTTGCCAGTTCGAACCTGGGCTCCCCCAGAGTTAGTGTCAAAGTGTCCTTGAGCAAGACCTTCACCTTCACCTATCCCGTAACCCCGGAGGGTCGTTGGGGCACCACAGACGATCTGCTGACCAGCTCTCTCCATCCCTCTCTGTCCTCGGCAGCTCTCATTGCCTCGCTGAGTTTCAAGTGTGTCCATTCTCCGATGTTATCTTCCCATCTTTTCTTTTGTCTCCCTCTTCTCCTGCCACCTCGTACAGTGCCTTGCAGGATGGTCTTTGCAAGGCCTGAGGATCTGGTGATGTGTCCATACCACCTCAGTTTGCGCTTGATGACAGTGGTCAGAAGGTCATCATGTGGGCCGACGGCTTGGCTGATCTTTTGCCGTACCTCCTCGTTTGTGACATGTTGGGTGTAGGAGATACCCATGAGTCTTCTGTAGCATCTCATCTCCATGCTCTGTATCCTCCTCTGTAGCTCAGCTGTAAGGGTCCAAGTTTCACAAGCATAAAGAAGGATTGACATGACAAGTGATCGCAGTAGTCTCACCTTTGATGCCAGACTAATGTTTTTGTCTTTCCATATGGGCTTGAGTTTTGCCAGGGCAGCAGTTGTTTGCGCAATTCTGGCAAGAACTTCCCGTTTGGATCCTTCATCGGACACGATTGCTCCAAGATATTTGAAACTGGAGACCGTGTCCAGTGACTGTCCGTTTACTTGGATGTCTGAGCGTATGCCGCTGACGTTGTTGGTCATCATTTTTGTTTTTTCTGCATGGATTTCCATTCCATAGGCTCGGGAAGTGATGTCCAGCCTTTCCACTAGGCTGGCAAGTTCGTTTTCTTCTCCGGCAAGCCCATCAATGTCATCCGCAAAGCGGAGGTTGGTGATTGGTCTGCCTCCAATACTGACAGTTCCTTCATGGTCTGCCAGGGCATCCGTCATGATACGCTCCAGAAAAATGTTAAAGAGAATGGGTGAGAGAAGGCATCCTTGGCGCACTCCAATTGTTGTCCTGAACCAGTCTCCGATAGCTCCGTTGTAGATAACTGCGCTGGTAGCTTTGTTGTACAGATGTTGAATGACATTGACAAGGTTAGGACTGATGTTATACTTCCTCATGGTCGCCCACAGCGCAGCATGCCATACCCGGTCAAAGGCTTTCTTGAAGTCTATGAACACGTGGTAAAGATGTTGTTGATGCTGCAGATATCTCTCGCAGATAATCCTCAGGTTGAATATCTGTTCTGTGGTGCTCCTCCCTGCCCTAAATCCAGCCTGTTCTTCCGCTATGATCAGTTCAGCTTGAGGTTTTAACCTATTCAGTATTATTTTCAGAAGGACTTTGCTGGGATGGCTGATGAGACTGATGGTGCGGTAGTTTTGGCAAAGTTGAAGGTTGCCTTTTTTCGGAAGTGTGATGATGAGTGACTGTGTCCATGATGTAGGCCATTCACCACTCTGCCAGATTTTGTTGCACAGGATGGTGAGGGTGCCGATCATGGCATCTCCCCCTGCTTGGACGAGCTCTGCTGTGATGTTATCCACTCCAGCTGTTTTTCCTTTTTTCAGTGCTCGGACTGCTGCCTCAACTTCTTCACGGAGGATGGGGAGCTTGTCTTCTTCCTCCGTTGATTGAGGACATGTCAGGACTGTTGGATCTCCATTTGCCGTGTGGTTGTAGAGGTCAGAGCAGTATTCTGTCCACCTATCCAAGATGCTCTGTTCTTCCGTTAGGCATTCACCGGTCTTGCTCTGGATTGCAGAGACTCTGGTCGGTTTTGGTCTTGTTAACTCCTTAACAATTTGATAAGCCTTCTTGGTGTTGTTGTTGGCATTCAGGCTGTTCTCAATTTCTTGGCACTTTCCCTCAATCCAGTTCTGTTTTGCTGACTGCATGCCTTTCTTAATGCTCTTGTTGATTTCTCTATAAGCATCAGATCCTTCAGGTGTGTTCTTACTCTTCTTCAGGGCTCTTCGCTTGTCACATAAGTCTAGCAGTTCATTGGTGACCCAAGGTTTCTTCTTTGGGCGGAGTTTGCCAAGGATCTCAGTGGCAGTTTCGGTTATGACTGTGTTCATCGTAGTTGTTGTGCTATTGACATCAATTTCTTCTGAGCCTAGGATGAGCAGTGGTGCAAACCTCCCTCCTATCATTGCCTTGAAGGCTTCTGCCACCTCAGGGTCTCGTAGTTTGTCCAGATCAAACTTCATTCTGGTGCACTTGGAGCTTTTGATCTTTTTCAAGCGTAGGCGGAAAGACATCAGGACGAGGTCGTGGTCACTCCCAATGTCTGCTTTTGGAAAGCTGCGTGTCCTCCCGGTATTAATGCTTGAGCGGAAGCGCTTCTTGACCATGATGTAATCGATCTGGTTGTGGTACTCTCCTGTGTACCTGGCTGTGCCAGGTACATCGTCTGGAGGCCTTGTGGGGGCCAAGTGTGTTCGCTAGCAACAAGTTGTTATACCTGGCAAACTCCAAAAGCCTTAGGCCTCTGTCGTTGGTCTCGCTGTTGCCATATGGACCACATGCGTCTTTCCAGTTGGTGTAGGCATCCTCTCCAACCTTTGCGTTCCAGTCTCCTTGTACAATCATGATGTCTTTCTTTGGAGTTTGATCTAGGACCTCTTGTAGTTGTTCATAAAAGTCTTCCACCTCACTGTCCTCATACGTGGATGTTGGGGCGTAGGCCTGAATGATGGTGATGTTGAATGGGGTTGCTTGAGCAAGACACTGAACCCCTAATTGCTCCTGATGTGTTGGTTGGTGCCTTGCATGGTTTCCGCCGCCATTGATGTATGAATGAATGGGTGAATGTAATGCACAATCTATGTAAAGCACCTTGGATAAAGGCGCTATATAAATGCACCATTTACCAGTAGTTTTTCAACCAATGGAGGACCCTGATGTAAATAAGTCTTAGTGCTTTTCAGGGTTTCATCCTCGTAGCAGTTTTTGTATTGACTTGTGCTTTCATTTAAAATGTACCCATTCTACATACTGTGAATAAAATTATCAATCAATCAATCAATCGTGGGTCGGGGGTCCCCACATGATTTTGAGGGGGTCCCCACATTATTTTGAGGGGGTCCCCACATTATTTTGAGGGGGTCCCCACATTATTTTGACAGTTTATTGACTTTTAAGATCTTTTTAATGCCTCAAAAATGTACTTTCTTTACTGCATCAAAAGTAATCAACAAACTATATACTATAAAAACTGCTCAAACATTGGCCAAATCATCAATAAGAAAGAGGCAATAATTGTGAAAATAGCCGATCTACAAGCTCACAACTTGTGTCACAACTTAGTTGTGAGCTTGTAGATCTGCTATCTTCACAATATGTATCTGTGGAAACAAGTCAAGCGGTGTTTTTTATTCTGTTCCACTGTCAGTAGAAGGGTTGCTTGCCAGAGATTTCACCAATTATCTAATTAGCACATTCAGTTGAAGGTGGTACTATACATGGGAACTCTTGGGAAGTGTAATAGAATACACTTCCCATGCAAAATGCCCCTACAGCACGCACGCACGCACGCACGCACGCACGCACGCACGCACGCACGCACGCACGCACGCACGCACGCACGCACGCACGCACACACACACACACACACACACACACACACACACACACAGAGAGAGAGAGAAACCCATCAGCATTAATGCATTTATACCGGTCCATCCCTAGTGATGTTTTCAGCCATATGGTGTTGGACAGGGCTTTTGTCTAATCTTGTTTGCTTTGTGCTTTGACATAGATTACTGTGTGGTTTGTTTGGGCCTAGAAACGGGAAGTGGCTGAAGGTATACTGTCTGCATCGTTTGTAGTGGGTGCTTTCACCTGTGCCGCACACAAGAAAACATCCACAAGCAGCACAGCAGGTGGACTGGAACTATCCCAGAAACCCAAAAGCTTATGGATAGTGGCAAGATGATGAGAGAATCACACACAGTAAAATCCCATGTTCGTTTAACTCAGAGAGTTTACACGTCAAACTAAATGGACCATACGGGACTGTTATTTTACATACACAATGCCTGCTGCTATTTTGTTTGTTAAAGATATTATCTTTTTGCCTTATTGATAGATACTGTACACAGTAGGTCGACAGGAAACGGGGAGAGAGATGGGGGGAAGACACGCAACAAAGGTCGCCTGGGATCGGGACTCGAACCCGCGACCCGCTGTCAGGCTGGATTACCAGCCGGACCGCTAGGCCGGCCTGGGCCACCTGCTGCTATTTTTATCTGCTGGAAAGGTTATCCGCCTGCACAAGAAGCATTGCTGCCTGTGCCTTCCATAGTGTTACAGTATTTATTGATCCATTGCTATTTATCTATTACTATGTTTTAATGCACCTTGGACCTTGTATATCTGATTTGACCGTGTATTGCTGACAGTTTAGGTGCCAGTTATTGACTACGCACTCTCTTTGTACTGTATCTCCCATAAATGATTCCTCCACTTCCTCATAATGTCCACACCTACTGTGATGACTCTTATCTCAGTGAGTATAGAGCGTGGCGCTAATACTTTCAAGGTTAAGGGGTTGTACGTCCACCGGGACATTCTCAAAAAGCCTGCAGACACTCCCAGGCTGCCTAATAGCATGGGTCTAAAAGCATTCGACCACATGGATATCCTTGTGTTAGCAAATATGTCAATCGCTTATGCTACGGCAGACTGCACCATAATGGGGAGATGGGAAGAGAGAGAGAGAGAGAGAGAGGGCAAATCAGGTGATTGTTGGCGTCTGTCTCTCGACCCTATCCTCAAAGGGTTTCGAGTGTGTGTGCGAGTACAAGGAAGGGGGAGGGGGGCTTCCTTGTATTGTCTCCATCGCTCTCGTGTTCACGTTTACACCCGAGGGTCACCATGGCGATATTACTCCCTTTCCATCCACAGTCCCGCCCCGCTCTCTTCCACCGTCTCTCTGTCATCCTTCCACCGGTTGGTAGTTAGTGGTGGTCCTCCTGAAACGAGGAGATGATAATGATTGGCTGCCTGTAGGAGAGGCTGGGTGCCCCCTCCCCCCTCTCTCTTTCTGGCCAAGTTGGCACTGAGTCACATTGTAAACGCAGGAGGTTGGCACGGTTACCGGTTCAATGTCACCCCTGCCCTGCCCTGCCCTGTCTGGAAGTGACACAGCACTCTTATGGTCTGAACGCTATGCTAACTGTGTTGGCTCTGATGTTGACTTGACACACTTTTCAATACATGTAGCGCTTCTCAAAACAAGATACCACACAAAATAAATAATATGAATGCATGAGTGTGACAAATTACAAAAGACGCAAAAAAAACAACAGGCAGCGCTGCTTGGTAATTGCTTCAGTAGTGTAGTAAACATTTCTGTTTGATTGCTGATTGCTGGTGGTGTTCTGACCCTCCCCCCATCAAACAAAAATGTTTGGTCAAACCATGTGACTCCCATTGGAAAAGCATTGTGCGGCCATTAAAATAAAAAAATGACCAAACATTTGTCTGATACGTGTGAATGAGCTGACTCATCACGTTACAATCCACTGATTGTTTATGATTTTCACAACCCTTTAATGGCATGACATTTGTTTGGTCACTGGGGCAGAAACACTGAATACAATGACTACAAATGGTGCATTTATATAGCGCCTTTATCCAAGGCACTTTACATAGATTGTGCATTACATTCAGCCATTCACACACACATTCATACACCGATGGCGGAAGAAACCATGCAAGGCACCAACCAGCACATCAGGGGCAATTAAGGGTTCAGAGTCTTGCTCAAGGACACTTCGACATTAACTCTGGGGGAGCCCGGGTTCGAGCTGGCAACCTTCCAGCCACTCTACTGAAGTATATTTACTAACAAGGAGAGAGACTACATCACTACCCCTGAGCCACCGCCACCCCAAAAGTCTAGACTACCTAGTAGAGTATGTATCTATGTATGAATATGACCACAAGAGTCTCTACCAACTACATACTGTAGGCCTATGTATCTACGCAGCCCGACAGATATATCAGTTTAGCCAAATACCGGTATGTAGGGGTGTAACGATATACTGTAGTAGGCTAACTGTATCGAAATATCAATTTAAATTTAAAGAATCGAAGTATAATCGTTATGTAAACAGCAAATATCGTATCGTATCGTTTGACTTTGTATCGTATCGTTTTGCAATGGAAATAATCGGTATCGAATCGTTTTGCAATGTAAATAACACATTTAATTAATTCTAAGTACTTGTGCATTATATTTAGCAATTTTAAGAAGAAAAAAGGAAGGTCCCTAGTGACCGAAACGTTGCTTCATTAAATAAGACAATACTCTTGTGTAGAGCAGATACACAGTGTGCGGGTGTAGAGCAGATACACAGTGTGCGGGTGTACCTTATTGCTTTCAAAGAAGAAAAAAGAAAAATATTGGTTTAATTACTTTTACATTCCACATAGCACTATTGGTCTATCGAAAAATGTGTGTATTCTCTGTGTTCATGTCAAGGTGTGGGTGTGTCCATATGTGTTCAAATACAATGTTCCTATTTGCCAGAGAATCACTGTATTTAGTTATTTATATCCATAATAATAAATCTTTCCCTTAAAAAACCTGCACTATCCACAAGTTTCACACACATTTAATGCATTTGCTAAATAGTAACTGTATCGATTTCAAATCATTGAATCATCATTTTTTTAAAGGTTGATAGGGGCTAAAATGTTTATCTGTCACAAGTTTATTTGTATGCATGTGTACGTATGTTAAAAACTATAACCAAATATATACATTTTTCAAAATGCATTAATTGATAGGCTAGAATGTTCTGTAAAGTGGTAATTGGAAGGTCATCAATAAGTGTCCATCTGCTGAGTTGGTTCTGCTTATGCTGTTTCTTACTGGGTCACTGAGAAGCCTTGGGTTTTCTGGCTTAGTTCTGTGGCTGAAGGCTGTGTAGCAACAAGGACATGGGAAGGCACTAGCCTACTTCACTGCTCTCACTGTTTATTTAAATTTAGAATAAGGATTTTGTTCTGTTTAGATTGTACATTGTGTATTGGCCGAGGGGAGGGGAGGGGAGCTGAGGGGAGGGGAGGGGACAGGGCCCAGTGATGACAGTTCCCCTGAAGGATAATCCCAGCACCTGCAGGGACCACCATTTATCCTAGTGGGATATGGGCTAATGAGCAACACATGCACCTGCTCACGTGTGTGTGTGTGTGTGTGTGTGTGTGTGTGTGTGTGTGTGTGTGTGTGTGTGTGTGTGTGTGTGTGTGTGTACCGTACCGTACTGTAAGTGGGTAAGTGGGCATGCACACTTGTCTGTGCAAACAGTGACTGTAGGACCCTGTGTTCCCCTACCGAATCCCAGCAGGTGATTAAACAACTAATGTACAGTACACCATTTGGCATCTGTACGAGACCACTATAAACCATCACTTTCCGTTTTGTCCATCGGTGCTTTTAACTCGTCCACCGATTCTGTTTTCTCTTCAACTGATATAAACACAGCTGTACATTTGCCAGGCGGATGATTCATTCATTCACATATACTCGTACTCTGCCTCTCTGAAGCGTGCCTTTTAAATCGGGTACACACACTGCTATCTGTGAGTCAAACCCAGCTAGTGTTTGTGTCCACCAACATGAAGGTCTTGGCATTCTTTCTCTGCCATAATAAACAAGAACGTTTACACAATTTCCGCTCTCTGCGGGGGAAGAAAGGCTTTTTGACGGCCTTGTGTAAGGCAGCAGTGATGCCCACCACTCTGAATGTTGAATGTAAGAGTGTTTGTTAATCTTTGTTTTTAGTCGTGTTTGTTTTCTCCCACACTTCTTGACTCATGCATCACAAACTAAATAAAATGTTGCTTTTATATAGCGCCTTTATCGAAGGCGCTTTACATAGATTGTGCATTACATTCACAAACACATTCATACACCGATGGCGGAGGAAACCATGCAAGGCACCAACAGGGCTCATCGGGAGCAATTAGGGGTTCAGTGTCTTGCTCAAGGACACTTCAATACTAACTTTGGGGGAGCCCGGGATCGAGCCCAGGATTGAACTGAGAACCTTCCGGTTGCCATGCGGCCACTCTACCCTGAGCCATTGCCGCCCTAAATAGACTCATGAGTCCTCAAGCAGCCACAAAAGGGAAATTGAATCTGCACACCGCTTATGAGAAAGCTTGACCTTTTCAATAGCAGTGTGTGTTTTATTGTTGCATTGCTGTTTGACCTGCAACCACCCATTTGTGTGAGCGTGCGTGTTTGACCTGCAACTGCGAATTTGTGTGAGCGTGCGTGTTTGACCTGCAACCGCCCATTTGTGCGTGCGTGCGTGCGTGCGTGCGTGCGTGCGTGCGTGCGTGCGTGCGTGCGTGCGTGCGTGTGTGTGTGTGTGTGAGAGACAGTGTACAGTATAGCAAGTTGTAAAGTTAAGTTAACAAAACCAAACAGCTGGAGTGCTCGTTTGGTGCTTCATAGTGAGAGAACGAATGAGATCGTGGCCCAGCCGACTCTTATAGGGAAATCCAGGTGGGCCAGATTTCCACTGATGACACTCTTTGCCCCTAATCACTCTGGAGAATCAGATTAGTAACCATGACAACCAGACAGACAACTTCAGGGTTGTCTTCCCTAAAAACATGGCCATATCATGGGCCTATAGGGTATGCCTACATGAAAAAAGGGGGGGGGGGGGAAGACAAACTAAAAAGAAAAAACATTCCAAATGTTCAATGACAAAGATGGTTTTCTTGGGTGAGAATTAATCAATTAATCAATTAGACAATTTGTGTTGTCACTGTACTGGAATTTCGAACTCTGATAAGTTAACTAAACATATTTTGGCGAGCATTACAAATGTGATCATTAATAAAGCATACATGAATACATTATAATATAACTACTGTAACTCTGAATGTTGTTTTAGCACAGAAACATTACGTCCAAATACGCTTTAGAAAGACAGACAAAAGACAGGGAGTTGCATATTCATCATCATACCACTGATATTGCAATGTACAACATTTGGTTGGTACGGCTCTGTAGTAACGCTAGCATATGGAGATGTGAACATTTAGTTGGTACGGCTCTGTAGTAACGCTAGCATATGGGCATGCCGATACTTTTGTTCATTCGCCCCAAATGCTGAGCATTCATAAAAAGCACTTGTGCTGTTTTTCCTTTGGGTGAGGCGCCGTTCTGGACAAAAGTCAAGCTACTGTAAGTCGAGATCGAAAGAGGAAGAGCAATTTGATTTGGATTTTGGTGCCAGCATGGCGGCTCATAGATTCCCATGGTCATTCAAAACCAATGCACTAGCAAGCTAACACCATGGAAAACTCTGAAAATTCCTTTTGGAAATTCCTATCATGATGAAAAATAAAAATGCTATGTATTTATTGTGCAGCATTGTGGGGAAGGGAAAGAGAGAGCCAGGAGAAATGGGGAAAGAATGTCACAGAAAGAGATATTTTATGGACACAGAAAATGCCCTTACAAGCACGCACACGCTCACGCACACGCTCACGCGCACGCGCACGCACGCACGCACGCACGCACGCACGCACGCACGCACGCACGCACGCACGCACGCACGCACGCACGCACACACACACACACACACACACACACACACACACACACACACACACACACACACACACACACAGAGACAGAGTTGGATGGATTGATGTGGGAATAGAGAGAAGGTCTGGGAAGGACAAATAGAAATAACTAATTCCAGTGCTAAATCTCTCCCGACACTCCCTGTTTCCGTATCTTCTTTCTGTCCCTCCCTTTCCCCCTCCCTCCCCCTCCCTCCCTCTCCCTCCCTCTCTCTCTCTCTCTCTCTCTCTCTCTCTCTCTCTCTCCCTCTCTCTCTCTCTCTCTCTCTCTCTCTCCCCCAGTGCCAGTGTTTAGAGCGCGGTTAAGTAGGCTTTGCTCAGTAATTCTACTATTATTAGCCAGCATTCTGAAACCAGGCAGTCAGGTTGGTGGCTACTGATTCTTGGTCTGTTAGTCAGACTATCTAATCTATCTTTCATAATTGTTTGTGCACATAATAGGAAGATCAATGACTGTGCGCTTGCATTGTCAATTGTTTTTCAACCATATGTTAGTAATTAAATTGTTCTGAGAACAATTAGTCAGAGAAGGTAATTTGACAGCACACGCCCCGCAGGATGCAACTCAGACAAGAGACCAGTTTGTCTTACTTACAAACTGGGCCCAGCGTTTCCCCTGTCGCCACGCAGGGGAAGGTTTCGCATGCAGGTTTCTGTTTCCCAAAATGAACTTCCTCTTTCATTAGCATAGAATGGCCCTTCTTTGCACATCCTCCTTACCCCCCCCCCCCCCCCCTCCCCCTCCCTGACATGGCAGTCAGCTCAGAGTTCACAGAGAGAGCCAAACCAAATGCTGCTCCTCCATCTAGTGCTAAAAAGGGTGTACTGCATGCATCAAGGAGCTGAAGAGAAGTATAGGCAATATGCAGTGTACACTGTACAACAGTGGTTTTCAACCAGTGGTCCGGGGACCACCAGTGCTTGAGGGGGTTCCAGGTGGTCCCCAGCTAAAGGATGGAGAGTTACATTATTGTTAAACATCTGCATTACTTCATTTGCCAGAAGTTTACACAATTAGAGACTGTAGAATAATTGTTATTTTGATAAACGTTTGCCAAAAGCATGGAATTGTAGACAAAATCTTATCCAACGACAACAAAATATTCTTTAGTTTTGGGTCTGAGAGGCTAAATGTCATCAAATGGTGGCCCGTGGCTCAAAAGCCGAATATATAATGGGACTTGAAATGAACCACTGCTGTACAACATCCAGTCAACCTGCAGGGAAGAGGAGCAGGGAGGAGATAGGGCAGGGAAGAGGAGAAGGGAGGAGATAGGGCAGGGAGAGGGAAGAGGAGAAGGGAGGAGATAGGGCAGGGAGAGTGGGAAGAAAAAGAGGTAAGGCCAAGAGGAGAGAGATGAGAGACACCAAAGCTCTGGCATTCTCTTTGAAGCAGACTGCATTTTCCAAAAGAGGGTCGTTGCGTAAGATTAGCAGAAAAAATAACCAAGGAGCAACATAATAAATGATCTTCTCACCCCCCAAGGTGCAGCACGTACTGTAGAAGAAAGAAGACGCACGCACGCACGCACGCACAAATTTACATCTTTTCTTTTTTCTTTTTAAAGACATTATTGGTCAAACCATGCAGTAATCAGTGGGCTAGGACTCTCCAAAATCGTCCGTGCTTTAGCGCTCACTGTCTCGTCTCACTATCAGCTATGTAGGCTGTAACACTTGTGGTGGATCCTATTATGTGTCAGTACACACAGGATTTACACGGGATTATAGGCACGGAATCCCTGCTGAATTCCAACTCACAAATGAGGTTTTGGGCTCAACCCGTCTATAATTGGACTAAAATTAATCTGTCTTGTTCATGTCGCTCTTCATTCCCCCCTTCTCAAAAATCCCCGTAGCAGCATACTCTCATCCTCTCAAAGTGTGTCTCTGTTAACCTCTTCCAACCTCTTCACTGTCTAAACATTTTGCTGTGATGTTTGCCTGTTTATTTTGGGTCAGTGTGTCTAATGATTCGTGTCAAGAGAGTTTGGTATGAAGATCCTGTTATTCTCGCTCTCTGCCTGACGTCTAATCTCCTCTTCGCCATTCTTGTCCACTAGGTCCGAGGTGGGCGTCATGGAACCTGGGGATCTTTATTTGCATCCGCTGCGCAGGGATCCATCGCAACCTTGGGGTGCACATCTCCAAGGTCAAGTCGGTCAACTTGGACCAGTGGACGCAGGAACAAATCCAGGTCAGAAGGCTGCACAACTGGCCCAGAGTGTTGACTCTGTGCATGCTAGATGTAGGACTCCCCCACAACGTTGACACCATGCATGCTAGATGTACAAGAACAACAGGCCCACAATATTGACACCATGCATGCTAGATACAATACTGCCCCAGAATTGACTTGACACATGCTACTACTAGTTATACTTCACTAGTAGGAGACCACTTCAACTGCTCAAGATTAGGATTATTTATTGCAGTGAGATGAGTGAGATGTAGGTGTATTGATGAGGAGCCCGGGGAGGGCGAGACTCAGGGTGGGGGCGTAGTATCGGGAGCATGATGACCACCGTGCTCTGCTCGGGAGCGGTCGGTCGCCTCGGCTCGGACGCTGCCCCCCCCCGGGGGCTCCTAGGAGAGGGAGAGAGAAAGAAGTGTTAGCGGGGCAAGGCTGAGGATGGAGGGGGTTAGTTGGGGAGGTGGGGGTGAATTTTGACAGCGCGAGGCAGTATCAAACAGGTAAGAGATGACATAAGAGGTGTATTTATGCTGTGGGGAATGTTACGTGATTGGCTGTGAGACTATAGGGACGCAGGTGAACTTGATAAGGAGATAGAGAATGGGAGTGATTAGGTAGAGGTGGTATCTACTCCTGAACCTGCGTTGAACACAACTTCATTAGTAGTAGCATGTGTCAAGTCAACACTCTGGGGCATCTAGACTAGTAGTATAGATGCATGTCATTAATTGCATGACGAGCGTTGGTTAAAATGAACACTCCTGCCATCCTGATCAAAGGAGGGAGCTGGTTCCAGTTTTCCTTTTGGCTCAAGTCATGATCACACAGCTGCTTTGTGCTTGTCTGCCATCAGTGTGTTCAGGAGATGGGGAACGCCAAGGCCAGACGTCTCTACGAGGCCTTCTTACCTGAGTGCTTCCAACGTCCAGAGACGGACCAGTATCCCTACCACTGTGTGCGTGCGTGCGTGCGTGCGTGCGTGCGTGCGTGCGTGCGTGCGTGCGTGCGTGCGTGCGTGCGTGCGTGCGTGCGTGTGTCGGCTGTGTCCGTGTGCGTGTTTGAGAGAGAGAGTGAGTGAGCTAAAGTAATACAGCACCTAGGCAATTGTCTCCTTGACAGACTGTGCAGGTCTACAGAGATCTTCATCAGGGACAAGTATGATAGGAAAAAATACATGGACAAGGTTATTGACATCCAGATGCTCAGGGTGAGTGTCCACAACACACACACACACGCACACACACACGCACACGCACACACACACACACACACACACACACACACACACACACACACACACACACACACACACACACACACACACACACTGTTGTTTGCAAGTGATCAGATCGGATTAGTGTATTCAAACATCGTCAATGCACCTGCGTTAGTTGCAAAAATCTGACGTGCTGGGATGCCAGACTGACTCTGAACGAGGCTTATTGTTCTCTCTGTGTTTGTACTGTAGAAAGAGAAGAGTTGCGACAACATCCCCAAGGAGCCGGTCGTGTTTGAGAAGATGAAACTGGTGAGGCTGTTTCCCTGTTGTGTTGGTACTCTACACAGTGAAATGATCCGTGTCCTGCTGTTTACATCCATCTGCATAATTGGTGCTGATACTTGTCAGCGCAGACGTATTTACAGCCACAGTGTTTTATTTTCCTTCTGTCTGTTGGTTGCTGTGGCAGAAAAAAGAAGCCAGTCCAAGGACACTACAGTCCCCGTCTGTTACAGATCTGCTTGGATTGGGTATGCTGTCACACGCACGCACGCACACACGCACGCACACACTCCAAATGCCCATTCACGCACATACACACAGTACATGTATACAGTGATATGGCAAATTAGCATATACTGTCAAGAGCAGCGGTAATGACCTGCTCACACACACATGCACACACTCACACACACACACACACACACACACACACACACACACACACACACACACACACACACACACACACACACACACACACACACACACACACACACTCCATGCACATTCTGTGCTCAACATTACACTTGCAAATCAGTTGATCCTGTCATGCTTCCCTTCGCTGCTACTGCTGCTATAAGACGGCCCCTCCCCCAGCCCCTCCCCCAGCCCCTCCCCCAGCCCGGCGGTGTCCAACGGTGCGGCGTCTCTTTCAGAAGACAAAGGCAGCCCGGCGGCGTCGGCGTCGGCCCTGGATCTGTTCAGCCCACTGCCAGCCTCCTGCTCTGCCTCCGCCCTCCAGACCGCCGTAAGAGAGACATACTATATGCATCAGTGATGTCAAGTTTTGATTGATTGATTGATTGATTGATTGATTGAATGTATGTATACCAAACACACAGTGCTGTACTTAACCCATTGATACCTGAGGCTGAATCTGGGAACGCCTTCTAGGGCCTGACCTAAGGTTTCTGAAAACCTTCAAATTTTGATTCATTATTTTTTTAAATAGTTGTGTTTTTTCAAAAATAGCAGACCTACAAGTTCATAGCGCGCCACTCGGTGGCGCGCTATGAGCTTGTAGATCTGCTATTTTTCAATAGCTAAATTATAACAATAGCTGATGAGACACAGAGAGAGCGCCGGCATCAAGGGTAGAACAACGTATAGGTTGCACCAGGCATCAATGGGTTAAGTACAGTTCAGAGGTGTTTGTACTTCTAAATATCCAATACTTTTGCTTCTACTCCACTACATCTCAGAGGCAAATGTTGTACTTTTACGCAGCTGCAATTATTTGAAATCTTTAGTTACTTTAGTTACTATTACAACACATAATACATTAACCACTATAGCCCTTTCGGCCATTTGAAAATAGGCGATCTACAAGCTGCAGATCTGCTATTTTATAAGATGTTTAGACATTTTAAATTTTGAAATGGGACGTTCTGCATAATGAATAGCCTACTTGAGTACTTAAGCACATTTTGATGCCAATACTTTTGTACTTTTTACTCAATTACATTTTGAATTCCAGACTTATACTTGTAAGTGTAAGAGTATTTCTATATTGCAGTATTGATACTTTTACTTAAGTAAAAAAATTTGAGTACTTTTTCCACCACTGCATATGCATCAGTGCTTCTCAAACGTTTTCATGGCAAAGACCCCCAAATGGATTTGGACGCAGCAGACCCCCATCTCAAAATGTATCGTGCTAGGGAGGGATCCCATACAACATTGTTGTTATCAAAATGTTTCAAAAATTCAAATCATTTAGGAAAATAGCAGAGCTTGCATCACATCGCAACGCATTGTGAGCTTCCTTTTTTCCAAATAGCCGATGTATACATCATCTGTTTAAAGTGGTTACATTGTAATAGTAACACATGTAGCTGTGGGGACCCCCTGGAAAACCCTCAAGGACCCCTTTGAGAACTTTGAGAACCACTGACAGCTAAATGAGTGATAGTTTGGATTCTCTCAGAGTGAACTAATGGGAAGAAATGGACCAGTAAGGGTCCATATGTTTATGTACACTCTCAGAGTTAAATGGAGCAGTAAGGGTCCATATGTTTATGTACACTCTCAGAGTTAAATGGAGCAGTAAGGGTCCATATGTTTATGTACACTCTCAGAGTTAAATGGACCAGTAAGGGTCCATATGTTTATGTACACTCTCAGAGTTAAATGGAGCAGTAAGGGTCCATATGTTTATGTACACTCTC
The DNA here is from genome assembly GCF_951216825.1 of Electrona antarctica. NCBI lineage: Eukaryota > Metazoa > Chordata > Actinopteri > Myctophiformes > Myctophidae > Electrona > Electrona antarctica. The sequence goes on along the minus strand of NC_136796.1, from coordinate 29,089,233 downwards.
AGAGTTAAATGGAGCAGTAAGGGTCCATATGTTTATGTACACTCTCAGAGTTAAATGGACCAGTAAGGGTCCATATGTTTATGTACACTCTCAGAGTTAAATGGACCAGTAAGGGTCCATATGTTTATGTACACTCTCAGAGTTAAATGGAGCAGTAAGGGTCCATATGTTTATGTACACTCTCAGAGTTAAATGGAGCAGTAAGGGGTCCATATGTTTATGTGCACTCTCAGAGTTAAATGGACCAGTAAGGGTCCATATGTTTATGTACACTCTCAGAGTTAAATGGAGCAGTAAGGGTCCATATGTTTATGTACACTCTCAGAGTTAAATGAAGAAATGGAGCAGTAGGGGTCCATATGTTTATGTACACTCTCAGAGTTAAATGGACCAGTAAGGGTCCATATGTTTATGTACACTCTCAGAGTTAAATGGACCAGTAAGGGTCCATATGTTTATGTACACTCTCAGAGTTAAATGAACAATGAGGATGTTATAATGGGGTACCAGCAATTTGGAAAAACACCTTATGAAATGGGGGTCTGTGAGGGCCTATTGCAGTGGTTCTCAACATACCATTTCAGGGGGGGTCCCCAGATGACAGTAAAGTGACAATTTAAGACATTTTGTAATGCCTCAGCAAAAAAAAAAGAAAAGAAAAAGACCATTACTGCATCAAAAGTAATCAACATAGTAGGCCTACTGTATAAAAACTGGTCAAACATTGGCCAAATTGTGAAATAATATAAGAAAGAGGCAACAATTGAAAATAGCCGATCTGGCCCAGACGGTTAGCTCAACCGTCTGGCTGGGCACCTAGGCTGCTGAGCCAGCCTGATGGTTAGCTCAACCGTATGGGCACCTAGGCTGCTGAGCCAGCCTGACGGTTAGCTCAACCGTCTGGGCACCTAGGCTGCTGAGCCAGCCTGACGGTTAGCTCAACCGTCTGGGCACCTAGGCTGCTGAGCCAGCTGTGCCGCGGGTTCCACTCCCGATTCCGACGGCCTTTGCCGTGTGTCTTCCCCCCCATCTCTCTCCCCATTTCCTGTCAGACTACTTTCATCCTATCATTAAAGGCAGAAAAAGCCAAAAAAATATATTAATAAAAGAAGAAAATAGCCAACGCCTCACGTTGCAAGGAGCTTGTAGATTATTGTTGTGAGCTTCTAGCTTCTATTTTCCACAATATTCACGTGTGAAACCGAGTCCAACTAAATTGCCTCAATTCCTTGCCTCAAGTGCTTGTCAGGGTGGGAGGGTCGCGGCCTGAAAAAGTTGAGAACCATTGGCCTAATGCATATCAAACAGGGGATCCTTTAAATAAAAATAAATAAAAAAGAAGGTAAAATGTGCTGTCTTCAAAATAATATTTGGTTATGTTAGAGCATTGCTCCTCTGGTTCCGCTGCAGCATGTGTCGAGCTCCATGCCCAGAGTGGCTGCCTCTGTCCCCGACAACCTCAGTTTGTTCCTGGACCCGGCAGCCAAAACTGAAGAGGGTACTGTCAAAAAACTGTCCAAGGACTCAATCCTGTCTCTGTACGCATCCGCACCCTCTGTCTCTGCCCATGGTAAGAACTCTCAAATGCCCCACGGTCTCAAATCAAGATGCATAGTCAAATATTTATTTGTATCTACATGTCAACCTGAAGTGCTATAGGCCTACATTGAGTCAAGGGGCACCATGGACGATTGTTTGCAGTGTGGTGCATGATGGGAGATTAGAGATATAAACAGAAAGAAAGATTCCTGGGAGGAGGACTTGTGTTTAAAAGTGCATGTGTGATACAATGGAGAGCATGTTACGTATACAGTAAGTGTCTTTACTAGTTCTCCATGCAAGTACGCAAGTACACACACACACACACACACACACACACACACACACACACACACACACACACACACACACACACACACACACACACACACACACACACACACACACACACACACACACACACACACACACACACACACACACACACACACACACACACACACACACACACACACACACGTGTGGTAGGCCCAATGCCCAAAGCAGGACAGCCAGGCAGAATAGTGTTCAAAAGCCATATGGTTGGGTGTTTTAATGCAGGTGAAGAGAGAAGACATCACAGACAGCCTGGCATGATGCAACACACACAACGAGCCGACAAGGACTGACTGGGGAACAAGGCTAATATACACATGAGGGCTGATTACAAATGAGATACACCTGGGGAAGATACACACACACACACACACACGCCCGCGCGCACACACACAAACGATGAAGGGCTAATTCAGCAAATGTCACGACCATTGTGTTTTCAGCTGGACTGTACATGCACCAGATGGGCTACCCCACCCAAGCGTACGGGTCGTACCATCATTCCCTGGCGCAGGCGGCGGCCGGGGGAGCTATGGGAGGAGGTACCATGATGGCGTCGCAGATGGGCATGGCGGGAGCACAGCAGCAAGGTGGAATGATGGCCGCCGCACCACAGAGCGGCATGATGGGACAGCAGAGTGGCATGATGGGAGGACAGGCTCCGGTCATGTCGGGGATGGTGCAAGGCATGATGGGAGTTCAGCAGAACGGCATGCTGGGACAGCAGCAGCAGCACAATGGCCTGATAGGGCAGCAAGGCATGCTGGGACAGCAGCAGCAGCACAATGGCCTGATAGGGCAGCAAGGCATGCTGGGAGGTCTGAGCGGCCCACATCACCAGCAGCAGGGCTACGGAGTGCAACAAAGTCAGCAGCTACAGTGGAACATTGCCCAGGTATGTTGTGTTTGTCTTACAGTACTTGGTCCTAAATGGACCCGTACACACACTGTGACTGAGAGTTCAGTCAGATAACTCACGAATAGATTTAACCAATATTTATTATAGAAGGAGATTACAAGTGTGCATATAATATTTTAGCTTGGCGTTCGGCTCTGCTACATTTTTCTCCCTGCTCGGCACAATTAAACACCATCATTAAACATTAAGAGCAGGGAGAAATAACAGGTGGTGGGAGCAAACATCACATAACAACAACCAGGACCCATATGCAGAGGAAGGCAAGGAAGCTTTGAGAAGGAAGAGAAGTGGTCACGTGACTGGGCTGCGCCATGACACTTTCATGGGAGCAAAACTCCCACCGGAAGTGCAATGAATACATGGCAGTGAATGGAGCCGGCTGGTCCAGCTCATAACAAACATTATTTATGAACAATTGAGACCTTTGTCATATAATCGGTTCAGGAATATAAAAGAAGACATATCACAGGTTGTTTTCTAATCACTTACTTTTCGATGTGCACAGAGTGCACAGTAGGCCTACAGTATATCATTTTATCTGAGGATCTAAACAGCAGCAGGTGTCGTTTCTGGCTCCGAAGTATCACAAGATTTGGCTGCCAGATAGGAAACGGTGGGAAGTCTTGCGATACTTGGTACGTTCAGAAAGGTACTTTGTGCTCTTTAGATACCATACCTCTATAAAAATTACACAGTGTACACATTGAAAAGCAACACAGCAGACAATAATGTGTTACATGTCTTCTGTTATTTTCCAGAAGTGATTACTTTACAAAAGGTCTCAGTCATTCATAAATAATGTTTGTTCATGGGCTGGTCACTGAGCTCTCATTGACTCCAGTGCATTCTGCCAAACTTCCGGGTAGTTTGGCTCCCATGAAAGCGTCCATGAAAGTGTCAGCCCAGTCACGTGACCACTTCTCTTCCTTCTCAAAGCCAAGGTATATTAAATGGAGGTACTGTAAGGTCACCGACGTCATTTTCACTATCACGCAATTCCAGACGGCAGATTCGTATCTAAAGAGCAAAAAGTACGTTTCTGAACGTGCCAAGTATCGCGAGACTGCCCACCGTTTCCTGTCTGGCAGCCAAATCTCGCGAGACCCCGGAACAGAAACGATACCTTAAATCCCCAAATAAAATGATGTACTGTGCATGTACATCGAAAAGCAAGTGATTAGAAAGCAAACTGTGATATGTCTTTCATGGTCCTGAACCGATTATATGACACAGGTCTCAATGGTGCATAAATAATGTTTGTTATGAGCTGGTCCAGCTTGCTCCATTCAATGCTTTGTATACATGTCACTTCCGGTGCGAGATTTGGCTCCCATGAAAGTTTCATGGCGCAGTACAGTCACGTGACCATGTCACTTCCTTCTCTAATTTTCCTTGCTCAAAGCTTCCATGGAGGAAGGCAGGAAGAAGAATGCAATCTAGTGAGCTTAAATACCCTGGGTCAGTTGACTGCCACATCAGCGAATGACATGTGGGTCTTGCACCCACATAGTAATGCAGCATATTTTTTTGTCATCAAAGTTTTTTAATGATTTTACAATAAAGCATACAAAATACACATGACTTACACAAAAGAAAGAGACAAGAAAAAAAAAAAAAAAAAAAAAAAAACTAGCAGTCAAAAAAGAAAAACCCCAATGGACAACACCCCTCCACATTCTGTTGTTAACAATAGTGATTATATCCGTAATGTATTACCAATTACAAATTGTTAATGCAACCATCCTTTAATATACAAATAAAAGTAGTCCCATATTTCATGGAACTTCCCTTTAACATTGTTCCTCCTGGCAATTGAGTATTCGAAGGATGCAGTTTCCGTCATAAGTTGAGTCCAGTCTGTGATCTCTGGCGTAACAGAGCTCTTCCATTTTCTCAAAATCAACCTGGCTGCAGTAATAAGACCTGCAGTCACTAATGCATGTTGTGCCTTGGTGACCCCCTGTGGCAGCACTGTGCGATCACCCAAGAGACATAACCTCGGGCATTCTGGTAGTATTAGCCCCATCCAGTCTCCAAGTTTCCCCAGTACCTCTTTCCAGAATGGTATAACCACAGGACATTCCCAAAAAGCATGTAAGTAATGCAGCATATTAACCCCTTGAGTATATGTATGCGCCCTTGAGCACAGCATGAAACCCCTCGAGTATATCGGACTGAACTAACTCCGCAAGCTACGTATCATGTAAAACATTTGAGTACTTTTTTCCAGCACTGAGCACTTCATAACAGTCTAATGTGTGTGTGTGCTGTTGCCTCTCTCAGATGACTCAGCACGTGGCGGGCATGAACTTTTACGGAACGACCAACGGCATGAATGGATACAGTGGCCAACAACACATGGGAGGACAGACAACTCAGAACCCCACACAGATGGCAGCGCAGGTCTGGAAATGATGTCATCGGCGTAGGTAAAAGATATAATGTCAGTGACGTCTCAATCTCGCCCTCCGGGGGACCGCCAGGGGGATGGATCCGAATGGACCCGCTGGTCTTGTAACTCTGAGAGCGTACGGTACGAGTGGAACCAAATCGCTCCCATTTGTACACACTGAGACCCCTTTTCTACCCGTTGGTTCCCAATGGAAACCGGTTCAGTTCTTTGTGGTTCTTAGTCCATGAGCCAGAGCTCCACAATTGGAACGTTAATTGTGAATTGAGTGGGCAAAACCATACCTATATTAAATTGTTATCACCATGAAACTTCCCCAGTTGATTACTTACACAAAGACAATGATTTATTGTATTACACATTTTATTTTTTTAATATGCAAATGAGGCATTATATAGGAAAATATGCAAAAAATAGAAAATATGAAAAAACTACTACTGTGGAAGGGTTATCATATATTAATGTACTATTGATCCTATAAACAATTTAATATAGGTATATTTTTTGCCCACTCAAGTCATAATTAACGTTCCAATTTTGGAGCTCATGGACTAAGAACCAAAAAGAACTGAATGGAAAAGGGGGTCTCAGAGTAACAGACCCGTAAGGGTCCATTATTATTCGGCCCCCTGGCTGGACCAGATATTGAGAAACAGCGATGCAATAGCTTGTTGACCGACATCGGAGCTGGGAAGACAGAAACAAACTCTTTCATTAAGACATTCTTTATATAGCAACGCAGGAAGAGGAGGGTAGAGAGACCAGTCAGAAGAAGGAGGAGGTTTCTTTGACGCCAGTTCTCCAGCCATACACTCTCTCCTCTCATCTACAGTTCAGCCACACTTCGCTGAGCTACAGCACTGGTTCCCAAACAGTGGGTCGGGACCCACTTATGGGTCACAGACACATTTTTATGGGTTTCCTACATTTTGTTTTTAAGTTTTAAAAAACATTCCCAAAAACAAATCTAAAATTATTTAAAGTTAAAGAAAATTCTTAAGAAATTCCAATTAGAAAACAAACGTTTAAAGGACCACTTCACCACTTTCAACTTCTCTTCCTATAATTGGTCCTAACTAATGTTCATGATAAAATACCACCATTTTTTCCTACTCAGTCTGTGTCTCATAGGAAGGCTGTGGGCAGTTCAGAAACCCGTCCACCAGTGACATCATCGATGGTGAATCCAAGCTAATAGAAACGGCATGCTTTCTTTTCCTGAAAAGTTGCAATGCTAAAGTTGAAGCCAGTTTAAAAAAAATCTGCCTAATGATGATGTCACTGGTGGACGGGTGTCCGAACTGCCCAAAGCCCTCCTATGAGACACAGACTGAGTAGGAAAAAATGGTGGTGTTTTATCATGAACATTAGTGAGGACCAATTATATGAAGAGATGTTTAAAAGTGGTGAAGTGGTCCTTTAAGAAGTAGGGAAAATAGCCGATATATAGCAGATCTACAAGCTCACAACGCGTCGCTTTGCGCCGCGCTGTGAGCTTGTAGATCTGCTATTTTCCCCGAGGAATGTCGGGGGAATGTCTAATTTATCTTTTCGGGTCACGGGCTAAAACGTTTGGGAAACACAGATCTACAGTGCTTGCCTTGAGAATACTGTGCTCCAGCCCAGAGAACGACCGGGGTGCACTGCAGATCACAAAGTTCAAAGAACAGAGGCTATTAGTTATGACCACATAATTAACTCGCATCTGCGATCTGTTTGCATGTCTGTGCGTGTGCGTGTGCGTGTGTGCACATACTTGTTTGTGCATACTGGATGTGTGTTTGACTGTGTGTGTGCGCAAATCTATGCATAGTTACAGTACTGTACATGCGTTTGTGTGAGTGCGCGCGTGTGTGTGCGTGTGCGTGTCTGTGCCTGATTGTATCTGGTTTCTACTTTTGTAAACGCTGAAGCTTGCCTGCCTGTCTAATGATATTACCATTTGAACTATTTCCTTTACACATGATCACGTCGTAAACCCATTTCAGGAGAAAACGCATCTATTTTACAAAAAGCTACCTATAATGATCCCACCTAAACCCTAGTCTAGACTTAGTAAACTGGACCCGAGTTGGCTCTAGTCTGGTGTGCAGGGACTGCTTTTTCCCCATCTACACCAAATCTCTGTCTGCAAAAAACCTATACGAGCTGGTTGTGTTAGCTTGTAGATACTATATCTTTGGCTAAAGCTTGCCCCAGAATATGGATGCTCGGGTTCAAGTAGTTGCCTAATGATGTCCTTCTCTCCTCACATTCTGCAGGGCTTCTTCTAGTACAAACATGTCAATATCTAGCTGAGTTAGTAGTCCTCAACCTCAACCGTCAGTGGTCACATGGGTAGGCCGTGTGCATTTTCAGAACAACTTTTATTTGAACGATCGATCAACTGAGTTAAGTTCTCCCTTATTGGTATCACTTTTTAATATGAATGTTATATTATCATTCAAATCTTAGCGTTTTGCAAATTACCTGTGGGCCCATTTGCAATACCCTCGTGGCCCACGGGTTGAGAACCCAGTGGTCTAGCCTATACTAGGCACAGAGTTCTGAGAAACCAAAGAGCAACTCCGGCTTTATCTTGCCTGTACAGCAGTCAGATGTGCTACATATCTGCTCATACTGTATGTAACTGTATGGATACTAAACGCTTTAGTCACAAAAACAAATACAAGGATTACTGACTCGTGAAGTTTCGTGAGGCTATGGATGTTTGAAATGAGTGAAATAGACAGGGAGGCGGGGCTTGATTAGTACAGTTGGAGGCCATCGATATTGTCCTTTTCTTTTTGCTGAGGTTTGCGTGATCTGCGCAAAAGGACAGTTAACCCATTTTGGGCGGGAACCCCTTTTGGTGTTTTAAACATTGTTATAATTTAGCTATTGAAAAATAGCAGATCTACAAGCTCATAGCGCGCCACCGAGTGGCGCGCTACGAGCTTGTAGGTCTGCTATTTTTGAAAAATCGTGAAAATATTTATTTCAGAAAACTGGAGGATTTAGAAGGATTTTTTCTTAATTTTGAGGTCAGGCCTAAATGGGTCAAATGATAAGGGACAATATCGGTGGCACCCAACTGTACATTAACGTCACAGCTGCTCTCCAACACTGGGATGTTTGAGCATAAGAGTTCCCTGTGCTGTAACCACGTCAAGGGGGATGATGCTTAATTGATACTCGTCGTACAACAGTACGAGTTCTGCGACCAAAATACGTTGCATCTCTTGTAGATCAGGTATTCTCCTGTGGGCGACACAGTGTTCGTGCGGCGGAGTATAAATCAGGCTCAAAGTCAAATTCATACTTTGTCGAACGGCCGCGTCGTGCTAGGAAATAACCGATTTTAACGTTTCTATTGAAAATCTGTTATTTTTGCGACACGTTATTAATTAGAGTTGATATCCTCACAATTAAAAGTAGAGAAAGGGAGAAAGAATGACTTACAGTAAGTGTTATTTATGGACCAAACATTAATATGTTGCGATAATGTCAACTTTACTATAAACTTCCTTAACTGCACAATTCAGCAATATAGGCTAGCACTATGTTATATATTATGTTTTTACTGATTTCTGATTAACGGTATGGTTAAATATAGGAGGCAAGGGAATGTTGGATGAGATGATTTCAGTGAATTGTTTTCCATTATACTGCTGCAAGAAAATGTAATATTTTCAATACCTCTAACACAGAATTTGTCAGAATAAATATTATTTAGGTTTTTCTATCATATTGGAGAGTTTGTTATACAGTATTACCCAGGCCTCATTCAAGGTAAATGTCAGTCATTGTTCATTGGAAACATTTGCCACTTGACCAGTGCCTCCACTGGATTGCATGACGAGAATGTGTATCTATCTATGATTGTATGTACTGTATCTACGAAGATATATGAATGTGTTTCTGGAATGTGTATCACTGAATGTCTCTCTTTACTGAATTACATCAACTGATCTTTTACAGGGTTCTATCTGTAAAAAACATAAACAGAAGGGGGGGGGGGACTATAGGGATGGGACGATATGACAATTACATGTCACGATTATTGTGGCAAAAATAATTGCGATTAGCGATATTATCACGATAATCAAAAATATGCTTAAAACTTAAAAATACCTCTTTTGTTTTCTCTATTTTTTCTGTCCCATCTATCGGGTTGGGACGGTAATAAAGATTATCTTCCCATCCTTAGAGGAGACATTTTTCTCTGTATTACAAAATACAAATAATAAGTTAATAATAAGTTTTTCCCAAAAGCAGAGACATGGATACCCCCCACCCCACATCCCCACCAGAAAATAGAACCCTGATCTTTCACGTGCTGATCAAAAAGCCCAATATACGAGGTTCAACACTCTCAATGAATGTGTGTCCAACAATGTGTCGACCACCGTCTGGCATTTCAACCCAGACTATCTGTGAATAACAACTGCTGTGTCCACTTTGTCTCAGTATCACAAGCGGGTGTATTTTGAATATCATTTCACCGTGCGCCAGACAGTCAATGTATTGTTGTTTCTTTTGAACGTTCCATGGCTGTTTCATAACCGCCTGTGTGTCATTTGTGTGTGTGGATTGTTAACGTCACAGACGTGGTTTGTGGCCTTGTGGGGCAGTATGTTGGAGCGCAGTCAGTGTCATGTAGCAAGCTATCTGTGAATCTGGTGACATAATTTTAATGCCTTTTGGTTGAACCATCTTAACTTCTTGACTAATAGTCAAAAGAGATCCTATCAGCAAACAAACAAATCTATCATTCCTTCTATAAGCTCCTCCTACACCTCTCCTACGTTGCACACAACAAGGCCTTGCCAATCCATGTCTACCATTTCTCCTTAAATCTTTAAAACTGTTTATCAGAGTTATAAATGCATGGCGCTAGTGTATATAGTTTCAGCCTTTCCATTTACCCGAAAACTACTCCTGTCCTGAATTAAGCTGTCCCCTTTGAAACTCATCTGTACAGATGATATAAAAAACAAACCAGGGGAAACTAAGTAAAATGCAGAGATTGCCTGATGCCAGCAGTACCTACTGTAAAGTCAAGGTTAGCTATTCAGTGCAACTACCAGCCACCACATGTCAGACACTTGTAGGGGGTTCTGACTTAGCTTTACACCCTAAAGTCTTAATTGACTGAAGTCTCGCTCTACACAAAATACCTTCGCGGAAAATAGCAATCTATACAGGCTCACGGCGCATCGTGTTTAGGGTTGGGATCCTTTAGGATTTGAACGATTCCAGTTCACCCTTAACGGTCCAATTCCTTAACGGTACCCTTTAACGATTCCTATAGGGGGTTCCAACTTCCAAATGGTGGTCCTTGAAATTAAAAAGTGTGAAGCGTGAAGTTCACATACCAGCTCTGACAGTGTGATTATGAAACCGGTTGCGGAACGGTTCCAAATGTGATGGAACCGATTACGGTTCCTCAATGTTGGATCCGGTTCCAGATCCCTAACCCTATGGCGTTGTGAGCTTGCAGAATGGCTATTATCTTCAAATGTTTTCCCCAGAACAGGGACACTGCATGGGGTTCAAGAGGATTTTAGCTGGGTGTCAGTGTAGCCACATGTTATCCGCAGCAGTCACCTTCTCCACTCGCGGATAGTCAATGGCAATTGAGTTTATGCACACCATCTTGCCAGCAAGGTGGTAATTAGATGCAATTTCCCATTGACAGCCCATTCATCCAAACAGAAAATTCATATTTAATTGTAACAACGTCAAACTCACCAACATTGCAGCTGTACGGAAAGCTTGAATTATCCTCATTCTATCTGCAAAGCGTTCATTTCATAAAAATCCACCGTAGACATGTTATGAGCTACTTCCTGTCAAGAGTGTTTTTTTTTAAGTGTTGGAGTTTGGAAGTGCTCGTTGGATATGACTCAACGGCCCTGCGTACTACCTGTTTTTATTTTGCACTTAATGCAGGTGGCAGCAGGACACGGCTTTATTGAAAACGAGCGCTTCCAAACTCCCAACACTTTAGGAAAAAAAATCACCTGCAAAGAATTTCTTGACAGGAAGTAGCAGATAACATGTATACGGTGGATTTTTATTTAACACTTTGCAGATAGAAAGAGGATAATTCAAGCCTTTCATACAGCTGCAATGTTGGTGAGTTTGAACTCATTTAACTTTAATACAATCAGATTGGACTTTTCTGTTTGGATGTACGGGCTGTCAATGGGAAATTGCATCTAGTTACCAGTACCACCTTGATGGCAAGATGACCGTGGTGTGCATACGGTCAGTTATAGTACCATCATACCATGGCATGAAGGAGTGCGTTGGTTTGCATTAGGATATCGGTCAGTTAGTACTGGACTACTCCGCAAATGTTGGACCCCCAAGCAATGAGTGCAATCAATGGAAAAGCAATCACATTCCATGTCAGCCATGTAAATCACTCTGTCTTGGATCATTTCCTTTCCGCTTTTTCATTTGTTTATTTTTAACTTTAGGTATGCCTCGAATAATTTCTTTATTTGGCTATACTTTCTGTGAAACTAAAGCAACTAAAAAGAAGATAATTTATGTAGTTAAGTCAATCAAGACATCATGTATCAATTCTGTGTCAGGTTGATATTCCTGTATATTATGTTCATTAATCATGATGAAATATGTATATTAGTTCTGGGTATTTCATACTTTATGCTTTGGCAATTCTGTTGTCATGTCCACACAATATATGAAATATATGTAACATACAAGACTTGTCTATGTGGGAATATAAATAAATTGTTGTTTTCATGAACGTCTGCACATTGATTTGCATTGATAAGCATGTGTCCTATCACATACTGTGATAGGACACATGCTGTGATATCACAGTGGTTCCCAAACCTTTTAGCTCAAGACCCAAAACACAAATTAGCTGTTAATTTGCTCGGGACCCAAAATAGTGAAAATAGCCGATCTACAAGCTCAAAAGACATTTGTTTTATAATTCATGGAATTTCTGGAAAATAAATAATTGAATTTGTTTTGAATTCATGTTTTTTTTCTTTTTTTTACGGTTTTGAAATAAACATTAAGAACAAAGTGTGGGAAACAAAAAATATATAATGGACCCAGGCATAAAAATGTGTCTGCGACCCACAGATGAGTCCCGACCCACTGTTTTGGAAACAGTGTCCTATCAAGCCACTCAAGAAGTCCACATCAGAAAGGATAGTGATTCAAATAAACTTTATTGACTTTGCGTCCAGATGTCAAAGGGCATGCAAATACAGGCTTCTGAATCTGAAATTGTCTTCTTTTTTCAGTTTGGTTCTATTTTTGTTCGTTTTTTTTATTATTATTCTTTTTTTCTTTTTCTTTCATTTTTTCATTTTTTTTTTTTACAAAACTACGTGCACCTTAAGTAATCAATTCTGCAGCGTACAAACCACAAAAATACCCAGTTTTACATTATCAAATACTGCACATAGAAAACATTTACAAAGCACAGGTATAAAATTACAGCTCCCCTTTCTTCCTCTCTCGCCACACATAACATACCAACCGCATCCTTCCAGCAGGACAGACGTTCTACAGTGCTTTGCTCGCAGATGTGCTCTCTGAATGCTCCTCAGAGGAGGGGGAAGGCAAGGCCAGTTAGAAAAGTGACCAGGTTTGACTGAGAGCCTGCCATTGTGCAACCTCCAGCTTTTCACCAGAGGAGAAAAACTGAATTTATTTATATTTTATTCAAAATGAGTTAATAGCACAGGCAGACTCTTCACATACTAGAGCATGTTTGAAATAAATATTAGAGCTGAAATCGACATGTAAATATGAAATAAATGCTTAAACATGTAGCTAGGTGTAATGTTAGAGTCCACAGAAGTGAACCTTTCAAGCCTGTTTTCTCAACTCGCTGTTTTCTGCAATACATTACTCTATAAGCCATATCTCCAAAACTGGTGGGTCAAACTGAACAACCAATATGTCAATTTGAAGCTATGATTCCCTGCGAACGAAAATTAAAAAAAAATCAATGGCAGTCCGTCAGTCAAATTTGGCCACATTATAAAGACAACCCTTCATCCACCAACCAACTCAACCAGCTTCAAAGGGTGTTGTTTTGACTGTTGCTGTTGTGGTCATCGTGTTAATTCAGCGGTTATCAATGCAGGTGCACTCTAGATCAGTGCTTCCCAAACGTTTTAACCATGTGACCCAAAACAGAAATTAGACATTCGCTCCGGGACCCAAACTATAGTGAAAATAGCAGATCTAAAATAAAAATATTGATAGTTAGAAACCAAATGGACCCTTATGGTTCTGTAACTCAGAGAGCATGCAGATTGAACCAAATGGATGCTCTGTTTGCATGCTCCCAGAGTTAAATTAACCCTGATTGTATAGCGTATAGATTGGGGCCCCATCAAGTAAATGGAGGTCCATGCATGGCCTAATGCAAAAAGTTGAGAATCACTGGTGTTCAACAATGAGCCCATTATAGGCATCCCCAGATGATTCAATCGGTTGATGATGACAAGAAACCACATACTGTATACTTAAAGTAACCAGACAGCAATCTACTCTGCATGTATTGAGGTATGTGGTATACTGTATATGCCACGTAAACAACGTACAGTAGTTGTTTGTGCCTTGCAGATGGGCTTAGTAAAGATGAAGGTTGTCTTCCATGATATGCGCTACTACGACCCTAAGCCTAATGTATACGTTGTCGCATCAAGGTGGTGTTGCTCGCAGACATTTTCAAGCTAAGGATCATGGATTTGCATTCTTACCTTGAAAATGTTCTGTTGTGCGACAGTGTATAGTTTTATTTTTTTGCCAAGACAGATGAGAGAGGTTAGGATGGCTACTGTGACGAACAACACCTATAGACACAGGATGGTAACAGCATGTGGAATGCCAATTTGCTTCAGTGACCTTAACCAAAAGACAGTGGTTTTTTGGTTCTGGTTGACAGCTGCTACATAATGAGCAGATGCATGAACTGCATGCATCTTCAGAAAAAGAAAATTAGAGAGAGAGAGGGGGTGTTGTATATAAAGTTTCTTTTTCCCTTTGGGGGGAGGGGGGGTTATTATAAGAGTTCTTCACAATGCAGTGCATGCTTTGTTCAGTGGGTTTAACTCCAATGCCACTATACAGTATCTTTGTAGGGTGTACAGTTCTGGTTGCTCAAGTTTGGTTCACTGCATGGCTTTATGTATACTGTACTGTCTGCAGGTGGCTTGACATTTGATATGATATCAAGGTTTAGATTGTTGTCCATTATGCAAGAAAGAAAAGAGTTCAAATTACTGTTAGTTTTGCGGCATGGTTTTGCCAAATACCAAAGGCTCTGTCTGTATAGTCTCATTCAGCCACACCTGCAACTTTCAAATGGAAGCGACAGGATCAATTAAGGCCCAATCAACGATACAGCATATATGGCCAATGATTTGCTAGCTCTCTCTCTCTCTCGTTGGAGGAGACAAGTTATTGCCAGAAGAACAAACTCTACTTTGAAGAGTGAAAGGCTACATCCATGCTACGTTCAAAATACAGCATTGTTACATTTCAAAAGGATTCCTATTATGACTGAAAATGCCGCTAACTGTTTTACATCATCATTGTCAACGTGTCAAAATCGTTATAATCAGCATCATTATCATATCACTGTGAAAGGTTTAGATACAGGAAAATCATCAGGATAAACGTGCGGCAAAAACATGTTTTGCCTTTTTAAAGTACAAAGAAATACGTTACAATTCCATCATCCTGATACATTAAATTGTAATCATCTTTCTGAAACCCATCATGGCGATTTAAATAAATCAGATGCACCTCGCCAGATAAAGTTCATGCTTTTTTTTGCCTCTTTTTTTTCCTCAGTCACCGAGCTGTTCTTTTTAAATGAGCACACAAAGGATAAAGACATTTACACGAAAAGGAGGGTGGGCCTGAATATGCAATAGGGCAAAGGCCCCTGGAAAGTCTTTTGTCAAAGAGACAGTACCAAACAAATGACACTCAGATCTGGTGTAATGAAGATTAAGAAATACATTCAGAAAAAACTATACATATACACATTTAGAACTTCGGTACAATTATTTCAAGCAAAATACATTTTGTCAAAACTTTCAGTTGTGTGCTACAACAGTGAAGCAACGTCTCCTAAACAAAATAAGGCCATTGTATACACGGAACAAGCCCTCATTTTAGCAACAACCAAAAAGGCAGATTTTCCACCGCCTCTCCGTCCCGCATGTCTCATATGCTAAATATCTGTTCACCGCATCACCTTACAAAAATAAAAGACATTTTCAAACGTAGCACTCGAGAGACGATATATTATAGGTTGATCTGAAAGACATTATAAAACAGATTTTTAAGATTTTGCACGATAAAAAAATGAGCTTTGAGTTCAAAGTAGATTTCTACGCGGAAGCAAGCTTATGGGGGAGGGTTTTACATTCCAAAAGAGAAAACCAACAAGAACATCTTATACAAGCGTTTCCATCATGCCCCACGACTGCAGAATACACCCTATAGAGCTCTACATTCAAAGTGTGGCTAAACCGTCCAAGGTGCTTTAAAGCTGCATCTGGACAAACAGAAGGACCCATGGCCTTCAGGACAAAGGTTTCTGTGTGCAGAAGAACAGGAACCACAATGTTCGCTCTGATTGTCAGCTTATGTCCTATTTCTGTCTCACTTGCCACCACAAATCAATATCCCCTGCCTACCCTGCCTACCTACCGCTCTGAAACCTGAAACCCAAGCACACCATAAAATCTGCATCCGCGAAGCAGCTAGTAGCATGCTCATACAATAGATATATGCATGCATCCGTCTATCTATCCACCCATCCATCCGATTATGTTTTATCAGGGTGTGTATAGGGTTATATGTATCCATTCCAAATCCACCAACTTCTAGTTGTCTCTTAGCCACTTAACCTACTCTGCTTTGTTGACCCCAGGGGTCTGTACTTAATTGGTCCCCTCCTTTTTTCTATCTGCACCAAATGTCTACAAGCTCGATGCTCTGTGAGCTTGTTGATCAGCTATTTTTGCTGAATGTTTGCTGATATGCCCAGGATAGGGATGGTTTCTGTGGTTATATGGACGACATACTCCTTGGTTTGTCCATGCCATGCTACACCTTTGCTGGCACTGCCTGATGGAAGCCAGTTTTTCAGGCAGTGCCAGCAAACTCTTTTCAACCTGACTTTATTTAACCAAGTTAGAATCTATCCCAAAGCCACGAGAAAAAAATGGTATGCAATGAGCCGACAATGCAACAATAATGTCTCACTAGTACATGTACATCATTTTTAAAATGTAAATATCATGAAAGCTCTGTCTAGGCTATGGATATAGGAATGCATGTTCATGTAAATCCCTGAACCCATCTGAAAAGTCACAAATTGAGCTCTTTAATGTAGCCCACAACTTGAGTGTACAAGTGGTTTTGGAATATCTATATCTACATATTATATCTCTCTCCCAAAGTTTCAGTGAAATTATTTCCCACCAAAACATGAATTAGATGTTATTATAATCCAGATGTCTATCTGACCTGACTGAGTGTGCATCATATTGTTCGATAAATACATTTCATTAAAATACATAGAAACACCCACACTATAAGAAAGGCAATCATTCAGCATCACCATCTTTTCCATTTGGTTACAGGAATCCATGAAGGTTTTGGGCAATTTTGGCAAACGCTCCCCCTATCCCCACACATTAAGTGTAGATTATTTGTCTCTGCACAATCTCCCTTCAGCCCTCGGTTCTGTCATCAAAAAACTTGATTAACAATGTTTGTGTAGCTACTTCATATACAGCAAGGGGGACATTATACAATCTCATCTCACAAATTCCAGCACAGGGAAATCACATGGGAAAAATATCCAGTAATTCTATAAGTTTACCAACGACAAACATTCAGCGGTTAACAGGGATGTTTTTTGATCTAAGTAATACAATTATATAAATCTCACTAAGGTTTTACTTGAGTATATAGTTTTACCGTCTTTCTATATCCTTTCAAACGAAAAGCTTTTGCTTCTTATTTTCTTGCCAAGAAAATAAGCCTGTGTTTTTACATCATGCTAGCTGTCCACAAAAAGAGATACAAATGAAAAGAAGCAGGTCAAATGATTTCATAACACAATAATATAAAGTTATACATCCAGCAAGGAATCATTTAGAAACGTAGAGGAAACACAGAGGTGGGCCCTGTGGGATCAAAAGGGACCCTTGCTTGGGAGAGGAACCAAGCAACGATAAAGTGGCTCCTCTTCTGCCAAAAGGTTAAATAACGACAAAAAGTGATCCCTTTTTTCCAAAACTTTGAAGAGTGCTGAAACAACGTGAAGTCTGCTGGTCTAAGGAGCTGAGAGAGGACAAGAAAAATGTCTTGGGAATGGGATTGTCCCTTTCCGAAAGATATAAACATACAGTGTAAACTATAAAGAACCCCTCTCATCACAGCAGTCATCGAAACATAAGGTGATGTGAGGGCCAAACCACATCAATGTGTCGAGATGCAACAAAACGGTTTTAGCGTTCGTCCCAGCAGTGTGATATGTCCTGTTGCACGTCGGTGCATGTCGACACAAGTCGACCCAAGTGATCCAATTGGTTCAATTCAATGGTTGCTTGCAACTACTTGGGTCTACATGCGTCTACACCGTGCAAAGGAGTTGCAAAGGAGTTGCATTCATGGCGACCCATTGGTGGTGTTTGGGCTTAGTTTAAACTAGATGGGGAATGTGGTACAACGCACAAAAGCAATAGCTTCGAGACTGCCAGCTGTCCCTAAACGACAAATACGTGTGTCAAAGGTTTAACATGGGTGGCTGTCGACTCAGTGGTGGAAAGTAACCAAGTACATTTACTTAAGTACAATTTTGAGGTATTTATACATAACTAGATTTTTGTACTTTATATTTATATACTTTATATTGTATATTGTAATTTTACAATTGAGTATGTTTTCCACCACTGGCTGTCGTCACGTTTTTTGTTTGTATTTTTTGTAGCGTCCTCGGTCAGTCAGACCACTGTCAGTTTCATTAGTTTCAAAAAGAGACACTCGACAGTAAGGTGGAAATCCTCGTAAAGAACTGGGTAAACATATCTCACTGTTCCTGCTGCTCTCAGACCATTCAATGTAATGTAGATCAGTGCTCATCTATCAACACAACAGTCTATAGATCCTTTTCTTTTTACTTCAAATGTTTATAACTTTGTTCAAATAGGCCCCATTCAATGACCTTAAACCCCAGTCCATTATTTAAAATAGCATTAATAATTGGCAAGGCGAAGGCATAATTGAACAAAACAAAACATTCAAGAAATCGTGATTCCGATATGAAATTGTTCATATTTTTTCTGTTGTTGTTGACTTTTTTTTCTAAAATCTTAAACATGTTTTATGTTCTTTTACTTTATCACTATTATTATTTTGATGCCAACACCAATGTGAAACTAGTGTTCTTCATGGCTTAGAGGTGCAATGACTTCTGGGGATTTCTCACCGAAAACGGCATGAAATGTTTACTGTTCAGGAAAGTAATAGAAGAGTTGCCCCATTGGACCTTGAAAATAGACCTAAAAAACCCACTTGATACACTTCCATGCTGGCATTCAACAAAGTAATTAAAAGTTTTACAGTGCAGATTGACCAAATTAAGAAATAAATAAACAAATTGTCAAACATCTAAGACATATTTTACAGTAAAGTGCCATTTTTGACAAAAAACTAAACAACAACAAAAGACAAAGAAAGGTCAAGTCATGAACTACATAACAGTGCTTAAAATGAATTAGAACCAGCATATTGTAGAGTTCTACAACGCCTCTTACACCTGAAAGAAGTGAAACCACATGGCAGGTACTAAATAATACTGACATAAAAAACTGCCATGTAAACCAACAAGTCACATTTCAACAAAGAAAATGGAGCTCCATCTGGAATGAAGTACACGTTTACACATATACAGCATTTTGTCCAAGTTAGTTACACAAAGGTGCCCAAAAGACAAAGTGTGGAGTTTAAAGGTTATGTTTGCCACCAGTGCAGAGTCAGACACAGAAAGGAAAACAGAAGAGACATGCTCGTCAGCTCCCTACATGAAACATGTGAGGGAGAAACGGGTGAGTTAGAAAGAGTCCGGGTGGTGCTGGCATACAGTTAGGAGTACAAGACTGTGTTCCCTCATGGGTGCAAAACACAAGAACCCCAGACTAAAGCCCAAGGCGTTTCCTACCCAAAAAAGCCTTTGTGCCGAAGTGTCCCATGCTGTGGGCCGTTTCCGATTCTGTAAGGAGGAAGGAAGGTTCAGGAATCTGTAGGCTACTGTCAGCTGCTCCAGCGACAGTATGCAGCTTTCCCTACACCTGGAGCCCGCTAAAGTATAGTTTAATCACTCTCTTCTTCTACAGACGATAATGATGGTAATGGCGCTCCTGTCCCAAAAGTCCCTCCTTCTCTAGATAACTTAGTGCACTGTCGTTTTCCCAGGACTGTTCACAAAACTAAATTAGAGAGAGCCGTACTCCTATAGCATGGTTGAAACCAAGCAAGAACCAAAGATAAAACAAAAAAACAAGTGTCGCAAGCAAACATGCGGAATGTAGCCGATACATACATGAACACAAATAACTATTTTATCAACTATCGATTAATATATCTGTATAGAAACTCAGCCTTGTGGAAATTAAATATTAGCAGTGCTGCTACCTCAAATAATAGCATCCTTATATAAACATCCAAGCCTCGTGCCCAGGTGTGTGTGTGTGTGTGTGTGTGTGTGTGTGTGTGTGTGTGTGTGTGTGAGAGCACACGCGCACGTGCGTGCGTGCACACGTGCATGCATGCGTGCGTGTGAGTGTGGCCTACCATTCTCAGCCCAGGTGTGCAGAAAAATCTATTTTTTGCATTACATCTACTGTAAGTCATCGACTTTGCTACATATACATGTTATATTGTATACTAGCTCAACTACTACAACTAATAATAATAATAATAATAATAATAATAACAATATTAATAACAATAATAATTGCTTTGGTTTTAAAAAATTACGTTTTTTTTCCTTTCTTAGTTTGGCATAGAGAGTTTAGAAACTGGCATGGTCATGGTCCTGGTATGAAGGTTTGTGGGAGCATTACCCCGTGAACTGTAGCTGGAATGCTAGAGTTGAAAATGCTACATGTTCTAGTAAATGATACGTACAGAAAGTTGCGTTTGATCAGTGTTTAAGTTAATGGTGGCGACCGCTAAATAAAAGGTAACATGTCTGCATTGTGTAAAGAAATAAATGTACAATACATGATAATGACAGCAGTGACGGGTTATGTTGAATGTGTGTTTGAATTCAGGTTACTTTGTGCCTTATATAGCTTCTGTGTATGTGTGCGTGTCTACGCCTGCCTGTCTTGCAATTCAAATACAGCGGCTTGTGTATATACAGTACGTGTGTCCAACCCGGGTCTCACCCAAACACGGTGAAATAGAAACGGATTGGCAATTCCGTACATACACGCCTAGAAAACCCCAAAATCCATACATATTACACTGAAATCTTCCCCGTAGCCCGTGGCGGAGGCAGGGGGGCACTGTCTCCACCGAACATTGCGAAGTTCGGTGGAGCCAGACAGTGGCCTTGTGGTTAAGAGTGTTCACCCTGAAACTGGGAGGTCAAGGGGTTCGATCCCCGGCCGGGTCATACCAAAGACTGTAAAAATGGGACCCAATGCCTCCCTGCTTGGCACTCAGCATCAATGGGTTGGATCGGGGGGTCAAATCAACTAATCAAATGATTCCCGAGCGCGGCACGGCTGCAGCTCACCGCTCCTTGGATGGGTCAAATGCGGAGAACAAATTTCACTGCGGTAACGTGTGTGACAAATTGTACGACTTTGACTTTGCCAACTCAGCCCCGTCCGAGTTGTAACCCAATAGCACAGAATCGTAAATAATGTCAAACCCGAACTCACCCAAATACGGTGAAATAGTAATAGATTGGCAATTCCGCACATACAACACTAGTGAAAGCCACGCCTCCGTCGCGGTCAAAACAGTAGTAGTGTAATATGTAAGGATTTTGAGGGGTTTCTAGGCGTGTATGTACGGAATTGTCAATGCGTGGCTATTTTCACTGTGTTTGGGTGAGATCGGGGCTGGTCTGCCTGGTGTGTCTGTCTGGCTGCTACCGTGGTGGGGAGTGTCTTGTTGTTGGCGTTGTTGTGTCTAGGTGCACGAGGGGCTGGTGGCGCTCTCCAGGGAGGACTGCGAGAGGCGTCTGGTGAGCGGGCCGATGCTGGGGTCCGCCAGGGAGGAGGTAGGGAAGAGCTTGTACCAGCCGCTGACCGGGCCCGACAGGTCCAGGTCCTCCAGCAGGATCTGGGCCATTCCCATGAAGCACTTGTGGTCCATGCGTCCGTAGTCGCCCCACACGATCACCTGGAGGAGGGCCGGCCGGGGCAGTGGTGGGGGTAAAAAAAGTACTTGAAAAGTACCACTACTGCAATGTTGTAACTATTCCGTTACAAGTAAGAAGTCTGGAATTCAAAATGTATTCGAGTAAAAGTGCAAAAGTATTGGGCATCAAAATGTACTTAAAGTACCAACAGTATAAAGTACTCATTATGCAGAATGTCCCATTTCACATGTTCAAAATGTATACAAATCTTTACAAAATAGCCGTAGATCGGCTATTTTCAAATGGCCGAAATATAGTGCTGAAGTGGGTATAATGCATGTTTTGTAGTTATAATTAAAATCTACAAAGTAACTAGTAACTAAAGTTTTCAAATAAATGTAGT
Source organism: Electrona antarctica (assembly GCF_951216825.1). Classification (NCBI taxonomy): domain Eukaryota; kingdom Metazoa; phylum Chordata; class Actinopteri; order Myctophiformes; family Myctophidae; genus Electrona; species Electrona antarctica. The sequence continues at coordinate 29,067,239 of NC_136796.1, read as the reverse complement.
GGAGTAAAAGTACAATATTTATCTCTGAAATGTAGAAGTAAAAGTACAGGAAATTTGACATAGTCAAGTAAAGTACAAATACGAGCGAGGTAGTGCAGCGGGGAGGAGGAGAGCGGAGAGGGAGAGGAGAGGAGAGGAGAGGAGAGGAGAGGAGAGGAGAGGAGGATTCAATCATACCTGTAGAACTTTGCCCTGAGGACTCTCATCAAACAACAGTGCCTGCTGGTAGGTGGGGTCCAGGTTCCTCTTCACCGCTTTGGTCTTCTTCTTGGACAAACATACTCCATTCTCCAGGAGATACACCTTCACGTAGGTTGCTGCAAACAGCCAATGGGATATGACACAGTGGTGGTGACACTTCCCAAATTCAGAGCCTTGAAGGAAACGTAGACTGTGTACCTGTCAGTACTTTTCAAGGAACCTTATCTTAAATTTGCTGATGTTTTCTTACTGAAATCCATCTAACAACCGACTGTGGGGCCTCCCAGACAGTAGACGCAGGTGTGTTAAACTCACAACTGCACTCAATCAGGTGGTCTGAATTCTCCATAGGGAGTATGCTTTCTTTTCATCAAAGAAAGTGTAATGGAATCCACTGATTCAACATTGCAAAACAACTCCACTGTACTTAAATCAAATACCACCAATCATTGTATTGAGAACACTCGCATTTCGGCCTTAGGGCTGATTCATACTCCTATTTTAGAGCCGAATAAAAGTCGGTTCGGCTCTGTAGAGCCTACAATGTGACGTCATTTGAGGTTCGGGGGGGCGGGTACCGTCCTAAAGTCGGCTCTTCGGTGCTACTGAAAATGTCTGACGAGCCGAAATCATTTCGGCACTACAGCGCCGAAACAGCGGTAAAATAGGAGTATGAATCGGCCCTTAGTCTTCCTCAGAAAGAAAAAAGAAAGAAAAGAAAACACCATACCTGGTAGGTTCTTGGAGCCCGCTTTAGGTGTCAACGATCTTGCTTGGTTGACCTCCACCTCCAGCTGCCCTCCTCGGTCTAACATGCTTATATTGACATCCCCTGTTGAGAGAACATGCACATAGCATCCTATACTGTAACATACTGGCACATCTGTATTCACACACAAACACTACTATACTGTAACATACTGGCACATCTGTATTCACACACAAACACTATTATACTGTAACATACTGGCACATCTGTATTCACACACAAACACTACACTTACAATTTATCCAGCTCAGGTAACTGCGTGTAGTATTAGCATCTATATATATACATTACATACATTATTAGCCTATGTTAAAATACATGGACCCATAAGAGTGCCTGCTTTCACTAAGGCTGCCAGTGCCAACATTGGACAGCAGAGGGAGGCAGAGCGCTTCAAGTCTGTTCTCACTATTGGATAGGTTGGAAACACAGCCCGCTCTGCTGTTTCTCTCAAACTCTGGCCTTTGAATGAAAGATTTATATCTCAACCAGGAATAACTACAGTACTGCAGAGCAGATGATGGAATAACTACAGTCCTGCAGAGCAGATGATGCGCCATTTCAAGCCCCTGCCTTGCCTAGGCGTCATTAACAGTGGGAACACTGGTCGCCATCACCATTTGAAATGTCCAATTCTGTGCCCACTAATACAACTCAGAATCCGTGAACGTACTGTAGATATAATGATGCAGACCTTTTCAACTCTATGCAGCTTGTTTTAGCGCGAGACGCCGATAACAATTTCGTATAACATATCGCTGCGGTCGGGCGGAAACCTTGTCTGTCCAACCTGGTGTTACTTTTCAGGATATGGGACAAAAATAAACCTGTGTTCCAATGGATCAAATGTATAGTTATTGTTTAGTCACAAGCTTTTGTTATCCGTTTCAATGGTTAAATATGAATAAAAACCCACACACTTGACCACTCTAAAAATAATACGTGCAATAGCGAAAATAGCCAATCTAGAAGCTCACTGAGCTTGTAAATCGCTACTTGGGTGCGACACTCTTGTACGACAAACTATAGGGCATTCATTTATGAAAAAAGAAAGTTGAAATATTGAGAAACAAGGTTTTATGCATGCATGACAGGCAGCGACGATATTTTAATTGGTTTATTAAAGTAATTCAATTATCACCTGTAGTGTTTAAAAGGGATCTAGCTTCATTATTTCAGCAACAAATGTAACAAAGCGTAACAAGACAAGACAAGACAAGACAAGACAGGGTCTTGTCAGTGTGGCACTGGCTTCCAATCATTTTCTCCATCCCAACAGCTACCACTTTGCATTTAAATTAAACATTCAAATGTTTCATCTTTTGGAGACTGGGCAGTGGATATCACATGTGGAACTCTCAGGAAAATATCAGCACTTCACCATGACTGCAACGTGAATCAATTAACACAATCCCTGCCGGGATTAATGTATTTAATGTACTTATTTTGAAGAGGTGTGTGTGTGTGTGTGTGTGTGTGTGGGGGGGGGGGGGGTTCTTCAAAGGTTAGTGAAATACAAATACTCAGCAGTGAAGGTTATTTCACGATTGATTGATTGATTGTGTCAATTATCTAATGTAATCCTGGGCGCTACACTTCCTCTGACAACCTGGGGGGGCAGAGGACTGACCTCATGCTTCCTTCTATGCATTAGGAGTCCAAGCTGTTTCTTTTCACCTGACAGGGGAGAGTTTCCCCGGCCGGACGTAGCGTGTGGAAGGAACACGTTATTCCGACCAGTTCCTTTCCCTCCATCAAGCGCCCCGGCTGGCCAGGGGGAGGTATTTTAAAGACCAGGATTACTGCATGTTATTTGTGAGGATACCTACCCTAGGGAACACGGGGATACCTAACATGCAAACTCCCGCCAACCCCGCCCTGATGGTGTGTGTTCAATCAATTCTGATTTTTAGCTGTCTTACCCATGGGGGGCGTGGCTAGCGTCTGCCGGCCTACAATCTGGGCGGGGCCTAGTCCGTCCAGGAAGTCGCTGAACTGGCTCTCAGGCCCCAAGCGGGTGGTCGGGAAGACAAACCTGACCGAGAAGAAGAGAGGGGAGAGCAGAATGAATGAATGGATGGATGGATGGATGGATGGATGGAGGCAGATGGACAGATCTGTCTCCATCTGCCTCCATCCTGGCTAGTTATCTAATAACTAGCCAGCCATGCTAATGAGCTAGCTGCCAGAATGCTTTTCGAGGCTGTATTAGAAGCACGACGATGCCATTGGCGGCTGATTTCACCCAGAGTATAGAGTAGGAGAGTAGCGACACGCTTTAATCTCGCCGCAAAGCGGGTGCCTATAGGCTATAGTTCCAAACATTGCTCCTATGGCTGGAACTATCCCATTGAGATAGAGTGAGCATTGTTACAATGGGAGTCAACGCTAGTGTCGCCACTCTCTTACTATATTACTCTGATTTCACCCTTCTGCCAGAAAGACAGACAGACAGACAGTACTAATGTTCTGTCAGAGCTGTTGGAGTTGGTGCTGCCGTGGACAGACAGACAGACAGACAGACAGACAGACAGACAGTACTAACGTTCCATCGGAGCTGTTAGAGTTGGTGCTGCCGTGGACAGACAGACAGACAGACAGACAGACAGACAGTACTAACGTTCCATCGGAGCTGTTAGAGTTGGTGCTTCCGTCGGTGGACTCCTTGCTGCCCTGCCGCGTCACGCGGTTCCTCATCTCCACGGCGATGCCCGTCTCCGTGCTCCTCCGGATCGTGCTGCGAAGCTTCTTCGTTCCGCCGTCTGAGAACGACAACGGTCGTACAGTCAACGTAACGTCATGTCAAACTGGGCGTCCTTGAAATTAAACGGGTTGAGAATCTCTGCTAGAGCCGTAAAGATCTTCTCTTCCCTGTCATATCTTTTCAAATGGGGGACCATGGGATAATTAGTGTCTATGTGGGGGTCCTTGACATGAAAAGGTTTGGGAACCACTGATCTAAATCCTAACAGTTTTATGAAAAACCTGTCTCTATGTCAGTGGTGCTCAGAGGTAACCTGACTCCGCCAGATGGGGCAGCAGAGAGTACACTGGGTTCCCCCCTCCTGCTCCCATCTGGGAACTCTCAGGCAGACTTGATGCTCCAGCCACCAAATGGCCTGGCCAATCAGCGGCAGCTAGAGGCGGGATCAAGGCATACACAGTGCTGCCTTGATCCCGCCTCTAGCTGCCGCTGATTGGCCAGGCCGTTGGCTGCCGACCTCCATCTGAAAATACAGTATGTTGTTCCAGGGAAGGAATACCCACCAGAAGCAAAGATTTGAGTTAAAAACGTCCACTGGGAAAGAATATATATTCAAACTTAAGATTTACACACATTTTCACGATTAAAAACAAAAAAAGCAGATCTTCAAGCTCGTAGCGCTATGAACTTGTAGATCTGCTATTTTTCCAACAGCTGAAGTTTAAAATAATGCTTAAAAGCTAAGGTGACACAGATGCGTTCCAGTTCTTAACGTGTTAAATTAACTTCATCCCAAAACAATAATACAGTATTCAGAGTTCAGACCTCCAGAAATGGTGTCCTTTTGCATGGCTCCGATTGATTGAATATACGCTGTGAAGTTGCCCGAACGGCCAAGGCTCCAAAAACAGTCAGTGATGCTTTGTACGGCTTTTATTGCTCCAGCTCCAGTGCAGATATCACACAATAACAAAAATATCAAACAGACAAAATAATACTGGCCAAAAATCCAAAACAAAGAAATCAAAAATACTTAATGGCAAACTTAGGACAAAGGAAAAATAACAAAACTGAACTAGGCTACACCCATGAAATGGGCCCTAGCAGCTCTCTCCCTGGGCTGTCAACATGTTGCCTGCCCAAGCATAACTGACTAGCTCTGCCTGCAGTCTCCCTTTTATACTAGGCAAGACTATACCAAGGAACAGTTCTGTAATTGGTAACCCACTTAACTCAACATCTGGCTAACCATGGCCCATGAGTTAACTTACACAATTACCTACTCAAAACAATTCGAATACATTTCAGATACATTACACAACATCAAGATAAATAGAAACCATAACATAAGAGCTCTTGTAAACCAGACAGACACCCCTCCTGCTCTATAGCACTTGGTACCTTCCTCCACTCAGTCAAGAGGATCACCAGTACTGCAGGAGAGCCAGGTGCCAACCAATCATAATTAAACCCAAATGACAACCAACCTATACTGTGACAATATTTGCAAAGTACATACTTGTTCTCTTTTACAATTCACTGTGAGCTATAATAATAAAAATAAGCACTCATGTCCATTAACACAGTCTTCCAAGCCGGCCGGCAAAGTTAGGGATGCAACTGTGTAATTTAGGTATGAGCATTGTTCTCCATCAATGTATGTTTATAGGGCACGGGTTGCCCCGTGACATACGCCATTAACAGTTTGCAGGAAAAAGGCACAGGAAAGTGCAGTTCAATAGGTCTGATAAGAGGAATTAGACCCAAGAAAGCACTATGGCTTGTTTCCACTGGGGTCCTTTGTACTCAATTCACCTTTAGTACCTGCATGATTTTAATTAAAGGGCAAAATAGTAGTTCCATATGGAGCCTGTTTAGGGACAAATCGAACCATTGCTTGTTCCATAATTGGAAGCTTTTCTGTAGACTGTAAGGATTCTGATGAAGGTATTTTATTTTCACATTCCACAAGGAGGTGATTTTGAAAGACTTTCCAGGTAGACTTAATAAAAGACCCGTCTCTCTGTGCTTTGTTTTGAATTGTGGTCACTCGAGTGCGGAGGCAATCTTCAACCAAGATCCTCTGGGACGGCCCTCATGCGCTAGCGGAACATTTCCCGTTTTCTCAGAGACACTTTACCTACTGCACAATAACATTGTTGTATTTTATTTTACGTATAATTATAATGATGTAATCTGCCATAGCTCTGTGACAGGTATCATCCAACCAGTCATATTTAGTGCAATGAATCCACTGTTTCTCAAAAATGTTTTTTTTGTGGCTTTCGCCTTTATTTTATATTTTTTATGGAGGGACAGACAGTAGGCTGACAGGAAATGGGAAGAGAGATGGGGGAAGACATGCAGTAAAGGCCGTCGGGATCGGGAGTCGAACCCGCGGCACACTGCCAGACTGGATTACCAGCCAAGGTGCCTGGACCACTGAGCCACGGCCCAGGCCGAATCCTCTGTTTCTAAAATGTTATGTTAATCCCGCCCTACAGCGTCTTGCAACTTAAGGGCAAAACAGCAAGTGTGCGTAATTGACGTTTAATTATTGACGTGTCGCATATGTCAAGGAAGACCACAGACTGAATAGATGTCTTCTGATCTTTAGGGATTCCTGTTTCTGTGACTTACAACCAAATTAATGCAAGCTGGAAGGCATTGAATTAATAGATGTATTTTAATGTAAATTATAATGTATATAATACTTCTGCAGAAGAAAACTTTCCGGTACTTCCGACATCAGCATTCGACAGGGAAAACTTACGTCATATGTAAACGAGCAAATCGGCTAACCAATCACATGGCGCTTGGCCAATAAGGGACCACCGTATGTACCTTATGTAGCAATGTGAAATGTCCGCTAACATAAATTGATGTACGATGACAAGAGCGCCCCTCATTTCACACAGGTGTGAAATGAGGGGCATTACACAAGTGTGACACAAGTGTATATTTGTGTAATGCTTTATGGTGTCGTCCACAGTTAACAGTTTTTGTATTGAGTTGTGCTTGAAACGTGTCTGTATACTGTTAATAAATACTTCAATCAATCAATCAAAAGACTAGCAGATGACCCCATCTCCCTGCACACGCACACACACATACACGCATGCATGCACGCACGCACGCACGCACGCACGCACACTGTGTGCATCGAGTCTCTGCGCTGACACATACAACTCCAAAAGTCTTACTCATGCATCGCACACAAACTGCAAGAGGCTTTTGCCTCCCCCGTGAAGTGTCGTCAAATAAAACATCATCTGCGTCAGACAACTAATCACTTGGCTCGTCTCGCATTCCATAAAAACGGCTGCTGTTTTTCATCTCGCAGCTGTTTCCCTCTCCTCCTCCTCCTGCATCTCCTTTGTTCCCACCACTCCCCCCCCCCGCCCCCCCTCCCCTCGACTTTCTTTTTCTGGGCTCATTTCTCTTCTTTTTTTCCGTCCTTCTTTCATCTGCCAGCACCCTTCCTCTGTCTCTTTCACTCAAAATCTGAGCCCCTCAGTTGCTTAGCACCACCTCTCACTCACACGCACGCACGCACGCACGCACGCACGCACGCACACACACACACTGTTATGTATCCTATGCTCTATTCTTAGCCTAATAGATCAGCGAGGTGTTCAGCTGTGGCTGTGTCTAGTTTTTTGTGCTTTTACCTGCCGTTCTCAGCTCCCAGGAGATTGCGCACACACACACTCACGCACACACACACGCACGCGCGCACGCACGCACGCACACACACACACAAATGCAGTGGTGGAAAGTAACTACTGTACGTATACGTACATTTACTTAAGTACTGTACTTAAGTACAAATACTTTTACTTTACTAAAGTATTTCTTCTTCTTCTACTCCACTACATTTCAGAGGCAAATATTGTACTTTTACTCCACTATAATTATTTGAAAACTTTAGTTAGAGTAACTTTATTTATTTACATTATTATTACACAACATACAGTAACGACTTCAGCCCTACAGTACATTTCGGGCATTTGAAAATAGCCAATCTACAAGCTCACAATGATGAGCTTGTTGATCTGCTATTTTCAAAAGATTTTTTTATACATTACGGTTGGTGAGGGGTGCGTTATGACGACCGGATTAAGGTTGGTAAGGGGTGCATTAAGACGACCAGATTAAGGTTGGTGAGGGGTGCGTTAAAACGACCGGATTAAGGTTGGTAAGGGGTGCGTTAAAACGACCGGATTAAGGTTGGTGAGGGGTGCGTCCTGTGCACCTTAACTCCTTGGATGCCCGTTTCCCATAGGGGGCGGTATAGGTGCTGAGTGTTTCCCATAGGGGGCGGTATAGGTGCTGAGTGTTTCCCATAGGGGGCGGTATAGAGCGTCGCAGTCCCGCCTCCTACCCTGGGCCAGGAAATGAAACCCAATGCATTTTCCTCATAGACATTTCTTAAAGTATTTATTTAAAGACGGTTACGCCGCGGACAAAGCCAACTCGAGTCGTGACAACTCATGACAACACAAACAATATTTTGGACCAAACAAATAATTAGAAAGAAGAAAAAAACGGCAGGTTACAACACTTTTTTTGTTGTTTTTCTTCAGCTCAAACGACAAGCCAGTACTATTGTACGGATCAGAGACGTGGAGGACAACAAAGGCAACAACAATGAAGGTGCAGACTTTCATCAACAGCTGCCTGAGGAGAATCCTGAGCATCCGCTGGCCAGACACTATCAGCAATAATGACCTCTGGCAGAGAGCGAGGCTACCACCAGTGGAAGAGGAGATTAAGAGAAGAAGGTGGGGATGGCCACACACTTCGGAAGCCCAATACCAGCATCACAAGACAAGCCCTTAGATGGAACCCGCAAGGCACAAGAAAGAGAGGGAGGCCGAAGAACACCTGGCGCAGGGACCTTGAGACTGACATCAAGCAGTGTGGACTGACATGGAAACAGCTGGAAAAGAAGGCCCATGAAAAGGAGTGATAGGCATAAGTTACATGGGCGCTAGCGGTGGCTAGCGACAAAGCTAAAATAAGGTACATTATATTTTTTTAAACTCTGGATCAAGGTTATTTTATCAAATATCGGGATCTCGTCCACGGCTACCTGTGCATTATTAAATTAATCTCGGGATCTCGGTCTTGGGTACAAAGGAGTTAACACTATGGATTTCGCAGTGTGTAGATTCACATCAAAATGGAGGGCCATCATGGCCTAATGCATATCATCAAACCTTCAAATTTACAAAGGTACTGCTAAAACAGTGTGTGTGTGTGTGTGTGTGTGTGTGTGTGTGTGTGTGTGTGTGTGTGTGTGTGTGTGTGTGTGTGTGTGTGTGTGTGTGTGTGTGTGTGTGTGTGTGTGCGTGTGCGTTTGTGTGCGTGCGTGTCTGTCTGTGTCTGGCCGCCACCACTAAGCAGCAAAAACAAAAAACAGAGAGCTCTCTCCAATTTGCCAACCTCCAGCCAAAGTGTGTGCGAGCAGCAGAGAGCTGTTAGTGAAGCACCTCCCAGCAAGAGATCAAGGCTTTCACAGTAGCTTTAACAGGCAGAAAACCCCAGTTTATGTGTCATCCAGCGAGAGTGTGCGCGAGGTGAGTCACTACGCTTTGTGTCTATGTATGTGTAAGCCTCAGCGAGCCATAATAATCATTGGTTTCATTACCACTCCATTTTATACTGTAAACACTCTTATGCCACTGAGAGCATACACAAGCCATTGCAGCCCCCCCCCCCTTTATTGGCAGCTAGTGTATTATAGTGGCGCGCGAGTGCAAGCCTTGTAGCTTAGTGCATCGGAGCAACAGTGTACGGTAAGTGCATACGGTATGCATGCACTCTCAAAAGCGCACATGTACGTCAACATGTACGTCCACACGCGCACACACACACACACACACACACACACACACACACACACACACACACACACACACACACACACACACACACACACACTCCGGGTCACCAGTGAAATGCATGTTGGGACGGACACAGATTAATACTGGGACACACTTTTCCGCGTAACAGACCCACACGGAGAAAACAACTCGGACCCTGATACTACTAGCTACTCTTGCGTCAGTCGACAGAACTTCTTCTTTGGGGAAGCATCACGGCCAACGCGGGGGTTGTGTGGCACAGGCACCTGAAAGCCAGCTCTGACAGTTGGACGGGGGCATGTTAACGTGAACACACGCGCTGTTTCGTTCCTCAACCACCGTGCCATAGGCTACATGCACGCTGAAAGCCTGGACACTGACTACGACAGGTTACAGCCCTGCGCGCACCCAGCGTGACACACTGAACATCACCATCACAAGTATTCATAATGTTATGATCATCCAACAGATATAAAAGTGCACAGGATTGTAACTGTTGCCAAGGCAATTCCCCGTCCGGGTGGACTTAAACCCTGTTGTTGTTAGACCATCTGTAAACAATTCCCCCCCTATCATTAACGTGATCTATTACATTGCATTACCCACACTGAACATCATTTGCTGTTCATATATTCAGAACGGGTAAGGACTAGTAGAGTACATAATACATGGAGGCGGCTGACCTTTGAGTGTGTAGCAAGGCCCAGAGCATATACTGTACGTACAGTAAGTACTATTCTGAGGTACTATACTTCACTTTACTAGGTCACTTTACTGGAGTATGTTTATTTATTTATATCTACTCCACTACATCTGACTGAGAGGCAAATATTGTACTTTTATACAGCTCAACTTTAGTTACTTTGAATATTTTGATTTTAGTTTATTTCTACAAAACATACATGAACCACTTTAGTGGAACTTTGGGTATTCGAATAGCAACAACACGTCGTGCTTGTAGATCTGCTATTTTCAAAAGATTTCCTTATACATTTTAGAGTTGGACCACTGTTTCCCAAACACTGGTGTCGGGACCCATTTGTGGGTCGTGGACACATTATTATAGGTCCCCTTAGTTTTTGTTTCCTACAATATTAGCACGTTTGGGACGTCCTCGGTTCTCCTCAGTCCTAAAAGGGCCTCTTTGGGACGTCCACGGTTCTCCTCAGTCCTAAAAGGGCCTCTTTGGGACGTCCTCTGTTCTCCTCAGTCCTAAAAGGGCCTCTTTGGGACGTCCACGGTTCTCCTCAGTCCTAAAAGGGCCTCTTTGGGACGTCCTCGGTTCTCCTCAGTCCTAAAAGGGCCTCTTTGGGACGTCCTCGGTTCTCCTCAGTCCTACAAGGGCCTCTTTGGAGCCCATTGGATCCTGGTGGGCCTGTCCCTGTCCTGGACCTTTACCCCAACAATGACCTCTTGACCTCTTAACCTCGTATCAGCACAGTGAACATCCTGCGTCGAGGAGGACAGCCTAATCGTGAGGAAATGACATCCGAACGAGATGACTCTCTTTGTCCTCCTTATAATGAATAGATCCCACGTGGCGCGTTAACTCACGGACAGACATCCTGTCTTCCATTCAGATAACCATTTCCTACGGTCAGTGGCACACTGAGAGGCCCTGATGGTTAACCCCCCTTTAAAACCCAGTTTGGACCTGAGGACGATTCTACAAATCTCTAAATCCTGACAGTTTTCTGAAAAACCCTATGTTTCTATGTCAGTGATTCTCAAACTACTTCATGTCAAGGACCCCAGAAATTATATGAAATTGGCCTCGTTTCACAGACGTAGTGAGTGTAATGCATGCAGTTCAGAGTAAAGTCTCATGAAATAAATGTTCGTCGTTGCTACGTATACATACAGCCATAATTGAAATTGTGCCCTTTAAAAATGATGTGAAACTGAAACAGACGGAGGCTGATGTCTTTCTAAAGTGCATCAATTTGTGTGGACAAATAGTTTTTTGAAAACACAGATGCTCAAGTAACCTTCTATAAGGACCTACACAGATTAAAAAAGAGAACACAGAACATTATGAAGGACAATTCCCACCCCGGTCACTCACTGTTTGAACTGTTGCCATCAGGCAGACGGTACAGAGTGCTCAAGTCAGGGACCAGCAGACTCAGTAACAGCTTCTATCCCACAGCGGTAGCCACACTAAATGCTGCTAAGAAATGATCCGTTGCTGAAATACATGTTTTATTGTGCTGTTTTTAAGTACAATTGGGGTTTGTGCAATAACAGCTGCAATTATCTATCTATCTATCTATCTATCTATCTATCTATCTATCTATCTATCTATCACCCCAATGGTGCTCTATCAGAACCATTCACAGCACAGCTTTGCTTTATTGCGAGGACACATACTGGAGTGGACACACAAAACAACCCTCTCCTCAGTATCAAATATAAATGTATTCCAAGGCAGCTACACGCGTCGCATGGCTCTTCCATGAGCCATAGTGTAAGCCTAGATATCACTGGGCATAATGGGTAATGGATACTGAATTGTGCAGTCTTCTCTTAAAGGCAATGGCCCGGTTTCCCAAACGCATATGGTGTAAGAGGGCATGCTCAGATGCCCTCTATAGACCTCACACAGAAGCCTGTGAACATAGACATTTCATGCATAGATGTGCCACGCAATGGTAGGCCTCAGGTCTACCATTCTGAAATTTAATTTAATAATATTTGGACTGCTGGACAGCTGACAGTAGGCTCTCTTTACTTAAACTTAAAAAAAAATATATATATATATATATATATATATATATATGAATTATATATAAATATATATAAATATATATATATATATATATATATATATATTAAATATAATATATATATTTATTATATTTATGTATATATATATTTTTTTAAGAGCAAGGAGAGCCTACTGTCAGCTGTCCAGCAGTCCAAATATTATTAAATTAAATTTCAGAATGGTAGACCTGAGGCCTGAGGCCTACCATACCAGGCCTGAGGCCTACCATTGCGTGGCACATCTATGCACGAAATGTTCACAGGCTTTTGTGTGCGGCCTAGAGGGCATCTGATTATGTGCAGCACTATAAGTCTTACACCATATGCGTTTGGGAAACCGGGCCAATGGCATGTGGCATGGTGATTGGTTTCATTATTGTAACGCCCAAACCACACATATGCATAATGTAACGGGTAGCGTAGGTGTTTAGGGATTTAGGCTGGGGTACAAGATAGCAGTTTTTACGGGGGAATGCCTCTTACGCAATGCTAAATCCCCAAATTACAGATTTAGTGCCTCTGACGCAGGATAGGGCCCTTTTAGTGTTTTGTCAATTATGTGGGTCCCATTTGCAGCACTACCCTCACGGACCGGCTGGGAATCACTGCTCTTAATCAGCTGTTCTCAACCTGTTTAGTTTAGTTTAGGTTTAGTTTAGGTTCTCAACCTGTTTAGTTTAGTTTAGGTTTAGTTTAGGTTCTCAACCTGTTTAGTTTAGTTTAGGTTCTCAACCTGTGCCCCTCAGTGAAGTGACAAAGACATTTTAATACCTCAAAGAAAAGAAGAAAAAGACTACTACTGCATCAAAAGAATAACAAACTAACCTATACTACAACTAAAATGATATATTGAATATAGACGATTTAGAAGCGTGTAGATCCCTTAGATCTGGGGGGGGGGGGGGTCGCACAGCATGATAAGGTTGAGAAGCTCTGCTCTATAAATTACCTCAAGTCTCCCCGCAAGCTATATTTAGAGGTGTCCGGTTTTGGAGGTACAGACGCGGGCGGATCTCTCGTCTCCCCACACCCCATCATGCTTGGATACTGTTGCTAAGCATGGTGGATCGCCTGCCGTCACTGGTGCAGCCAATAGGCATGTGGGAGTAGCCGGCAGTTTCTAAAAACAGCATTCCATATTACACAGGCATTATAATGAGAGAGGCTTCATCAGTGTTCTCTCCAAATGTCAGAGCAGCCTTAATGATCTGTGCACGCTCCACACGCACGCACGCACACACACACACAAAACTAATACTAACACACAACAGACAGACACATACACTCATGATGTGCACGAGTACACAACTGCACACATTTGCGTTGTTTATGTAAACACACACGCACGCGCGCACGCACACACACACACACACACACACACACACACACACACACACACACACACACACACACACACACACACACACACACACACACACACACACACACACACACACACACACACACACACACACACACACACACACACACAGTGTGTGGATGTATAGTGTTTGGCTCTGTTTTGTACCTGCTCCATATTTTCCGTAATCTCTCTTTCCCTGATCTCTCTGATCAGTCATCTATGCTAATAATGATCTAATTTCCTCAGTCTCATCTTTAATCGCTTTTCTTCCATCTTGCAGTCCCTCCATCCCCTGTTAGTACATGATGATGATCAAGCAATGGTTGGTATTGCAGAATAATTATTCAATATAATAACCATGTAATTATGGTTGCTTAGTGCCTAACCTTTATATTTCACCATGGCATAATAACATAGTGATATTTGATAGCATGTAATAAGAGCTTAGATGTCTCCATTAGGCCTGGTAGATATTGTTTTGGTTACCTAACCCTAGTTATGGTCCAGCTTTTATACTCCACTACATTTATTTGAAAACTTTAGGCACTAGTTAACTTTGTAGATTTAGATAATTATTACAAAACATACATTAACCACTTCAGCCCTATACATTTCGGCTATTTGAAAATAGCAGATCTGCTAAAAATGACTATAACTAAATGATGTTTTATTCAAAAGACTAAAAGTAAATCAAAATGTGCTGTCAAAATCAACACTATAGTCTGCACAAGGTACAGGGACAAGGTATTACTCATCGCATGGAAAGCCAACAGAAACTATTTTAATTGACACTCAAAAGAAAAGCCCTCTTCTAGCACGGCAGAGCACAGCCACTTATGTAATGCTGTTGTCAAACGCCCCTTTTCTTAGAATGGCGTATCATATCTATATATAGGCTGTCTATATCTATAGTATTATGTACATATGCTTTATGCACGCGCACGCACACACACACGCACACACACACACACACACACACACACACACACACACACACACACACACACACACACACACACACACACACACACACACACACACACACACACACACACACACTGCTATGGGACACATGAATTGGTGATGGAAATAAAGCATCTCGGGCAGAAAAGAAGGACAGATGATGTTTTGTTTCGTTTCATTGTGGAGTGGAGGAAAAATGTGAGAAGTGAACCAAAGTGAGAGACACACACACACACACACACACACACACACACACACACACACACACACACACACACACACACACACACACACACACACACACACACACACACACACACAAGATGTAAAGAGCAACAGAGAGCGAGAGATAGGGGGGGGTTATTAAAGGGCGAGACCTCAATAGAGGACAAAGTGAGCAAACGGAGGAAGACTCCAGCAAAAGGAGAGAGAGAGAGAGTGGGAAGGATGGGGGGGTAAAGGGGGGGAGGGGGGGTAAGGCTTACAAACGAATGAACATGCCGGTCGGTCGCTGCTCTTGGTGCAATGCAGACAGCATCGCCATGGAAACGGGATGGAGGGAGAGTGCCAGGCAGCAGATGTGGAAGAGGAGGAGGAGGAGGAGGGGATTGAAGAGGAAGGAAGAAGAGGTGGCCACTTCAGAACGGCGAGATGAGATGAGAGAGGCGTGGCGGGCTAACGAGGAACCGACCCCGCTGAATCGCTACTTAAACCACTTAGACTCCTGGCCTGGGCCGGCTTAGCGGTCCAGGCACCTTGGATGGTAATCCAGCATGACAGTGGGTCGTGGGTTCGAGTCCCGATCCCGATGAACTTTGCTGTGGTTCTTCCCCCCCATCTGTCTCCCCATTTCCTGTCAAGCTACTGTATAGCTATCAATAAAGGCAAAAAGCCACAAAAATACACCGTAAAAAACCCTAAAAAAAACACTTACACCCCAGCAGCGTGCGTCCCAAAATTACTTGTGGGGAAAGCTTTTTGCCAAAAAGTAGCAGATGGACAGAGCTCACAACGCGCCGCGAGATTCCGTCGATCGGCAATTTTCCCGCGAAAGCTTTGCCCACAATAACGGAAAACACAAAAGACACTAGTAGAGATGGACTCTGACTCGACCACATGGGGTTTGAGTGGTTAACCAGCTCTATACTAGTCCAAATGACTCGACCACATGGGGTTTGACTGGTTAACCACCTCTATACTAGTCCAAATGACTCGACCACATGGGGTTTGAGTGGTTAACCAGCTCTATACTAGTCCAAATGACTCGACCACATGGGGTTTGAGTGGTTAACCAGCTCTATACTAGTCCAAATGACTCGACCACATGGGGTTTGAGTGGTTAACCAGCTCTATACTAGTCCAAATGACTCGACCACATGGGGTTTGAGTGGTTAACCAGCTCTATACTAGTCCAAATGACTCGACCACATGGGGTTTGACTGGTTAACCACCTCTATACTAGTCCAAATGACTCGACCACATGGGGTTTGAGTGGTTAACCAGCTCTATACTAGTCCAAATGACTCGACCACATGGGGTTTGAGTGGTTAACCAGCTCTATACTAGTCCAAATGACTCGACCACATGGGGTTTGACTGGTTAACCACCTCTATACTAGTCCAAATGGAACTGAGTTACACTGTACTGTAATGGCATTTTTGGCGGGAACCCCTTTTGGTGTTTTAAACATTATGTTATAATTTAGCTATTGAAAAATAGCAGATCTACAAGCTCATAGCGCGCCACCGAGTGGCGCGCTACGAGCTTGTAGGTCTGCTATTTTTTTAAATCGTGAAAATATTTATTTCAGAAAACTGGAGGATTTAGAAGATTTTTTTTTTAATTTCGAGGTCAGGCCTAAATGGGTTAATCAGTGTAGTACGTATCAGCAGTGTCGGGTATACAGGTTTGGGACCCGGAACCGGAGGAACCCGATACGACAGTGAGGAACAGGAATCGGGTTTCATCCCATTTGGAACCGTTCCCGGGAATCGATTTATCACACTGTCAGAGCTGGTACATGTATATGTGGAATTAATAATAATAATATCTGGGACTTATATAGCGCTTTTCATAGTACTCAAAGACGAAAGAAGAACTTTATTAGGAAAATGTCATTTGGATCTGGAATTCACGTCTGCTATACAATTACGAAACCTCTCAAACTTTTACATTTCAAGGACCGCCAAGACTCTTGTTGAGTGTGGACCGGTAAATGTGCATTTTGGTTCCATTTCTGTCTCAAAGTTGGTGAGACTGTGTAGTTCTAGTTACAGCAGCTGTAGGGATGGGGTGGGTGGGATGTGTAGTTCTATAGTTACAGCAGCTGTAGGGATGGGGTGGGTGAGACTGTGTAGTTCTAGTTACAGCAGCTGTAGGGATGGGGTGGGTGGGATGTGTAGTTCTAGTTACAGCAGCTGTAGGAATGGGGTGGGTGAGACTGTGTAGTTCTAGTTACAGCAGCTGTAGGGATGGGGTGGCTGGGATGTGTAGTTCTAGTTACAGCAGCTGTAGGGATGGGGTGGGTGAGACTGTGTAGTTCTAGTTACAGCAGCTGTAGGGATGGAGTGGGTGAGACTGTGTAGTTCTAGTTACAGCAGCTGTAGGGATGGGGTGGCTGGGATGTGTAGTTCTAGTTACAGCAGCTGTAGGGATGGGGTGGCTGGGATGTGTAGTTCTGGTTACAGCAGCTGTAGGGATGGGGTGGGTGAGACTGTGTAGTTCTAGTTACAGCAGCTGTAGGGATGGAGTGGGTGAGACTGTGTAGTTCTATAGTTACAGCAGCTGTAGGGATGGAGTGGGTGAGACTGTGTAGTTCTATAGTTACAGCAGCTGTAGGGATGGAGTGGGTGAGACTGTGTAGTTCTATAGTTACAGCAGCTGTAGGGATGGAGTGGGTGAGACTGTGTAGTTCTAGTTACAGCAGCTGTAGGGATGGAGTGGGGGGATGGGGTGGGTCGGCGCCGGCCGTCTCAGGTGGCACCACTGTCTGGGATGATGAGGCTAGACGTTGTCATGGCAGCCGGCGAGAGCATGGCGCTTGTGATGGGTGGGAAGCTAGCCACTCAGACACACACACACACACACACATACATACATACACCGACACACGCACGCACGCACTGAGACGTTTGTATTATACTTGTGGGGACTTCAACATTTTAGGACGGCCAGTTTATGAATGGCATTACTGTATATAATGAGACGTGAGCCATAACTCCGACCCTGACCTCTAAAGCCGGAATTGTACGCTTTCATTTTTCCCCCCTTTATTTATTTTTTATTTTTAACAATAAAACAGACATTTCTCTTGCGAGCACCAGGAAGATAGCACTCACATTGACGGTTTCTCAAATTCTACTTCTCACAAGTACCGTAATACAACTACAAACACATGCACGCACATACATACACGCACTCGCACAGAGGCACATGCAGGGACCACACATATATGCATGGGCACACACACAGGATATATTCTTGAGTGCAGGATTATAAATAGGCAGCAGTAGCATCGCTGGGCCCCGTCATTCTCATCTCCCTCCCCACTCATCTCCTAAAGGGGTGATTTATACTTGGATGCACGCTGGTGTTGCACACCCAGAATAGCCGATTCGCGAGCTCACAACGCGTCACAGCGAGACACACGCTGTGAGCTTGTAAATTGGCAATTTTCGGTGCGCGACGTGCCGCGCAATGGAGTATATATCAGGCATAAGATTCTCACTCACCCCTATCTGCCTCTTGTTTCTATCTCTACCAAATATACAAATTCAAAGGAGTTTTATTGGCATGAGAAAACATACGTTTACATTGCCAAAGCAAGTGACAAAATATGATAAAGACGGGTAACGAATGGGGAATGTATAGTCGAGGGGGTACATTACTATGTCACATTGCGACGTTTTACGCTTTGCGTCTCTCTCTCTGTCTGTCTGTTGCTCTTTACATGCTAAATAGAGCGTCGCAGCCTCGTCCCCTTTCATGACGACGATAGGAAATAATTCCTAATGCATTTTTCCCATAGACGTTTCAAAAAGTATTTATTTAAAGACCTGTAAGCCTCAAATAAAGCCAACCTGATAGAAAGTAGACCAGCTGGTAAAAACTTTTTTTTGTTGTTTTTCTTCTTTGTAATTATTTGTTTGGCCCAAAATATTGTGTTTGTTGTCATGATTTGTCACAATCCGAGGTGGCTTTCTCCGCGGCTTTAAAGGTCTTTAAATAAATACTTTTTGACAAGTTTATGAGAAAAATGCATGGGTAATTATTTCCTGGGCCAGTCGTCGTCATGAAAGGGGACGGGACTGCGGCGCTCTATACAGGGTATGAAGCTTTTTTTTAAACAAATAGGAGCAATCTATTGCAGTCACTTTGGGACAAATACCATGTACCAGTCTATCAATGTTTCTGTCTCGTGTTAACTTGTCTATTACACTCTCTCTCTCTCTCTCTCTCTCTCTCTCTCTCTCTCTCTCTCTCTCTCTCTCCAGTGCAGTACGACTCAATCCAATCCAATTTGCATTATTAGCATCATAGCATGTGTTGCCAAATCACAATTACAATTATAAAAGACAAAGTTAGATGATAACCCCCCCCAGCCCTCATCATATCAAGTGGCTGTGTTTGCTCCCTCTTCATTTCAACAGCCAATAGGGATGATGCCGGTGCCTGTGGTTGTCATGGCGATGATACGGGCACACAGCGGATCCTTAATGAGCTCGGAGTCGTTCAGGGCAATGAAGCAGGATGCTTCTCTCTCTGTGTGTGTGTGTGTGTGTGTGTGTGTGTGTGTGTGTGAGAGAGATATACAGTAGGCTCTTTTAGTGGAATCAACTACTGTAACAGCCTCTTGTTTAATGGGTGTGTTTGTTTAATGCAGCGTGCGACGAATGTTTACGTCAAACATAGACAGTAGTCAACAGTATTGTCAGTGCTTGCACACTGGAGCACCCAAATCCAACGCACCCATAGCCAGCGGTACTCACGTTGTTTACTTATATGTATCATAACTACAACTGCAATGTAGAAATGCTCCGGAAATACGGCGGAATTCAAAATGTACTTGAGTAAAAGTACAAAAGTATTTAAAAAAATTCAAAGTTCTGTGTATACTATGAAGTTCCAGTTTTCATTTTGGTATATAGATCGTGATTGTATCGTCTCTCGTCTATGAAACGGTATCAAGCGAAAAGCAAAGTTCGGATTAATTCATTAATTATCCTTTGTCAGGTCCCGCCCATGGTTGTGCCCCTCTTCGCACCCATTGGTTGCTGTTTCATGGTTGTAAGTATCAAATACCTCAAAATTGTACTTAAGTACAGGACTTAACTAAAGGTACTGCGTTACTTTCTACCACTGCCCATAGCCATTATGACCAGTAAGACACCTGAGGGCACGCATCCGCCTGGGTGACAGCAGGTCACAACAGGCAGGTCACAACAGGCCAACAGGTCAGCTCCATATATGGAGATCTATGGGGTTGAGGTTTGAGGTGAGATGTAGAGTTGCTGGCCAATATAATTTGATGAAATGGGATCTCCATATATGGGCTTAATATTGATGACATCAATCCCTGATGATGTCACATGATGTCACGTGCCAACCAACACGACCAGCCAATGCACGGTTCCCATAGTTAACTGCGACCTTTAGTCACAATTAGTGTGTCACGGTGTGCTATAAGGACAGCCTTGCCTTCATACCACCAGGAATCCTTAAAGCTGTGACGGCTCTGCTCCAAATCTGAATCACGTCGTACATCCATAGTAATTGGGTGCAACAAATGTCACCATAAATTTGCAACAAATGTCACCATTTTGTTGCCAAAATGTGATTTTCCACACCAAATTAGGCACAAATGTGACCAGATTTGACTGAGAGCCTGCCATCGTGCAACCTCCAGCTTTTCACCAGAGGAGACAAACTTAAATAATTTATATTTTATCCAAAATTAGTTACCGGTAATAGCACAGGCAGACTCTTCACATACAAGAGGATGTCTGAAATAAATATCAGAGCTGAAATCGACATGTAAATATGAAATAAATGCTTAAACATGTAGCTAGGTGTAATGTTAGAGACAACAGAAGTGAACCTTTCAAGCCTGTTTTCTCAACTTGCTGTTTTCTGCAAGACATTACTCTATAAGCCATATCTCTGAAACTGGTGGTTCAAGGTTC